>NW_005054454.1:532303-565663 GCF_000277835.1 Geospiza fortis
CCCCCGGCCCGGGGCGGCACGGCAGGGACAGGAACGGGACGCGGGGACAGCCCCAGAGCGGGGCAGCACTGCCCCCAGCTGTCCAGCAGCATCGGCTATAAAGGGAATGAACTGGGCGCCTTGACCGGAGAGAGGAGCAGCCCCCAGGGACGAGCAGCCCCCAGGGAGGAGGAGCAGCCCCAGGGAGGAGGAGCAGCTCCCAGGGAGGAGGAGCAGCCCCAGGGAGGAGGAGCAGCTCCCAGGCTGTCCCAGCAGGGTTGCTGGGATCCCTGGGCTGGGGTGAGCCGGGGCAAAGCTGACGGAGAGCCCAGGAGTGAGAGGCTGAAGGCAAGCACAGCTGCAGGGAACAGGGGGGTTAAGGAGGGTCAGTGGTGCCAGGGGAGGAACGAGGGGTGTGCAAGCAGCTCACATCAATCTACAGGGAATGAGAACAGGGAATCACCATTTCCCCAAGGCTGGGCTTTGTGGGGGCTCATTTCATTCTGCCTTTTCTCACTTAACCCTGCATTGGCTCTGCCCAGTTTCGCTGTCTTCTTCCAAAGAATTTTATTTCTGGCTGTAAAACTTGTGGGGGTTACAGTGGATCAAACCACACTGCTGCAAGCAGTTTATCAGATACTGCCCCCTTTCCTCAGGACATTTAGATGGGACATTGGCAATGAGGAATTGTTCCCTGGCAGGGTGGGCAGGGCCTGGCACAGGGTGCCCAGAGCAGCTGGGGCTGCCCCTGGATCCCTGGCAGTGCCCAAGGCCAGGCTGGACACTGGGGACAGTGGGAGGTGTCCCTGCCATGGCAGGGGTGGTCCTGGGTGGGGTGTAAGGTCCCTTCCATTCCAAACCATTCCATGATTCCCAGGCACCAATAACCCTGAGCCACAGCAAAGATTAAAGCAGAAGGGGAAAGAACCTCTCAAAACAGGACCAAGGTGTCAGAGGTTTGGCTTTATTTGGTTATTTTCCTTTCCCCATCCCATCTTCCCTACTCTTCCTAGAAATGATGGTGACTTTGGCAATACTTCACCCCAGCAGCTGTTCAGCTCCTACCAGAGCAGCACTGCTCATCAAAGCAGATTGTAAAAACTCAAGAACAATAGAGCAGAGATCCAAAGCTGGAGATCCAGTAATGCCAACAGGTTAAACCACAACTCCAGCCCTTTGGAATGCACTAGCCCTGCTACCTGAGCCATGTTTTGTTTGGAGCAGTGCAAACCTGAAGCAAACAGGAGCTCAGCTCAGGTAAAATCCCAGTGCAATTCCTCTCAGTGCATGTGCAACATCTGGGTTTGAGTCCATGTGCTTTTAGAAGCACTTTTCCCTAAAATTTTCTTGGAGAAACTGCAAAAGGCCAATGGAATTGCTGCAGTCCCAGGTAACAGTGAGGAAAATGGAGGAGAACAGGGATCTTACCAAATCCTGGGGCACCGGGCAGGGCGAGGGGCGGCTGCTTCATGACGGGCGGCAGCGCGGCCGGGAGCTGGTACCCCTGGAGCTTCAGCTTGATGAGTTTCATAGCTATGGAAAACTCCAAGGGATCCATCCTCCCATCGTTGTTCATGTCAGCTAGAGCCCTGCAAAACACAGTGTTTGCACAGTTACAGCCTGCAGTCAGGAACTTCAGGCCCTGCCCCAGGAGCAGCCTCACGTGAGTGGGGATGTTCGAGGCTGATGAAGGGGCTGGAGCCCAGGAGGGGCTGAGGGAGCTGGGAAGGGGCTGGAGAATCCCTGAGGAGCTGGGAAGGGGCTGAGGCTGGAGCAAAGGAGGCTCAGGGGCCCTTGTGGCTCTGCACAAGTCCCTGCCAGGAGGGCACAGCCGGGGGGGTCGGGCTCTGCTCCCAGGGCACAGGGACAGGAGCAGAGGGAACGGCCTCAGGCTGGGCCAGGGCAGGCTCAGCTGGGACAGCAGCAGCAATTTGCCCATGGAAAGGGAGCTCAGGCCTTGGCAGGGGCTGCCCAGGGAGCTTTGCAGTGCCCATCCCTGCAGGTGTGCCCTGGAGGTGGCACTGAGTGCTCTGGGCTGGGGACAAGGTGCCCATGGGGCACAGCTGGCACTGCATGGGCTGGCAGGGCTGTGCCAGCACCAGGAATTCTGAGATTCTCACTAATTTTCACCCAAAACTATGCCAGGCTGAAACTAAGACAGTATTTAAACTTAAGAGTTCCTTGATTTCTTTCCTTGGGTGATTAATAAATATTTTTGAAGTTGCTTTTCAACTCTTGGAGGAATTACAAGGAAGCATCCAGAACAAATTCAGCTGCACAAAAACTTTGCAGAATCATCCCAATGAAAGCACAGGGTCCTAAAACAGCACCACAGAGAAGCAAATCACTGAGTCTGCAAATCTGTACTTTAGCTCCAATTAAAATAAAACATTCTTTAAATCTGTGACTCCCCTCAGCACTGCTCCATCTGGGAGTGTGCAAATGTGTTTTCAATTAAACAATAGCACTCAAGATGAAACATTGAGCCTAGGCCTTGAATAGGCTTTCAGGGAAAGGAGTCTGACTTAAACAGTCTGCTTTTTGTTCCTTGCCTTGCTAGTTAAGAAAACCCAGCTCAGCAGGGAACAGGGCTGGGAGCTTGGGGGGAGAGAAGCAGGAAGGAGAGTGTCAGTTCCTGCCACTGCACACCAAAAACCCCTGAGTAAATGCACATCAGTAACAGAAATAGCTGTACAGTTACTTTTTAACACCATGCCTATTTCTTTGCATTTGTTTGAAGAATTAAGTACAGATTTCAGCACTGGAAAAATACAGATTTTGAAGTCCATGCATTTACTTCTATGTCATGGGTGTGGCCCTGGGCAGTGTGGCTGAACCAGAGTTTCATTTCTGATCAAATTCCTCTCAAAGAGAGTTTTTGTGCAGCTAGGTGAAAGTTATCCCAAAAGCACCCCAGTGAACTGACAGCTATTTATAATTGATACACAAGGAGACAGCCAGGTAAAGGTAGTGGCAAAATGGAAATCCTCCCACTCAAAAAAAACCCCAAAACTTGAAAACCCCCATGGAGAGGCAGATCCCAGCAGGGACTGGCACAGGTTTAGATCCCCAGCAGCATCACAGACACTCCAAACCTCTCCTGAGCTCCTAGGAAAGGATTTCCAGTGGTGCAGCTGCCTTAATCCACCATTTCTGATATCATGGGGCTCAATAACAGAATCAAAACCTGGGAGAAGCATTTAAAGCAAGTCTGGAGAGGACACTGAGACACAGATACTGATATCCTTCAAAAGCATGTGCTGCACCTGTGCCTGGACAATGATGAATCCCAGAATCCCAGACTGGGCTGGGAGTGACCTTAGAGCTCATTTCATCCCACCCCTGCCATGGCAGGGACACCTCCCAGTGTCCCCAGTGTCCAGCCTGGCCTTGGGCCCTGCCAGGGAGGCCTGGGCCGCCCCCCTGCCCTCTGGCACTGGCAGCCATTCCCTGGGTGCTGTCCCTGCAGGCCTTGTCCCCAGTCCCTCTGCAGCTCTCCTGGAGCCCTTCAGGCCCTGCCAGGGGCTCTGAGCTCTCCCTGCAGCTTCTCCTCTCCAGGTGAGCACCCCCAGCTCTCCCAGCCTGTCCCATAATAGTCTTACCAGTGGCTTCTACGCTTGCAAACACTTTGATTTACAAGACAAAAACCTTTCTATTAATTCTATTAGACCCTCAGTGGGTTCTATCCCTGCCAGGAAAATGCAGGAAGAGTAAAGATCATCCTGTAGCAACCTTGGCTCTCCAGTCACCATCTCCTGCTGGGACACAGCAAATCTTCGCACCCTACATGGGAAACATTAATTCCCCAGCATTCAGAAACTCTGATGTGCACCAGTGTCACTGCTCTCATTGAACTCCAATTCACATCAGCAGCTGTAGCTTTTCATTCAACATCTGACCTTCTGTGAACTCCTTTACTCTACACCAACAGCTTCATTATTGAAATTACCAGCACAAATATCAGTGCAGAGAGCTCTCTGCAGCCCCCAGAATTTCTCCAGTCTTACAGAGTGCAAAGAAAAAGCAGCTTTTGTCTGACAAACTCTTCCTGCTAAAATAGGACACATTTCCATTTCTAGTTGCAGAAGTTGGTGTCAGGCTGCTGGATTTTACTGTGAAATGCAGGGAGCCAGCAAACACCACCTAATTCCACCAATTTCTGCTCCTAATGGAATTGGGACAATGTGGTGCCCTTGCATTTGTTTCATTTGTGGCCTGGCCGGAACCAGTGCAGGGTAAATGGATTAAACACTGACTAAACATTTATTATCTTCTGTAGGCCAGGCCTGTGCTTGTATCTAATGCAAGAGCTGCAGTGGGCTCAGCACCACCCCAGGGCTCAGTGCTGACAAATCCTTCCCCATGGATCTTTTCCTCCTCCTTTCTCTCATTTTTTCTGCAGAATGAAAAGTCAGCTTGATTACTTTTGCATGTATGAGGTGCAGAAACTGAACACAGGCAGTGTTCCCACCAAACATGGGAAATTAGCACATGCTAATTAGCACACACAAACTTGCTGTAATTAGCACACAAACCACCTATCCATGAAAGCAGCCCTGTCTAAAGCAGGGATCACAGAGCAGTTCCCAAATCTGGGCTCATTTAGCAGGAAATTTAGCAATTCCCCCTGGGTTGCACAGTCCCAGGTGTGGCACAGGCTCAGCCAGCAGCAGTGAGCAGCACTCAGGTCTCTGCCCCCAGCCACACCATGGATGCCTGTGCAGGAATTACCAGAATGACCCCACTGTGCCAGCCCTGGACACAGATTCAGGAAGGTGAGAAGGGAAGCAGCTGTCAGGAACAGGGAAGGCAGCCAGTGACTCCGTGCTGACAAAATCAGTAACCCCAAAAGCAGGGAGAGCAGCTGGCAGTGATTATTTCAGCTCTCCTGTCATTGCAGGGGCCAGGCCACACAGGAGATGCTCTGTGAGGGCCATTCCTCAGGACTCTCAAGAAAGGCAGATTATTCTGCTTAAGCACAGTTATCTCCCAAGCCACTGCAGGCCCAGCTCAAAGCCCAATTAGAGGCTTCTTAATTGATCCCCAGCCTGGAGGAGTCTGGAGCTGGTGAAGGGCACAGCAGCACAGAAGCTGCCATGGCAGACCATAATATCTCACTCCTTTGCTCACTGAGACTTCTTTCCTTGCGTGAGGAGTACAAGGGACACAGGAATTCTCAATTTTAACAAAACCTGCTGTTTTGAAGGACTGTGAATTCTGGGGAAGCTTTCATGGGCCCAGAAGTGAGGCACTGAGCAGATTCATTCCCTGTGTCCCCCAGCTGGGAGGGATCCTTCAGCAAACTCAGGCCAGGCTTCTCCTCCCACTGTCACAGTCTGCTGGAGCCAAGATCAGCAGAATGACCCAGAACAGGAAAACATCTCCAGAACAGCACAGCCAGACAGACAGACACTTCCTCAGGGACTCCCCTGGATCCCTGGCAGTGTCCCAGGCCAGGGTGGACCCTGGGGCTGGGAGCAGCCTGGGACAGTGGGAGGTGTCCCTGCCATGGCAGGGGTGGGATGGGATGAGCTTTGAGGTCCTTCCCAACCCAAACCATCCCGGGATTTCTCAGATCAGAAAATTAATTCCAGAGTTTTACAAGTTGTTTTAACTCAGAATTACTTTCCTTCCTTGAGGACTGCCATACCTCCCCTTCTCTCCCATCAAATGCCACCTCCAAAAGCCCTGACCTCCTAACCCTAACCCAGCTATTCCAGGAGCAAACCCTGGTGGAAGAGCAGCAGCCCCCATCTCTCCGAGATTTCAGGCTCATTACTCCAGAACTCCCCCTCCAAAGTACTCAAGGGTCTGTATAAAGATTTTTACTTAAATATTGACTTCATTTAATTCAGAGATGACTGAAAAAATAAGAGAGACAGAGAGGAAGGAATGTCCATGAGCTGCTTTATGATTTAGAAAGGCAGCTTGAATAAGTTTTAGTTCAGCTTCATTAACAAAAATGTGCAGGTCTTGTCTCTATGACAACTCCAGAGGGAGTGGAATGATTCCCTTCCTCTCAAGAGCCTGGAAAACTGAATAATTCAGAGAGGAGGAGATCCTTAGTCAGACTATTTACAACTGTTTGGATTTGTTAACACCTATTTAAAGCAAAGGCCTATGGAAGATTTTTGGAGAAAGGATGTCTTGTTCAAGACAAAACTTATTTCCTTGTTTAATTCAGAGGCAAGACAAGTTCCAAAGGGACATTTGAACACTCACTAAGGCTTCAGCAAATAAGACAACCAATCCAGCTTTGATATTTGTAAGATGAAGATAACCAGAAAAGAAAATAAGCTCTTTTTTTAAAAGCCATGTAGGTCTGGGCATGCAGATTTCCCAAGCAATTAAATAATTCTCCTCTTTCTCCTGTCAGAGCAAAATTCTGCCTTTAACAGTCCTTCACTGCACCAGAAAGTTTTTGTAATGGCAATAAACTCCTTCTCAAACAGCTCACAGAGGAAAAGGGAACAGATTCCCCCAAAGTTCTCCATCCCTCTTACCCAATGCACAATGAAAACCACTTTTAATTCTCTCTGTCTCACACCAATATCTGTGTTGGTAGTAATATTATTAATGCAAACCATGAATAATCATGGACTCATGGAATGGGATGGGTTGGGAGGGACCTCAAAGTTCATTTCATCCCACCCCTGCCATGGCAGGGACACCTCCCAGTGTCCCCAGTGTCCAGCCTGGCCTTGGGCACTGCCAGGGATGCAGGGGCAGCCCCAGCTGCTCTGGGCACCCTGTGCCAGGGCCTGCCCACCCTGCCAGGGAACAATTCCTCATTGCCAAGATCCCATCCAGCCCTGCCCTCTGGCACTGGCAGCCATGCCCTGGCTCCTGTCCCTCCACACACACCTGGGTCCAGGTCTGGCAGGGTCAAAGCAGAAACCCCTTCATTCCTGCAGGAAAATCTGGCACTGTGGGAATGTCTGTGCTGTGGAATGGGCACAGATTTGGGTCTGGCTGAACTCACTGAGGGGCTACAAAAATTTCCAATTTCAAGCTTGGACTCCAACTCCAATGGAAACAGTCCATGCCAATCTTCATTTTTGTAACAAACACTCCAGGTCTTGCCTAGGCTCTCCCATTAGCAGATTTATCACTAATTACTGTGCTTAGCAATTGTATTAGTCCAGTTTTAACAAAGCTGAAAGCATTTAGCAACTTGAAATGAGTTTCAAACTGCCAACTCCCAAAATGCCATTTGCTGGGACAGCCCAGGGCCTCAGCCTCCTGCTCACCTGGGGACACCTGGGGACACCTGGGTTTGTGTCCAGCTGCTGCCACCAGCACCCCTAGAGCCTTTCTCAGCCCCTGTGCCCCAAGACTGGGGAGCTCCATAGGGTTGTGGTGGCCCCAGGGCAGGAGCCAGCACCTGTCCCTGGTGACCCTCACCCCACTGACCCAGCCCAGGGGTGACCCCAGCCCAAGGGAGCCCTGGATGCAGATCCCCCCTGAGCAGGACTGGCCCCAGTTCTGAGCCTGGGGAAGCCCAGGAGAGCCCAGCCCCAGCCCCAGCCCTGCCCCAGTGTGCCCACCCCACACTCACCATATCTGTGCTAGCACTGGCTGAGGTAACCCAGATTGGAAAAAAAAGTTCCTGGCTTGATCACCTGTAAAACAAACAGGACATGGCTTCAGTTCCAAACAGCTGGCAGAGGGAATGGGGCATCAGGAGGAAAGAACAGCTGCAAGAGAAGCCCAGCCCATGCCATGACTGATGAGCACTAAGAAAATTCAATGTAACAAAACAGAGTAATGAAGAGGAGGCCTCCTATTGCCTTTGAGACCAAAGTTTGTTGAAGATTTATTAGGATCAGTGCAATTCCTTGATTTGGAGCTTTGCTTCCCGCTGTTTCTGCATTTGGATCTTTCCAAGAGGTCAACCATGCTGATGTCAGTGCTGCACAAATTGGATTTCTAAACCTGATTTCAGTTAAAATGACACACCTTTATTTAATCAGACCTTTTATTTATCATAATATTAGTGTGGTGAGCTGACCCCCAGGCACAAAAAACCCATCACTGCCTTCCACAGCAGAATGGGGAATAGAAAATACCAGAAAATAACAGAAAAGTTGGGGCTGATGTGGCAAAATATTTGAACAATGAGATATAAAATAAGAAATACGTGTTCAAATTTTCTAATGATTATGCCCATATGTCTCCCAGGCAGCTCTGTACACATTTGGGCTCCCTAGTTAAGATTTAACTGAACAAAATGAGAAGTGGAAGCTGTGTGTTTACCAGTGATAAATCCAGCAGTTGGTTTCAGACTATGGAACTGTTGATCATGTTTTGCTCTCTCCTCCACAGTAATAGCCCAGATATCCAGGTTGCCTGGTCCAAAAGAAATGGAGAAATGACATTGAGGAACATTCCCTAAAAAACAGCCTCTTTTCTCCCTGGGTGTGATTACCTCACAGCAGTCTGGGCCTCCTCAAACAAGCCAGGGGTGGGAGGTTATTTGCCCCCAGAGCACTCACAGCTGAAATTCCAGTTCCTTTGCCTGCAAAGGCACCTCTTCCCCCAGTACCCCATCTGACCTGCCCACAGGGCAGGGAAAATGGCAAATCTCAGCACTGAGATTTCTCTTTGTAACCCTCCTGCAGATCAGCTGCAAAACCCAACTCCCAGATGGATTCCCAGATCTGAAGGGAATGCAAGGAAGAGGGACTGCTCATCAGAGCTGAGTGACAGGGATGGGGTCAGACCAAAGAGGGGGAACTGGCTGAGTTTCACAGCAGGGATGGTTCCTGGCAGGGTGGGCAGGGCCTGGCACAGGGTGCCCAGAGCAGCTGGGGCTGCCCCTGGATCCCTGGCAGTGCCCAAGGCCAGGCTGGACACTGGGGCTGGGAGCAGCCTGGCACAGTGGGAGGTGTCCACTGATGAGCATCCCAGCCCAGCCCAGCCTGGGATTCTGTGATTTCATGTGAAGAGCAAAAAATAGCAAAAAATCCTGTCCCTGCTGCACTGCCAGGGCCCATCCTGGATCTTTCACTGCATTTCCAGATGCTGCAACTTCCCCTGTTGTAAATGAAGAGATCAAAAATGTGTTGCTTTTGTTCTAACCTAAATGTGGGTGATGGGACAAGGGAAAAACTGGCAGTGATACCCAAAGGCATCTGCTGGGCCTTTCAGCAACTATCAAGTCCAGGAGGCCTGAAAGGAAAAAGCATCTGCACTTCTCCAGTGCAGGTGGAGCAGAAAGAGGGGGTGCCCAGTGACCAGAGAGGCCTGGCTGGGCCTGCAGGGACAGAGGCTGGGGCTGGAAGGGATGGATGCAGCACCCAGGGCTCTGGGCTGCAAAGGGAGGTGCCTGCAAAGCCACCACAAAACTCTCAGCTCAGAGAGATGCACAAACACTTCCCTAGAGAGAACCCTTGGAAAGGAACGTGTTTATGCCAAGTTTTTGCACACAGGAGCAGCTCAGAACACACCAGAAACCACTTACCCCCAAAAGGTGTTGGAAACTGAGCCATGGTTCTGTCACTTTTAGCTTCTTAATAGATGCCTGGAAAAGGAAAAAAAAATTAAAATTAGATATTTGACAGTATCTTCCATTTTCCATATTTTTCTGTATGATTAATGACTACAGAAGAAAAAAAAAGGCAGTGAGGAAGCAGGATTGTATCAATACTTCCCACACCAACTGGGACTTACAAAACTCAGTGTCTCATTTTTGCACTTCCCTGTGCATCTATGAGGGCACCTCCCTACCAGGAAACAGCTACATTTCATTCTGCTTTAAGGATGGCCTCAAAAGCAGCCTGCAGTTATAAATAAGTATATATATATATATATATATATAAATAAATAATATTATATATATATAAAATAAGTTTATTTATTTATTTATAAATAGCCAGAGCTGGAGTGAGGGCAGAGCTCAGTCCCATCCCAGGGATGCTGCTGCAGGCTCCATGACTTTCCTGAGTGTCACAGCCCTGCTCCTGCTCAGGAGGGAAATCAGCTCCATTTCCAACTGCTGCAACCCAACATCAGTGATCTGGTTTTAATCCTGGCAGCAAATGCCCTGCCCTAAATTAAATTCATGGTACATGGAGATTAACTGCATGTCCTGCTGTGTCCCCAGCCCTGAGGAGCAGCAAGGGCCCAAGGTGCAGAGGGAGGGCAGGGGAGCTCCAGGACAGCACCACTGGCTCTGCCAACAAAGGCACCACACAGGCTCCAAATTTCATCTGCACACAGAGAAGGAAAACCATTTTTCTTGCTGCACACAAAGGCTGACATGAGCTGCCTGAGCCAGGGGACAATGGCCAGCACAACAATGAGCCACGGCCTCTTGTCCTGGGAGATTCCACTCGTGTCTTCCAGGCAACAGCAGAAAGGCAGAGGGGAACAGAATCAGGAGAATCATTTAGGCTGCCTGAACAGCAGCAGAAATTTATCAATATCCTAAGAAAAGGCATTCACTTGCACCAACAATTTCCTTTTGTCTGAATTCCTGTTTGCTCCCCTCCCCATCCCCCTTTCACACTTCCCACATTCTCCTCTGGCTCCCAACTTGGGAACCTCCTGTGTGTCCCTCCCCAGATGTCCCTGCACAAACCCCGGGCACTTTTGCCAGCCAGGCTCCCCTGCAGTTGGAATCTGGGGAATGAGGGACACAATCCTGACTCTTTTTCCTCCTCATTTGGCCGAGCACTGTGACCCCACAGCCTTGTGTCCCAGGCCAGGGCAGGCAGCTGATGCTGCTCCCAAGGGTTATCCCAAAAGTCTCAAATTCCAGGTGCAGAGATCCAAGGGTTCAGAGCAGCTCCCCGAGCTCTGGGGCTCTCCCAGAAGCATTCCTGAAGTGCTGAAAGATCAGCACTTTTATCTTTGCCTGTTTGCTTACTGTTCTCTGCTCTGGGAAAAAACTCAGGGATGCTGCTGGGTTTTATGAGTGCAAGGAAACCTTGAGGGGAAAAAAAAAAGAGGAAAAAAGGAGGAGGAAAAGAAGGGGGAGAAAAAAAGGAGGAGAAAAAAGGAGGAGAAAAAAAGGAGGAGGAAAAAAAGGAGGAGGAAAAAAAGGAGGAGGGAAAAAAGGAGGAGGGAAAAAAGGAGGAGGGAAAAAAGGAGGAGGGAAAAAAGGAGGAGGGAAAAAAGGAGGAAAAAAACAAGGAGGAAGAAGTAAAAAAACACCCAAACAAGCAAAAAGAAAACTAAATCAAAACCAAATGGGGAAAAAGGCAAAAAAAAAAAAAAAAAAAAGAAAAAGAAAAAAAAAGAAAAAGAAAAAGAAGGAAACTCAAAAGCAGAAGTCCCTGAAGGCCCCCTCTCAGACCCAGGCAGTTTCCATATTATCTGTTCCTTTGCAGCACAAGGGGAAGCAGCAGAGCATTTACAGGCTCAGCCCTTCAGGGAAGAGCCTCCTCCACAGCCTGCCAGGATTCCAAAGGAATTGAATTCCCCCTTTACCTTGAACACAGGGGGAAGAGGAGAGGGAGTGGGAAGTCTGAACACCAGCCCCATGCTGGATGCCAAAGAAAGCAGAAACTATTCCAAAGAACTTCCAGAGGGAAGAAAAAAAAGAAGAAAGTAAGAAACAAACCAAAGCCAGCTGGGGGAATGGAGAGAAGGAGCAGAGAGCTGTGTTTAAATGTGAGAGGCTGAGACCCAAAGCAAAGCTGAGTGCAGCCAGAGAGACAGGGAAACAAACTGAGGGAAAGGCAAATCCCTCCCTGACTGGAACATGCAGGAGTTTGCTCTTCATTGCTGATGGATCACCTGGGTTCCATAAGCACAGGTTTCATTGTGCATGCCTGGGGTGACACCAGGGACCCCAAGCCTCTCCCCAGAGGTTGCACCAGGTGGTTTTTCGAGGTCCATCCTGACCCTAGCTGCTCTGTGATTCAGTTTTTGGGGTTGAAGAGGTCAGGGGTGGAGAACAGGTATTATTTATCCCCCAAAACATCTGGCACAGTTGTTATATTATAAAATATCATACATATGTAAAGTATTGTAAAGCAAATAAACCAGCACAGGATCCCTGGGGCTGGCACAGCCCTGCCAGCCCATGCAGTGCCAGCTGTGCCCCATGGGCACCTTGTCCCCAGCCCAGAGCACTCAGTGCCACCTCCAGGGCACACCTGCAGGGATGGGCACTGCAAAGCTCCCTGGGCAGCCCCTGCCAAGGCCTGAGCTCCCGTTCCATGGGCAAATTGCTGCTGCTGGCCCAGCTGAGCCTGCCCTGGCCCAGCCTGAGGCCGTTCCCTCTGCTCCTGTCCCTGTGCCCTGGGAGCAGAGCCCGACCCCCCCGGCTGTGCCCTCCTGGCAGGGACTTGTGCAGAGCCACAAGGGCCCCTGAGCCTCCTTTGCTCCAGCCTCAGCCCCTTCCCAGCTCCTCAGGGATTCTCCAGCCCCTTCCCAGCTCCTCAGGGATTCTCCAGCCCCTTCCCAGCTCCTCAGGGATTCTCCAGCCCCTTCCCAGCTCCTCAGGGATTCTCCAGCCCCTTCCCAGCTCCTCAGGGATTCTCCAGCCCCTTCCCAGCTCCTCAGGGATTCTCCAGCCCCTTCCCAGCTCCTCAGGGATTCTCCAGCCCCTTCCCAGCTCCTCAGGGATTCTCCAGCCCCTTCCCAGCTCCTCAGGGATTCTCCAGCCCCTTCCCAGCTCCTCAGGGATTCTCCAGCCCCTTCCCAGCTCCTCAGGGATTCTCCAGCCCCTTCCCAGCTCCTCAGGGATTCTCCAGCCCCTTCCCAGCTCCTCAGGGATTCTCCAGCCCCTTCCCAGCTCCTCAGGGATTCTCCAGCCCCTTCCCAGCTCCTCAGGGATTCTCCAGCCCCTTCCCAGCTCCTCAGGGATTCTCCAGCCCCTTCCCAGCTCCTCAGGGATTCTCCAGCCCCTTCCCAGCTCCATTCCCTACCCTGGACACGCTCCAGCCCCTCCAGGTCTCGATTGCAGTGAAGGCTCAGAACTGACATCTCAATTTCCAGCCTTATTTTGAAACAGTACCCAGTTGTTTAGATGTGCCTCCCACATTCTCCAGTCCCTACCAGTTGCACAGCAGCACTCACTCCACTCCTCTGCCCTCCTTGTCTCTCCCAGCATCCCTAAGAAAGAACCCACAGTGGGATAAAACACAAATCATGAAGGAACCAAATGCCTAGAGAGTTGCCAGAAATCCAGGCTGGATAAGCTGAGCTCTGTGCCTTCCCTTCCCTTCAGGAAAGCTGTGATTTCACTCCAACCACTGAGATTTGTATAAACCTGGGTACCTCAGCAATTTTTTGAACCCTGATAAGTTCAATTGCTGCTGAGCAATGAATTCAGGAATGATTCAAACAGGAAGAAGGGGAGACAGCAGAGGAAGCACAACTGCTCTGTCAGTGGATCACACACAGCTCCCTGGGGAAGGCAGCCCAGAGCTCCCACACCAGCAATGAAACCAGCAGTGCCTCCAAGGGGGTATTCTGCACAGGAGGCAGGAGATGCACCTGATACTTTATCCTTCTTCTAGAGAACACAACAAGGAACTTTGAGTATTCACCTTTGCCTGTCAAAAAAAAGCTTAAGCCAGTGCTGCACTGGGATTGGTCAAACCAATCCAACATTAAACACCTCCTTCCAACATTAAACACCTCCTTGCTACATAAATCCCTTCTTCCCCGAACAGCAGAGACCCACATCTCATCCACAGGGCATAAGCCACTGAGCACAGGGGTCAGTCATGAATTCTGTACATCCCAACCTTCCAGAAAAGGCAAATATTCCAGCTTTCAATTCCCAGGGTGGTGCCAACAGCAGCCACCCCACAGATCCTCTCCCCAGCAGGGCCAGAGGATCCCTGGTGCTGGCACAGCCCTGCCAGCCCATGCAGTGCCAGCTGTGCCCCATGGGCACCTTGTCCCCAGCCCAGAGCACTCAGTGCCACCTCCAGGGCACACCTGCAGGGATGGGCACTGCAAAGCTCCCTGGGCAGCCCCTGCCAAGGCCTGAGCTCCCTTTCCATGGGCAAATTGCTGCTGCTGTCCCAGCTGAGCCTGCCCTGGCCCAGCCTGAGGCCGTTCCCTCTGCTCCTGTCCCTGGCACCCCTGGCTGTCCCCTCCTGGCAGGTCTGTGGGGCACTGGAGCGTGTTGGTGTTCCCAGGTCAGGGACAGCAGTGACAGATCGATGACACTGCAGGAGATCAATAGTGGGAAATGCCCACAGCACCATCCCACAGCTGCTCTCTGTGATTTCCCCTGCTCAGGGCTGTTGGCCTGTGCTGCTCTGGGCTGGCAGAAAGGGCCCTGCTTGTGAAAGTTGTTCCATTGCACTGAACATCTCCTGCCTTCTGGGGCTTTCTGGAAAGCCCAAAAAGCCTGGGAGTGCAATCACACAATCATGGAATGGTGTGGGTTGGGAGGGACCTTAAAGCCCATCCAGTGCCACCCCTTTCCTTGTCCCTTCCACCACAGCAAACTCCACAAGCTCCCCATGCATGGCCTCCCACGGAGCTCAGAGCACCAGGAGCCTTTCCCCATGCCTGAGCTGGGGATGATGAGCTGAGCCCGGGCACAGGGATGGAAACGGAACAACAAACACCAGCAACGAGGCACTCCAGCAGCAGCACTTTTACATTAGCTACAGCTGGGACTTGATCACCTGTACAATTATCTTTATAGACACTAATGAGAAACATTTGCTTGCCCCAGCTCTGAGTGAGGGACACAAGGCCCTGCCCAGCCAGCTCAGCTCTCAGGGCTCTCCCTTCCACCTTACACTGCTGTAGCAAGCTCAGAAACACTTAAATTCTTGATCCTCACTCCAAGCTGTTTCTTCTCATAAACCAATACTCTAGATACAAGCACTGTTTTAATACATATATTAAAAAATAGATATTATATATATATATTATAAATACATTAGGGTTTAAGGAATATATAGATCAAATATATATTAGGTTATATATTAATATTAATTATAATATTTATAATAGTATCATATTATAATATTAATACATATTAAAATATATTAAAATATATATAATCTAACTGTAACCCTACAAGTTGTTCACATAAAAGTAAAACTGAACTATGCAGAGAACAACTCCACATACATAAAATCCTAGACCATATCTAAATTTAAGTACTGATGCTTAAAGCTTTCACCTCAAAAAATGAGGAGGTTGAAAATAACTCCAGTAAAACATTTATTCATAGGAGTCAGACAAATATGAAAATTCCTTTCACAGTGCATTATGTATGGACTTTAAAAATATGGCTCAGAACTTTATTAGGCTTTCTATTTAAAGTTATCTGTGCTCTGCTGAGGCCATGTTTACAGAGAAAACTGCAATAAAGCCACAGGAGGTATAAATTAACAATAATTGAGCTATTTCAGTATTTCTTTATACAGACACGTTTCACACAAGAAAGATCCTGGTTTTGTTTTCCCTAAAATGCAACCCAGCATTTCTATTCCTAAACAATTCCTCAGGAGATAATTCTTGATCTGAATGCCAGAATTAATTCCTGAGGCCGCTTATCAGTCACCTTCCTCCTCCCACAGGAAAAAAAAAAGACAAACCCAAGCAGATAGAGTCCTAACATCCTCCAAGAATTCCAAAAGACAACAAAATCCCCCAAGCAGGACATCCCATGAGTGTCCAGGCTGAGAGCAGGGTTTGGAGCTTGCAGATGTTCCATGGGAAAGCCTCTGGACCAGGAGCAGTCAAGGGACCCAGAGTTTTAGCAAAGCCTGGTAATTCTGGATCAATGTTGGAAACAAAAGCATTTTGAGACGTTCAGGGAATTCTGATCCTCGCTCTTTGGAGATCAGATTTTAACTCAGTCACCACTTTGCAAAACTTTCCAGGGTTTCTGTTCCTTACAGCAGTGACTGATAAAGTAAAAACCTTCACAAATGTCAAGTCCTGCCATTTCTTCTATTTTGTACCCAGAAGAGATTAACAAAGCACCTCCCCACTGCAGACATTTTTCAACAGCTGTGGCAATGATCAAACTGCAGAGAAGTCACCTCTGCATCCCAGAAACATGGAATGGGTTGGGCAGGGAGGGACCTTAAAGATCATCTGCCTGACAGGAGGGACAGGAGCAGAGGGAACGGCCTCAGGCTGGGCCCGGGCAGGCTCAGCTGGGCCAGCAGCAGCAATTTGCCCATGGAAAGGGAGCTCAGGCCTTGGCAGGGGCTGCCCAGGGAGCTTTGCAGTGCCCATCCCTGCAGGTGTGCCCTGGAGGTGGCACTGAGTGCTCTGGGCTGGGGACAAGGTGCCCATGGGGCACAGCTGGCACTGCATGGGCTGGCAGGGCTGTGCCAGCCCCAGGGATTTGGGACCTCTCACACATGGGCTCCTCCAGTCCCAACTGAACCATGCCTGGAATCCAGCACCCTTCTCAAGAGGTGACTGACTCTCATTTTAAAAGATTTAGCACAGTGAAAATCCAGTGTATCACTCAACTGTCTGTAAATCCCTTAATAAGAAATAAGTATCTTGTTTTATTTTCAGTTTAATAGCTGTTGGCTCATTCAGAACCACCAGACCCTGTAAAGCAGGAATTCCAGGAGTTTCTTACTGCTACAATTTGTTGGGTTTTTAAGTTGTCTTTACTCACACACATGCAGCAGTGACCTGTTTGCTCATTTTGTTTGTTTGGGGGGGTGTGTTAAAAACCTTCATTAACACAATGGCAGTGGGCAATTTCTGACTCCTCCTCCTTTAAAACAAGTACTAAACCCAAAAATCTGCAAGACAAGAATTAGGAAGTTGGGAATACTTGCACTCCTACAACAACCTTAACAGCAGCCTGACACTAACCTCAAGAATGATCTGGAAAGGAGGATAAGAAAGCGCAGGATTCCCTGCTGGATGTGAGTGCTGTGTGCCCTGCATCTCACAGTCTGTTTTATGTATCTCACAGACCTGGAGCTCCCAGAGCAGATCCAGCAGAGCTGAGCAAGGGCCTGGAGCCTCCCCGTGCCCAGGAGAGCCTGGGGGAGCTGGGGCTGCTCAGCCTGGAGAGGAGCCCCAGGGAGAGAGAGGGGCCTCAGCCCTGCCTGGCCCTGTGTCTGTCCCTGTGTCTGTCCCTGTGTCTGGCCCTGTGTCTGTCCCGGTGTCTGTCCCGGTGTGCAGAGGTCAGAGCAGGCCCAGGCTCTGCTCCAGGCCCAGCAATGGCCCCAGAGCCACGGGCAGGGCTGAGCCCAGCAATTCCCCTGCACAGGAGGCACAACTTGTGCCCTGGGCAGGGCCCGAGCTGGAGCAGAGCCCAGAGAGGGGCTGGAGTCTCCTCCTGGGACATTCCAGAGCCACCTGGGCCCACCCTGTGCCCTCTGCTCTGGGATGGCCCTGCTGGAGCAGGGAGGTGGCACCAATGACCCTCTGTGGTCCCTCCCACCCTCACCCATCAGTGACTCCATGAACACCAAGAGAAGCAGGTAAAGCAGATGGGTTCTGGTATCTCCATCCCATAAACTGAAGGCAGTTATGCTTTATTTCCAAGCTGCTCATCCAGCTGTGTCCATGGCTCCAGGACCCCTCAGCAATGGCACTCAGGGGACTCTTGGAACAGAAGAGGAGTGGCCAAAGCCTGGAGTCCAGCCTTGGCTGAGTCTGAGTGCTCTGTACCCCCTCAGTGCCAGCTTTACCCCCATTTTATGGGAGTACCTTGTTCTAAGAGGAGTCTGACAGTCACACCACACCTCTAACCTGGCCACCCTTGACTCTTGAACTCCACCTTTGAAAGCTGGGTCACTTCTGTGGGCATTTTCCCCTTATCACATTCTGATCTCTCCAGCCCTCACCACAACCAACCGTGTTCCTTCAGTTGCTGCCTCTGCAAGAACCACCCCAATTGGGTTAGAGAAATAATTACAATAATTACAAATAAATAATTACATGGCTTTTTGCAGATTATCCCTTTCCTTATTCCTGCATCAACTCTCACACCTATTCCACCCACCTCAGGCCACTTTCTGTAGCAAGGGGGACACAGCTGCAGCACCTCCAAGTCAAGAAGATCATGGAAATACTCTGGGAAGTGGCTGATAAACCTCTTCCCTCCCTCTCCTACAGATGCCCATGACACAACTCTGCAGGAACTCCCATTTCAGTCCAGCTGGATGTTTTTAAAGGAATTAGGGCAGCCAAAGGAATAGGTCAGAGCTGTTGAGTCTGGCTTGGACAGCAGTGGTGCCTTCCAGCCCAAGATTTAATCACTTGTAGGCCTGACCTAATCCCACCTAGCTATGCTGTGAAAATCCACGTGCTTGTCTCAACTTTACAGCTGACCCTTTGAAATGGGGACAATGAAAAAAAAAAAAAAAAGAAAATCGGTTATTCTTGAGTTGTTTCACTTCACCTTCCCCATCTCTGCCACTAAGTAACAGCTCTGCTGGGGGAAGGGTAGGAAGGAAGAAAAGCCCTGAGCCAGCACAAGTGTTGAGTCAGGGAGTTCAGGATGTGCAGTCCATTCCCTGCCCCCTGCTCCAAGGCACATGCAGCAGATAAAAGGTCTGGCAGGGCAGGGCCAGGCTGCAGCTGGAGATGAAAGCAAAGGCTCTGTCCCCTGCAGGACCCAGGGAGGTCACTCTGTCCCCTGCAAGCAGCTGCTCTCCTGAACTCTCCCAGTTACATAAGCACAGGGCTCTGCTGGTGCAGATCTGGAAGCAGATTTTCAAACCAGTCACTTCCTAGGAGAATTATTCAGCACCCAGCAGCTCTTATCAGCATCTCAGGAGCTGTGTCAGCCCACATCACCACTGCCTCAGGCAGCTCCTCTCTCCCACCCAAGGACATTGGGCTCTGAATGTCTTCCATGCTCTGTCTTCTCAACTCCTGCAGGACATGAGGAGCTCTTCAGATGCACAAACAGACTGTAACTGAGGCATTCAGACCAGGCTTTGTGTCATTCACCCTCCTTCTGGGCACACCTAGCCCTGCTGCTCCAGCACTGGTTGATCACAGGTGGCCAAGAAGAGAAAGGGTCAAGCAGACAAGAAACAGCAGCTTTATAGGGAAGAAATGCAAATGTTGGAGAAACAGAGAAACTTCCTGGGAGAGGACAGGCCCTTGGGCATTTGTAAAATCAAGGGATTTCCTTGCACTGCAAAGGGGGCTGAGCAGGCAGCAGCTCACAGGGAGGGTCAGGGACTCTCTCATAAAGCCTAAACAAGGAATTAAACACGGTAAAGATTCCTTTCTCCTATTTAAAATATCCTTAAGCACACTCTAAGGAAATGAAGCAAAAAGGGCTCCACTGCAGGAGACAGGGACTATCCCAAAGCAAGGGTTTCATGGTTCCATGAGATCAATTCCCTTCAAAATGTCTGGAACCAGTTTTCACACAAGAGCAAAACCATCCCAGGTGTGACCACAAAACCAGGCAAGTGACACAGGCAATGGGGTAAGGGAAAAAACAAACAGTCTGTAAGATAAAACACACACTGTACATACATATAGAACATATACACATACATTCCAAAAGGCACAATCCAACTCAAAGATCCTATTTCTGGATTAAATAAATTACTAATTGATTGCAAGTACATTCAAATAGCACAAAAAAAATGTGTAAGCTTTCTTTCCAGGTGCCAACTGTGCTTTCCCAGCAGTTCCACTTAAACCAGGCTCCAGCATCTCAACAACAACTGGAAAAATTTCACCTCCTGGCTGGGGTAAAGCAATCACTGAATGTTTTGAGTTGGAGGGATCCTAAAGCTCATCCCATGCCATGGGCAGGGACACCTCCCACCGTGCCAGGCTGCTCCCAGCCCCAGTGTCCAACCTGGCCCTGGCCACTGCCAGGGATCCAGGGGCAGCCCCAGCTGCTCTGGGAATTCCAGCCCAGCCCCTGCCCACCCTGCCAGGGAAGGATTTCTCCCAGTACCCCATCCACCCCTGCTCTCTTCTAATGCTGAGATACAAGGCCAGGAATAATCCTGCTGGATGCATTATCAGCGGTAATGGCAAGTTCAGATACAGCAAAGAAATGAACAAAACCAGACACAAAACAAGGGAAGACTTTCCATGCATTTCACTGGACTTGGGGGTGAGGATTTATGGAAGAAGATTTCCCCAAAGCAAACAGAGAGTGAGGTTCAGGTTTGTCTCTGCACAAAGCTACAGGTCAAGGCAAGAGGTTATTGGGAGAAGAGCCAGATTTCAGCTCCAGCCCTGCCCCACAGAGCAGCACTGAACCACTGAGGATGGCTCCAAGTGACCCCAAGTTCCAGCTACTCTGCATTTCTGCCAAGGGCTGGGAATCATTTCAGGCCATGCTGGAGAGAACAAGGAGATGCACACAAAGCCAAGAACTCCAAGGAAACATCTAGATATGGAAAATAGGGTCCTTTTAAAAAAAAACAAACGTATCAGACAGGGAAGAGATGCTCATCCTCACTATGAAGCACTTGGAGCTGCTCTGGAGGATGCAGGCTGGGGGAGAAGCACCATGTGCACAGGCATTTTCCATGCTGGCTCTGAAAACTTTGTTATGGTCCTTCTCTAAATGAGCCAGGAAGTCTGGACAGTTAATAACACTGCAAAGAGTAATTTTCCTGTCCTGAAATGCTTTAATAGGTCTTTCCAGGATAAAAATTCCTTTCCTGCAAGAGGATAAGAACATTAAGGCTGTTGTTAGTGCTAATGGTTTATTTACTGTAAGTCACAAATCTGTGGCATGGGGAGGTTTGTTTACTGTAGCTCACAAATTTCTCCCCTGTGGGTACTTCAAAAGTCAACTGGTTTGCAGTTCCCTGTAATCAGGAAAATTTGCTACAAGGTTGTGGGGCAGCCTTGCACTGGGAAAAAATCCAATTGCAAAACTGTAACATGATGCTGATTTCCCAACATAACAGATCTAAAAAACCTTTCAAGTTTGATTCAAGAAGAAAGCCCGGGCAGCTGTGACAACAAACCTCCTCCTTAAAACCCTCACATTTGCAAGTTTTTAACTGATAATCAGTGCCCAAGCACACCCACAAATTGTTCTTCTGGGATGTCACAGCCTGACCCCTGCTCACAGGCACTGGGTGCTGGCAGCAGGTTGGTTCCTACAGAGCCACCCTGAACTCTGCATCCCAAAGAGAATCCCCAAATCCCTGGGGCTGGCACAGCCCTGCCAGCCCATGCAGTGCCAGCTGTGCCCCATGGGCACCTTGTCCCCAGCCCAGAGCACTCAGTGCCACCTCCAGGGCACACCTGCAGGGATGGGCACTGCAAAGCTCCCTGGGCAGCCCCTGCCAAGGCCTGAGCTCCCTTTCCATGGGCAAATTGCTGCTGCTGGCCCAGCTGAGCCTGCCCTGGCCCAGCCTGAGGCCGTTCCCTCTGCTCCTGTCCCTGTGCCCTGGGAGCAGAGCCCGGCCCCCCCGGCTGTGCCCTCCTGGCAGGGACTTGTGCAGAGCCACAAGGGCCCCTGAGCCTCCTTTGCTCCAGCCTCAGCCCCTTCCCAGCTCCCTCAGGGATTCTCCAGCCCCCTCCCAGCTCCCTCAGGAACTCTCCAGCCCCTTCCCAGCTCCTCAGGGATTCTCCAGCCCCTTCCCAGCTCCCTCAGGGATTCTCCAGCCCCTTCCCAGCTCCGTTCCCTGCCCTGGACACGCTCCAGCCCCTCCAGGGCTCTCCTGCAGGACCAGGACTGGGCACAGCCCTCGAGGGACCCCAGCACAGAGGGACAATCCCTGCCCTGCTCCTGCTGGACACCCTGGGGCTGATCCAAGCCAGGATGTTTCCTCAGCAAAGGCAGGGAGAGAAAAAGGTAAATGAAGAGATGAAACTCAGTAAAGAGAGGTCAGGGAGAGGAGAGCCAAGGAATGATGAAGAGCAGGAAGGGCAGGACACAGCAGCTCCATGGTATAAACACAACTTATCCCTTTCCTCCAACTCCCACAGCTCTTACAGCACTCCAGTCAAAGCTCCCCAAGGATGAGCTTTCCCAGGTTCACACCTCTGGGCAGAGATCAAACCTGCTCAGAAGAAGGTGCTACACCCACCACAGAGCAATGATCTGAAGACAGAAGTTTCCTTTAGGGTCTGGCTTGCCTTGACAGCAGCTTTGATAGAAGCTTTTCCTGATCTCGAGCCCAGACCTCCCTGAGACAGCTCGGGCTGTTCCCTCAGGTCCTGTCCCTGCTCACAGGGAGCAGAGATCAGTGCCTACAATAACAGATATGAAAGGTTTGTACAATTTACAGCACAGGAGGAACAAGTGGCACAATTTATAGCTCATACTTGCAGCAATGGATTAAACCAGACAATCCCAATCCATCCAGGCGACTTCAGAAGCTGCTGCCACTCCTGACTGTGGATCAGGATTCCTTTATTTCTCCATCTGGCTTGTTGAAAATAGAGGCAATCTGCCTGGGCAGCAGCCTTGTGACTCCAGCAGGAGATGGCTCCAGGGCCACTTGCTGCAGCACCAAACCACGTCCCCAGCCTGAGGAGCAGAGGCTCTCCCAGCTGGCACTGCAGGCAGCAGGAACTGCTCAGCTCCTGGCTCCAGCACAGCATTCCCCACGAGCTGCCAACTGCCAGCATCTCCAAAATAACCTCTGCACACTAAAAATACCTTTCTGGTTATTTACCTTCTGAGTTGAGAGCTCAAAATGAAAACTGGCATTCTAATGATGAATCCACAACTTCATCAATCATTACCTTCTGAAACAGCAAGCAAGAGTTTATGGCAGTCACTTGGCTGCAGAAGTGTAACCCAAAGACATTTTACAGGAAAAATTAGGTTGTCAATATTTCAACTGTTCAAAACCACCCTATACTGAAGTACTTACAATCAAACCTTCATCAGTCAAAAAAGCCTTTCTCAAAATCAACAGTGAAGTTGTCAATTCTCCTGGGAAGCACCACAGGTGTTTAGTGGTGCTTGAAGTGAAGAGAAAACCCAAAATGAACTTGCTGGGGTGAAGAGTTGGATGGTTGCAGAGGAAGAAATCTGAATTTTTGCCTCAAAATTAACTTATCCCCATTGGGGAGAGGAAAGGGTAATAACACTCAACCATCACTGACACCAGGAAAATGAATACACAGAACCACAGAATGGTTTGGAAAGGACCTTAAACTCACCCCCTGCCATGGCAGGGACACCTCCCACTGTCCCCAGTGCCCAGCCTGGCCTTGGGCACTGCCAGGGATCCAGGGGCAGGCCCAGCTGCTCTGGGAATCCCAGCCCAGCCAGGAATTCCCAATTCCCAATGTCCCATCCATGCCTGCCCTCTGGCAGTGGGAGCCATTCCCTGGCTCCTGTCCCTCCATCCCTTGTCCCCAGTCCCTCTCCAGCTCTCCTGGAGCCCTTCAGGCCCTGCCAGGGGCTCTGACTCCTCTGGGCTCTCTGCAGCAGCTCCAGCTCCTCCCTGGGCTGGGGCAGCTCTGCAGCTGGGAAGTCACCTGTGGGGCACAGGGACACAATCCCAATCCCTCTCCTGATCCCAGCTGGGGGCTCTGGGCTGGGGCAGGCCCAGCTCTCCCAGGGCTGCTCCATCTGCTCATCCCAGCCTGGATTGATGCTGGGGTTGCCCCAGCCCAAGTGCAGCACTTGGTACTTTCCTAATGCAGAACCAACAGAGGCCCTGAAGGTGCCAAGGATGATCCACAGCATTCTCCAGGTTCCAAGTTCAGTCCCCAAGCTGTGACCAGCCAGACCAGGCCCCATGGAGCACTTATTACATCAAACCCACTTGGCTTTCTCACAGAAATGAAACATTAAGTACCTGTAGAGATAAAACCACATGAACATGCCTCAGGTCTCATCTGATTAAATGCTGCTGCTGACAGTTTGAGAATCCAAGCACTCAGCACTCCTCCAAATGTTCAGCTGGACTGGAGAAACTTTCAGGCAGGAAATGCCAAATTACACAAGAAAAAAAAGGTCCAGTAAAAAAAAACAAAACACTTCATATGTTTAAAGGAGGAAAGAGCAGCAGCAAATATTCCACAATTAAGGTCCTCAGGAAGAGATGCCCTCACACTCTACACTGAAGAGGCCATTTACTCACACACTTCTGCTCTTTTCTCCTTTTATTTGTAGTTCTCCAGCAAACATTATCCATGACAACTGTCAAGCTACAGGAGCTCTATATGGCAACAGCTCATGGCTCCAGCCCTGAGGAATCTCACTAATGATTTCAATGAAATGAGGACAAATGAAGGAATAACACAAGTATTGGGGTATCTATTTGTCTATGGCCCTTTTAATCATTGCTTGGACAGCTGGGAATTGGAATGCTCCAGGAGCAGGAAGAAAGGAGAAAAAAAACCCAAGCAGCACCTCTTGTTCCTTCAGGACATGAACAAAGGAAAAGATTCTTGAATTGGGCCCAGCAGAAAAATCAGCATCCTCCAATCCTGAGATCATTCCCTCAGCCTTCTGAAAGGTTCCTGTTTCAGGCTTGCAGGGGCCTCCCAAATCCTGGCAACCAGCAGCCAGGACAGGGTCAGAGCACTGTTAAAATCCTCCAGGAACTGGAGGAATCAGGTTGGAATGAGGCAAAGAAACTGGGCAACAGAGCAAATCCTGCAGGCTGAGGAGGAAATGCAACACCTCAGGACTAGAATCTGTCAGGGAACTCTGGGGAGACTCCCAACAACCACCATGGAAAAGGAGGCAGAAGTTCCTGAAACACAGACAGGCATGGCAGAGCTGAGGCCAGAAATCCCAGAAGGAATCCCAGAAGGAATCCCTGGTTTCAACAAGGATTGCATTGGGAGGGACCCTAAAGCTCATCCCACCCCAGCCCTGCCATGGCAGGGACACCTCCCACTGTGCCAGGCTCTCCAAGGCAGTCCCAGCCCGGCCTTGGGCACAGCCAGGGATCCAGGGCAGCCCCAGCTGCTCTGGGCACCCTGTGTCACCAGCCCAAATCGGGCTACCAGAGGACTGAGTTTTGTGTTTTGCTCGTCTACTTCAGAATTTGGAGAGTCTTCTGTGAGTCTTTCTTTGAAATTCATGTCATTGCTGGCAGCTCAGGAAGCTGTTAGACCACTTTGAAATAAAACCTGCAGAATATTAAGACACATCCAAACACACCTGCCTGAACAGGCAAACACCACACGTGGCTTCCCCCAAAGCCTGGAGAGAACATTCCTAATAAATCCTGCAGGGATCCAGCATGAAGGGCATGAAGCACCCTGCCCACATCCTGGGGTTCAGGTGCTTTCCCCAAAGACTAAAAAAGCTTTGATTAGACAGGCAAAACTTTTAGATTTGATATTCCATGGAACTGCACCTGGGAATTCAGTGGAACCCTGGAAAACACTCTGTGTGACAGAAGAATTGATCTGCTTTGGAAAACAGCAGTTGCAGAGGATCAGCCCCAGGATCACACAGAAATCACGTGAGAATTAAGCATTATGAAAAAAAAAACCCAAAAAGCCTGAGGGGGAACCATGGATGTTCCAAGCAGGATCTCACAGTTGCAAGTGAGATTTAATTTGGTTTCAATGCAAAGTTCAGTGTTTAGACCCATAACAAACTCACACAAACCTCATTTCTTAAATGCTTCTCCCTAGACTGGACAGACTGAACAGATACACAGGGATCTAAGGGGCGGGAAAAAAGAGCCATAACATTAAAATGTAACAGCCTGGCCAAAAATATGAGTAACCAGATCACAGTGCCAGAGGTCAGAGATCTACCAGCACTGCTCCTGCCAGCCATTGAAAGGCAGGAATAAAGGAGCCCTGCAAGGAGGCACCAAGCCAGCACCGTCCCCAGGAACAAAGAACTTCACACATTTTTTTTCAGTTACCTTGCCAAGAACTTCCCCACTGTATCCAACACTCACCACTGAATCTGGAAGGAATATAATGGTTCTATAGCAACCAGCTGTGGAGATATTTTTCAAACAGAACAAATTCGATACAAATGCCAAATACTTTCCCAAGTAATTTAGCCTATTCCTAGTGGGAGGAGAAAACTCTGGTCACTGCTGTGATCCAAAACACAGTGTAGATCTGAGTTCTGTACAGAACTCAGGCAGCTGAAAACAAATCTGATAACCCGGAGCAGATAAACAGACACCCAGGTGTGCACCTTCTGTTAATGTGCCAGGACACGACTCCAGCAGCCTCCCTCCTCTGGAGCAGCATTTCCATGAGACTTTTCCACACTGGTTACACTCCCCCCACCAACAGGCCACCTTTACTAATATTTCCATGTCCCTTGGAAGAGTTCATCAGGGAATCCTCTGGGGAGGTGAAGCAGGCACAAAACACACCAGCTCCACAGTGGCACCTGCAGATAAATCACAGCAAGAGAGACCTGGAGGGGCTGGAGCGTGTCCAGGGCAGGGAACGGAGCTGGGAAGGGGCTGGAGAATCCCTGAGGGAGCTGGGAAGGGGCTGGAGAATCCCTGAGGAGCTGGGAAGGGGCTGAGGCTGGAGCAAAGGAGGCTCAGGGGCCCTTGTGGCTCTGCACAAGTCCCTGCCAGGAGGGCACAGCCGGGGGGGTCGGGCTCTGCTCCCAGGGCACAGGGACAGGAGCAGAGGGAACGGCCTCAGGCTGGGCCAGGGCAGGCTCAGCTGGGACAGCAGCAGCAATTTGCCCATGGAAAGGGAGCTCAGGCCTTGGCAGGGGCTGCCCAGGGAGCTTTGCAGTGCCCATCCCTGCAGGTGTGCCCTGAAGGTGGCACTGAGTGCTCTGGGCTGGGGACAAGGTGCCCATGGGGCACAGCTGGCACTCCATGGGCTGGCAGGGCTGTGCCAGCACGGGGGATTTGGGATTCTCTGTCTGAAATGTGGGCCCTGTAAACCCCCAGAACAATGAAGGGATCTGGCTCTCACCACGTTTAGACAAAGCCACTCCTACTTTAGGTTTCCTTTCATGCAGAGCCATAACAAGACCCAACCTCCCTCCTGCAGGCCAACAAGCACCTCAGTTGTAGCATTTTTCTCAGCAAAACAAGACAACCTAAGAATTTGTGTGTTCTTTCCCCTAGCTCAAAGACAAACCAGCAAACCTCCATGTAACTTGTAAAAATAAGGAAAATCAAGTCTAATATTAGGTTCATGCACATCAGCCCAAGTGCACATCTTTGGAATTCTTATTTTAGAAGTCTACAAATCAAAAGAGAGGTGGAAACCACCTAACTAGGTAACAGCTCTCCTTCCTTCTATCACAACAAGGCTTTGTTTCTATTTAAATCTTCACAGAATAAAGTTTTTAATCTTTAATGAGAGACAAAGCCAAGCTAATGCAAGATGGAATTATTGGTAGAATGTATTCACCTGGTTTCATAATACTGTACAGGGAGAACAACAGAACTCAACAGGTAAATGTCTGAAATCCCAGGATGGTTTGGGCTGGGAGGGACCTTAAAGCTCATCCACTGTGCCAGGCTGCTCCAATCCCAGTGTCCAGCCTGGCCTTGGGCACTGCCAGGGATCCAGGGGCAGCCCCAGCTGCTCTGGGCACCCTGTGCCAGGGCCTGCCCCCCCTGCCAGGGAACAATTCCTCATTGCCAAGATCCCATCCAGCCCTCCTCTCCATCCTCTAAAAGCCACTCCACTTTGTCCTGTCACTCCACGCCCCTGCAGGGACTGAGAAGAGCCTCAGCTGGGATGGATTTAATTTCCCCTTTGGTCAGCTCTGCTCACCTGGTGTTTTCCCCTCCCCACTCCAGAGCCTGGCTCCTGGTGGGATCTCAGCTCCTTGACAGAAATCCTGGAGAACTGGGCCCAGCTGGGGCTGCCCCTGGATCCCTGGCAGTGCCCAGGGCCAGGTTGGACACTGGGGCTGGAGCAGCCTGGGACAGTGGGAGGTGTCCCTGCCATGGCAGGGGTGGCACTGGGTGGGCTCTGAGGTCCCACCCAACCCATTCAGGGAGTGCCAGAAAAGCCAGGGCAGCCCCTTGTCCATGGCTGGTACAAACCAGGCACTGCTGGTGCCACATTGAACTCGTTCATCTGAGCAGAGCCAGCCTGGGAAGCTGCATCCTGCTCTATCCAGGTCACCTGCAGCCTTTTGCCCTTGCATTTCCTGCCTTTCCAAACCTCTCCAGCTAAAAGCTATCTCAGATGGAGAGGAACTGCACACAAGGGTCTCTGGGGAGGATTCAAGGACTTTTGTTTAATTAGTATTTATTTATTTCTCCCCTTTCCTCTTTTTTTTCCCCTCCCTTCTGAAGCTGGGAAAGGGTAGCAGAGCACAATAAACCTGCCCACAAAAGGAAATGAAGTGTCACCAGAATTTCAGTGCTCAAGTTCCCTGGGTCTCATTTCAGTGCACAAAGCTGGACTGAGTCAGCATTTTTCATTCATAATGCTGGCAGGATTTTAAAGGGGGTGTTTTAAAGAGGAGGACTCAATTTCTGTCACTGGTTTGAACTTCCCAAGCAGAATGTCTCATTTTAACATAACAACTGAAGAGATTCACATGATTATATTCCCTGCACACATGCAGCTGCTGCCCTGCCCCAGCCACACTGTGCTTTGCTTTCCCTAAGAAACCCCAGGTGGTTTAATCCAGGATTGCATCAAGGTAATCCAGGGAAAGCCGGAACTTGGCATTACCATAACAGATTCTAGAAACTCCAGGAACTGAGCAACTCAGGCAGGATGGCCTGATTTCCTTGGAGCTACAGAGTAACATTTTCCTGCTTGAAGCACAAGAGGGCAGGAAAAAATGTAACATTATTTCTGATGCTTCACATGATCACTGATTGCAGCAACTTTTATCACCCATCAAAAAATCGTCCTGGCCTCTTACTTCCATCAAAATCCTCAAAACCCCCAAAGACACAATGGGGACAAAGTTTGTTATTCAGCCACCAGCAGAGCCCAGCCAGCAATGAGTGCAGCAGAACAGAGAGCAGCCTGTGAGGCTGAGGCTCCAGCTAACATGTCATCCATGCCTGGAACTCACTGAGCTCGGCCAGCCCAGCACCACCACTGGAGTGAGGCTCTGCCACCCTGCCTCAGCTACAGCTCTGCCACCCTGCCCCCAGCTCTGCCCCTCTGCCTCCAAGTGATGGGGAGTCCAGCAAGGACAGAGCAATCCTACAGACCCCTACTCCTTTCAGTCCTGCAGTTCTCCTCCTCTCTCAGCAAGGACTCCAAAGTCTGTCAGGAGAGACAAGCAGGAGCAGAGTGAAACCAGCTCAGATCCCACCAGTTCACCTGAGAAATTCTGAATTCTCCAATTGTAACCCCAAGAGTTTGGCTGCAGTTTGGCCAAGAAGCACAGCACAAACACACCAGCATTGGAAAGAGCTGCCCAGGGAGGGTTGGAGTGCCCATCCCTGCAGGTGGCACTGAGTGCTCTGGGCTGGGGACAAGAAGGGCACTGGGCACAGCTGGCACTCCATGGGCTGGAAGGGCTTTGTCAGCCTCAGGCATCTGGGGATTCTGGGAAAAGCTGATGTTTAAAAACTCAGAGATCCCACATCACATTTAGCTGTACACAGACTGTATGCAAATTAAAAGTGTGATTAACAGTAAACATTGCCAGATTTTCCAAAATCGTAGAATCCCAGAACATCCTGAGCTGAAGGGACCCCCAGGGATCCCCCAGTGCCAGCCCTGCCCTGCCCAGACCCCCCCAAGCCCAGCCTGGGCATCCCTGGCAGCGCTGGCCAAAGGCTCCTGGAGCTGTGGCAGCCTCGGGGCCGTGCCCATGCCCTGGGCAGCCTGGGCAGTGCCAGCACCCTCTGGGCAAGAACCTTTCCCTCAAATCCAACCTAAATCCCTCCTGGCCCAGCCCCAGCTGCTCCCTGGGTGCACCAGAGAGAAGAACAGGAATGAGCACCACATGTCCATGGAGTGCTGGGGGCACAGGAGAGGCACTCAGGGGTTTGGTTTTAAGTTCTAAACTCTTTGGGTTAAATATCCCCAGTATTTAACACAGATACAGTGATTTTTTGATCCATACAATAGCATTTGTCAGCAGCTCAGAGTAATGCTGAGAGCACTTGACTCTAAAGGATGCAGCTTTTTCCTTCCTCACAAAGCAAAATTGTTCTGCTTGCATCATCTGCAGACAGCACGAGTTCCAAGCAATGCCCTCATATTTAGAGACTGAGTGGAAAGAGCAGCACCACACAATCCATGGCAGACAATCCTGCCAGACTGCAGCTGGAGAACTTCCTATTCCTGTGTCACAAGAGCTCTCCAGTCACTGTGCAGAGCTCTGGGATTTAGGGGTCATCCTTCACTTCTGACTCTGCAAAAAGGATGACTAAACACCCTAAAAAAGCATGGAGCTGGGAAAGTGAAAATGCTGCACAAGCTCCAGCTCCATTCAGATTACCCTGATAACAGCTGTGATAAGGGAGCACACTCTGAGCAGGGATAACACCTCAGCTTCCTGGCAGCTCAGCAGGCTGGGGTCAGAGACCAGGAGGCCCCAAACGGGAGGATTAATGTGGTTCAATCCCATCTCAATTAAGGATCTCCTGGTCACACCCCAACATCCCCTCTGGTCCCACCAGAGCCATCTGAAGGGCTCTGGCTGGAGCTGCTCAGTGATGCCCACACAGCACTGAGTGCTGCACCACCCAAACAAGGAACTGCATTTGCCTTCTTCCTCTGGCCATGCCAGCGTTGATAACATTTCCTTGAAACAACCTCATTTCTCAGCTGCAAATATGCACAAAAACTAGATTACAGTCACACTTCTCAGAATCCATGCACTGTGTTCAATAGCAGGCTGCTGTTTGCTCTTTAATAAGCACATTATATTGGTGTGGTTTGAGAACAGAACAGCAGAACAGGCAGAAGTTTCCAAGCTGGATGATGGCTGTTTCCAAACTTTGTCCTTAGACACTTCAAAAATCCACAATGTCCTGCCATGAATTTAAGTATAGATGACCTTATGTGAAAACATATTTTAACACTTTTATGCTTTGAACTTTTCCTATGAATAGGAATTTTACAAATCAGAACTTAAAAAAACCCAAACCAACAAAACTATAAGGAGCAGTTGGAAAAGAACAGGGGAAAACCTGGATACATGTCTGCTTTTAAATGTAGTACTTCCCTGAACACCTACAGTAACTTCATGCCACACTACTTTAATCCAACACAAAAATCTGCCCTCTTCTCTTTGATGCTTATTCTGTTGTTTGCCATCCAAGCCCACACAGAAGAATAGAGGTGTTAACAAGGTAGAAAATTTTTAAAGTATTTCAGATCTCTCTACAGCCCAGTTCCAGTTATAAAGCTTTTCCTGGTTGGGATTGGCCCTTCCAATCCCCAACAGAACAAAACCCATGAACATCAAAATACAAAGGGTAAGAGAGAGAGAGCACCTGCCAGCCTTCAGATAATGCTGAAACTCAAGAGACCATTACAATGAAGAAATACAGGTGCAGGACAAAAGGGAGGAAAAAAGAACAGGTAGGAATGGGGCTGGCTGCAGGCAGGGAGCTGGGAAAGCACCCACAGGCACAGGCAGCAGCTGCAGCAGAGGTGCAGGGGACAGAACTGCCTCTAAAAATTGAATTACACCAAATGGCCACGCAAAACAGCCAAGCACCAACCCCACACAGGAGCCTGTCTGTCTGAGAGCTCCAGAGAGCTGAGTTCATCCAGCTGGGGCTCACATGTGACTCAAAGGAAAATGTCAGGATTTTTGCTCAAGAAATTCAAGGATTACATCATCCCATTTGGTACATGACCAGATTACTGGCATTTTATTACAAAACACAGCTCTCAAGCTGTCAGCTTTTATGATTCTCTGTAAGAATTAACTGTGCTTCCCCAAAATACCCTGAAGATTTATGAAGTTATTAGAACTTGCACAGGGTAACTGAGCTCCTGGCTGTACCGCCTCACCAAAAGTACAGGAATCCCCACAAAGCCTGTTCACACCTGAAGGCCACGTGCAAAACTTACTTAAAAACCATTAAAATATTGCACCTTGCAGTTCACAGGCCAGCCCACAACCTGGTGCCTGGGAATCTGAAATTGTAATATAAATGAAAAAATGTATTTTTGCAGTTAGAATAAAAGGCTTTATCACCATAAAGACACGATTAACATAGCTCTGAGTTTAATTTGTGATTAACACAAAATTGGCTCAGTTGTATTTTCAGTTCTCAGATCAGTCTTGTGAACACTTCAGATACAAGCAGCAAGTTCCCAACACACAAGCAGAGGTGCTAAATGGTACCACAGTATAAAGACTGCCACGGAGAGAGCCCTCCCAGCCTCAGGCTGACCTTTGGAAGCTGAGTGTGCAGCTGCCTTTCCCCAGCTCAGCGAGCTGGGCAGCTGAGGCTGCTCAGGCTGCACAGACACAGCTGAATTCCTGCCCAGCAGCCAAGGTTGGAGCTCCCCTCCACAGTTCAGCTGGGAGGGCAAGGAACAAAAAGTCCGTGTGTGCTTGGCAGGAGCAGCATCAGCCTGGAAACAAGAGAGGCCTCTTCTCCTTCCCCCAGGATGGGTGGGGGCTCTTTAGCAAAAACAAAACCAGACATCATTTAAACATTTCTCTCATCCACTGCTTCGGAGGGCTCAGACAGAGAGACCCAGAGGTGCTGTCAGAAAAAACTAAAAGTTCTTGTTCCCTCAAAGCAGCTCTGCCATGGGCACCCCCTGGATCTGCAGGGTCCCAGAGGGAGGCTGGAAAACCTGGGCTGCCACTCCCAGCAGGTGAGATTCTAACAGAGATTGGATGGGCTGGGAGGAACCTCAAAGCTCATCCAGTGCCACCCTGCCATGGCAGGGACACCTCCCACTGCCCCAGGTGGCTCCCAGTCCTGTCCAGCCTGGCCTTGGGCACTGCCAGGGATCCAGGATTAGGAATTCCATCCAGCTCCTAATTCCCAATATCCCACCTAACCCTGCCCTGTGGCAGTTTGGATTCTTTCACAGGAATATTCGAATGCAGTAAATATTTCCAGTTCTGTATGGAAGTACAGAAACCCCTGTGCTGCAGAGGAGGTTACTCTGAGTCCTGCAGAGAGGAGCCAACCATTCCAGGTGGCTCCATGGGAACCCCACTCAGGAAGCACAGCTTTCAATCCAGGTGTTCTGTGTATTTTGTATTATTTCTGTATTAATAACTATTTCCTACAAACTGTGCATTTCTGTGGAGCACGTGAACCTGCACCTTGAGATGATGCACAGCTAAACCCCTGTCCAGTCATTTCCAGCCAATCAGTCATGCCCAGGGCTAGATCCTTCAGAGATACTGAGGGAGAGATGAAAACCTCAATCCTCTGAAAGTCATGGAAATTATCATCTGAAATCATGGAAATCTGAAGGACCAGAACATAAAGGAAGACCTGAACTTTTGAGACAGCTTGTCTCCAGTGGAATGATTTTAATAGTGCCATTAGGATTTGCTAATCCACACTATTAATATATTTATCTGTAATATGGACTATACCAGCAAGCCCTTGATTTTCCAGGATTGCCATCCCACAAAACCTCACTCTTAGAAACTCCTAGGATGGAGAGGTGAGCTCTCCCAGCTGTGGGCAC
>NW_005054454.1:565677-569126 GCF_000277835.1 Geospiza fortis
TAGGGAAAGGGGACTGGAAACTGCTGCTGAAGAGAAACACAGCAGAGACTGGGGTTTCAGACACTTGTGATTATTTCACAATTCCAGACTCACATTTTATCACACACCTTGCTGAAAAGCACAGTTCACAGAGAAAAGATGTCCACTTGGACATTAACACTAATTAATTCAATTACCTTAAAAACAACATGTGAAAAAGTAAAATATAATATCCAACACATGCAAGTTTGATAAGAGAAACCCAAACCGTGGATGCACTATGTCAGTCAAGTTTTCTGTGTTTTCACTGATTGCAGTGAAGGGAATGCTGTAAAAATGCACCTTTTGCATCAAAAATAGAATAACTTTTCTTCCTGAGAATGCCCAAGGATACCTCTCTTCACTCGTTCCCACTCAAAATTATTTAATTTCTATTAAATAGAAATTTTCTATTCTGGTCAAGAAGCTGATCCTCTGGAGGGCCAGACAATGCCCTGTTCACATAGGAGAGATTAGTTTCTAATTACTATCAGTAATTAGTGCTTTCCTGCAGCTAGAGCTGGAATTTCTCTGTCACGAACCTGACCACGTCCAGCCCTGCCACACAGAGAGCTCCAGAGAGATTCATTCCAGACAGGTGGATCCAGCAGATACCTCCAGTGGTGCCTCCCAAACCTCACAGTTGATGTTTGTTGGATGAGGGCCTGGCAAACCCTGCTCTAAATCCTTCCTTCTGCAATTAAAATCCTATAGAGGCAATGCCAGCCAAAAATAACCAGTGCAATCGAGTACATTCTTTTTAAATTCTACAAAGTGTACTTTTAAAAGAGGCTAACTGCTCGTGCCACAGATCCCACAGAGGTTTTAGCACCTCTCACTGAGGTTTCCTGTGCACAAGTCATTCATCACCAGCTCTCAGCCTGGAGCCCGTTCCTGATTGTCCACCACCCCCCCCAATTTCATGCTTGGCAAGTAAAAACAAAACCAAGTTGCTGTGCAGGGGGCAGCCCAAGTTCAGCAGCTGTGTCCAACACAAGAGCAGCGAGCACTCCAAGCTGCCAGCACACACAGCAGCTGAGGCAGCCCCGGGGTTGTTTTATGGGAAAAAGAAACCAAAACCCCTCACATCTCTGAGGTTCCAAGCAGGACAACTCTGAGCCACCCCAAAGAGGTGTCCCCCAAACCAACCTGCTGATGGCTCATCCTGCTCTGCCACTGCACACAGCACAGGGAAATGTTCATGGCTGGGAACTCCTGATCACAGAATCCCAGACTGGGCTGGGCTGGGAGGGACCCTAAATCCCACCCAGTGCCACCCCTGCCATGGCAGGGACACCTCCCACTGTCCCCAGTGTCCAGCCTGGCCTTGGGCACTGCCAGGGATCCAGGGGCAGCCCCAGCTGCTCTGGGAATTCTATTCCAGGGCCTGCCCACCCTCACAGGGAAGAGTTTCTTACATAAAACTTCCGCCCCACTGATGTCCCCGTTCCTCAACCCACTGCTTGTATTTTCCTTAACTTTTTTCCTTTATTCTTCTATTCCTCTTTTCTCTGGTGTTATCCTCCTAAAAGCTGAAATTCCAATCCCTGATTACAGTACAGACACGCCATAAAAGGCTACCCAACGTCAGGATTCAGAAACATTTCCCTGCTGGATTCACATTCTTTCCTGCATCCAAATCTATCCTAATTGCAGGATTAGAGGCATTAAGGAAAGGCCAGCAAACAGCAGTGAGAGAGGGAACAGGCACTGCAGGTCATGGCTCTGAGATCCCAGTCCTTACTTTATCTAGGAACCAGAACAGAATGGAAAATTCTCCAGCAAACACAGCTACTCTGCAAAGGACCTTATGTGGAATGAAAGGCAGTGGGACACCAGAGAGGGAACACAGGAGCTGAAAGAACGGAGTGTGGTCTGGGAAGCAGCAAGTGCAGGGTGCAGCCCACTCAGCTCTGGGGAAGCCTGAGCCTCAGACACTGCAGAAACTGCTCAGAAACACTCTGGGCACAAAACAGGACCCGTGTCAGGCTGCCAGAGCAAGGGAGGGCACTGCAGGGCTGAGCAGAGCCTGCCAGGCTGCCAGGGAGGGCACTGCAGGGCTGAGCAGAGCCTGCCAGGCTGCCAGGGAGGGCACTCCAGGGCTGAGCAGAGCCTGCCAGGCTGCCAGGGAGGGCACTCCAGGGCTGAGCACAGAGCCTGAGCTGCCTCAGCCTGCTGGGATTTACAGCCCTGAGGGAGCAGAAAATGCAGCTGGTTTCTCTACCTGTGCCACCTGCTCACATCCACAGGCAGATACCCCCTGCTGCAGCTGGGCATGGGCACACAGAGCCAGGCAAGACTCCTCCTCCCACACCTCCCACAGGGCTCTGGGGGAAAACTTCAACAGAGAGAGGAGAATTTGGTATCAATTCTCTGGTATAAACTATCACAGGATCATGGAGTATCCTGAGCTGGGTTGACCCCCAGGGATCCCCCAGTTCCAGCCCTGCCCTGCCCAGAGCCCACCAAGCCCAGCCTGGGCATCCCTGGCAGCGCTGGCCAAAGGCTCCTGGAGCTGTGGCAGCCTCGGGGCCGTGCCCATGGCCTGGGCAGCCTGGGCAGTGCCAGCACCCTCTGGGCAAGAACCTTTCCCTAAAATCCAACCTAAATCCCTCCTGGCCCAGATCCAACTGCTCCCTGGGTGCTAAGGAAGTTTCCTGGGTGAGAACATCACCAGGTCATATCCAGCATGGGAAGTTACAAGTGACTATAACAAAAGGCAAAGAAGGAAAGATGGTGTGAAGTAACACTCTCCAGAGCCATCAACACCCAAAATACAGTTTGTCTTTTTGATTTAAGAAAATGCACCCATTCAGAGCGTGACTCCAATATATATTCAGTTAATACCCACAGCCATTGCCTTAAATACCTATTGCCATGTAAGCTCCAAACAAAAAGCACTTTGGAGCTGGGCAGTGGGAAGAGGTAGAGGACAGAGTGTTTCTTGTTTTAACGAGGGCCACACCATCCCACCTGGAATGCCGGTTGGTCACTAACAGGGATTATTTACTAAACAATACTCTCTGATGAGCCACGGAAGCGTTTTCCCTTCATGGCGCTGGAATTCACAGAAAATACTGTCTTCCACAAGCAAACCCCATACTTCACCCCAAATAAAGCAGCAGCTGAACCAGAACAAAAGATATCCACAGGGAATACCATCCGTGCCTGCTGAGCCGAGGCAGAGGCACACACAGGGACACAGCCCCATCCACGGACCGGCTTCCTTCCCCTGACGCCCCGACAACATTCCCACATTCATTCCCTCGCTCCCTTTGCCGAGCCCCAAGGCACGGCACTGCCAAGGGCTGGCGTTCCCAGGAATGGCATTCCCGGCTCAGGGCTCGCCTCCGTCCCCGGCTCAGGGCGCAGCGGGCGCGGGCAGCGGCGGCCGGAGGCAGCGGGACCAAGGTGATCCCAGCGCAGGGACC
>NW_005054454.1:570105-571698 GCF_000277835.1 Geospiza fortis
GGGCCCGACGTGCGGGGGTCTCGGGTGCTCCTTCAGGGCTTAGAGCTGCAGTGATGGTGCCATGATTTCCTGCCTCTGTACCCTCTGCTTTCCCTTTTCCTTGTTAACTCAGTTTTACTGTTTGATTGTTTGTGGTTTTTTCCCTTTGTAAAGGTTCCTGTTCGTTGAGGACCACACGGGAGAGGAGAGGCCGAGTCGGGAGAGGAACCAGAAAGCCAAGTGGTGATTTTTGGTGAAGTCTCCTGTAAGTTTTGCTGTATTCCTGCCCAGGAGTTCCCTGTGTTCCCTGTGCAGTGCCCCGGTGTGAGTTGTGTGCCTGGGGGGCAAAGAGCCCCTGCACTGCCCCCCAGTAAATCCTGGGTGCTGCAGGGCCTGTTCTGCTGTGCCAGGAGAGCTGCAGAGGGACTGGGGACAAGGCCTGCAGGGACAGCACCCAGGGAATGGCTGCCAGTGCCAGAGGGCAGGGCTGGATGGGATCTTGGCAATGAGGAATTGTTCCCTGGCAGGGTGGGCAGGCCCTGGCACAGGGTGCCCAGAGCAGCTGGGGCTGCCCCTGCATCCCTGGCAGTGCCCAAGGCCAGGCTGGACACTGGGGACACTGGGAGGTGTCCCTGCCATGGCAGGGGTGGCACTGGGTGGGATTTGAGGTCCCTTCCAACCCAAACCAGTCTGGTCATCCTCAGTCCTGAGGATTTTCTCTGTTATGAGCATCTAAACCTGTTGATCTGGTTTAGAGCTTCTGTGTCCCAAAGACTCAAATTGCCTGCAAACAATGCCTGTGATTCTTATAGGGTGGTTTAATTTAATGTAATTTAATTTAATTTAATTTAATTTAGCAGGGCTTTCGTGCCCTGTTTGCCCACAGCCACTGCAGCTGTCCCAGTTAGGTCGCTGTGTTTTTCAGGTCACTATGAAGGCCCTGTATGCTCAGCAGAATTCCCCTGGAGAGGAGATGGCATTTGTGTTCCAGGAAAGGGTGAGTTCCCTTCAGAACTGCTCTGTCCCTCAGGCAGTGGGACAGGAGAGCTTGGCTGGGTGCCACGGGGGAACTGAGGCACAGAAATCGTGTGCAGGCTGGGGAAGGACTGGTGGGAGCCTTGCACACACTGCCAGGGGAAGGAGGGGAGGGGATTTTGTCATCAGGCAGCACTTCCAAGACCACTGCTGGATTTCTCTGCAGTTTTGGTATCCAGACTTTACAAACAAGCTTTGCAGGCATGAAAAATAAACCCTGGGGCCACATTTGCTGACTGAATTTTCTAGTCCCTGAAAAAGTAGAAATGGAGATGAGGAATCCATCAGGTTTGGGGTGAGAACACCAGTTCTTACTGGGGTTGTTCCTTTGACAACACTTGGACTTGTTTTGGATGTTGACCTCAGTGGGTCTGCCAGGATTTGTGCCTCAGACAAAGTGAAAAGAAACCTCAACAGAAAAATAATGTCAGTGGCTGATGATGAGTAAGGACTGGTGGTCAGTTTGCAATAATAATATCATAATATAGTAATGTAATGTAGTAGTATATTAATATAATATAATATAATGCAATATAACATAACCAATATAACATAATATAACATAACATAACAATATAA
>NW_005054454.1:571880-587230 GCF_000277835.1 Geospiza fortis
AATAGCAATAATAATAATAATAATAATAATAATAATAATAATAATAATAATAATAATAATAATAATAATAATAATGTACTCAAAATGGTGTTGTAAACCCCTTTTCATTGACAATTCCTGCCTGCTCTCCCCACAAAACAACCCAAGAAGAGGAGAAGTGCTTTCAGGAGCTGGAGAAGCTCCTGGGGGCACATGCAGTGTGTAACAAGGACCTGTCAATCTGTCCTAGGAGAACCTTCCTCCCAGCAGAGACCATGATGTGAAGGTGCAGGTCAGAGCCTGTGCTCTGAGCAGGCTGGACACAAAGGTATTTGTTTGTGTTGGTTTGCTGGGGGTGTCTGTGGCTCCATGGCCCTTGGCTGGTGGCTGGCACAAGCTCAGGCTGTGCCTTTGCTGCTGGCAATGGGCACAGAACTTTTTAGGGGTGTCCCCATCAGGGGGATCCCCGGGGAAGGTTTCCACAGGCACAGGACTGGGCTGGGCTTCTTGCACAGCTCTGATTAAAAAGCACCTGGAATTTGATTCCTAATTCATGGAGCCAGATCAGTTGTCAGCTGGGAGATCTCTTGCACTAAATCCCTTTTATCTGCACTCTAAGGCACAGCTTGGCTTGGCTGGTAGTAACTCCCTGCTTTTATTATTTAATGTTTCTAAATTAAATACAGAATTCAGTGCCATGGTTTAATACTGAGGAAGGTGTGCACTTCCTTCCCCTGGATAACATTTTGGTAATGGCCCAGGCTTCCTGTGATGATCCAACACTGTGAGATGGTAATTCATTTATAAATGCAGAGCTTTAGCAAGAATGCTGCCAGCATTGTTTTCATTTAGCTCCTGGCAGAAATCAAACTGAAGAAGGAACTTGTGCCTGTTGGGAGAGAAATTTCAGGAGTTGTGCTGGAAGGTGAGTGAGTGTCAGTGCCCAGGGAGGGAGGGAGGGAGCAGGGATTCCCCTCAGAGCCCAGAAGTCTCTTTGGAGAGCTTTTTGGAGCTCTTGGCTTCCTTGGCTGCTCTCCCAGTGCTGGTACCACTCCCCTGAGGTGGAGAGTCCAGCCTGGCTCTCAGACACCCCCTGTGTGCTCCAGCATGGAGCTCCTGGTGCCAAAGTTTGGCAATTCAACATTTGGGCTTGGCATCAAGAATCAATCAATAATTGTAATCAATAGAATTATGGTTTTTCACAAGAAATGTGTATCTTCAGTTTTATGAGCTAGTGATAACCAGTAGCTAAAGACTTCCTGCTCTAAATATTTCTCTTTTTCCCTTCTTCCCCTCTTTTCACCTCTCCATGGTGAGTTGGAAGCAAGGTGACCTTTTTCCAGCCAGATGATGAAGTGGTGGGTAAGTTAATGCCTGTTTGCCTCAGCTGACACCAACAGTCATCTTTTTATAATCAATGACTGAGCTTAGAATAATTGGTAAGGCTAAATTGACCATGGATTTTCAAAATTAAACTGCTGTCACAGGAATAAACTTATAAATGGGAATTCTGTTCTAAGAATGTTCCCTTAGGATTTGAAATATGATGTTGTGTTAACCACCAAATTGTGAGTGATGCCTTAGGAGAGAGGAGTTATTTCTTAGAGCATTCTGTCCCACATGTTTATGTTTTGTGTGCTGGGTGAGAGGATTAGAGCATGGCTGAAGTTCTGAAAGCAGGACAGAGTGGAGGTGGTGGGGCAGAGTGTGTGTTTGGGCATTGTGGTCCTTGCTGCATTATTCCCTCATGGCACAAGAGCTGCTCTGGGCAGCTCCTGGGTCTGGCTATTCCCTGCAGGAACCCTGGGGACAGCTCCAGGTGGGCACAAGCACATTGTTAATGGCAACTGGGAAGGACTGGACACAGCAGGCAGATTTGCAAGGCAAAGCCCTGTGCTCTAAATGGAGCGTGAGATTTGTGAGGGAGAGGGAAGAAAAGAATGGTTTTCCCTGGGATAGAGGAGATGTTAATTGAGGAGATGGAGCCAGAACCTCCTGTTCAGGAGGGTTCTGTGGCCAGTGAAGGTAAAAGCTCAGTTATAACCAGGATGGAGGGGCTTTTCCTGCCTACTCTGCTTTTGCTTTCTCTGCCCTCCCTGGTTAGTTTTTCCTGCAATTCCTCTTTCTTATTCCTGCTTTTTAACACTTCCACATTCCTGTGTGTTCATCCTCTGCTTCTTCCCGTGCCCTTGGTGCTGCCTTTGCAAAGCACAGGGTCAGGAACTGGGAGAGGAGAGGGGCTGTGGGGTGGCTGCTCCTTGCCTCAGATCCCTGCTCTGTGATCCATGGCCTGGAGTGGAAGGGGAACTCTCAGAGTGTGCAATGAGCTCAGACATCACCAGCCAAAAATGACACCTGCCAGTACCAGACAGCACTCGGTGCTGTCCCCATTCTTTCTCCCTCAATCCCAAAATGTGCCCCTGGAACTTCCTTGTGCCCAGGGACACCTCGGGCTGGGACCTGGCCAAGGTCTCTGACCTGTCCTAAACCTGCCAAAAGGGGACTGAAGCCAAACAGGAGCAGGGAATTCCTTGGGACAATGCTTTGGTTGGAATGATTGCTTGTGTGAAATTCAAGGTCTGTGTTCCTTCTTTTTCAGGAATTCTGCCCCTGGATTCTGAGGAGTCTGGTGTCTGTGAAATTATCCTGGTTCACGAGCATTACTTGGGTTTGTAGATTATACATTTTGCTAATAATAATTTTTACTGTAGACTTTATTTTAGCTTTTCTAAAGGGTACCCCATACCTTGGAGCTCTGGGCAGGCTCCTTGCATTCCAACATTCCACAATTCCAGCTGCCCCACCAAGTCACAGAAGTTTGAACACTCAAGGGCTTTTCCTTTGCTGTCACCCTTTCACAATTCATGATGGCCTAAACCACACAAGCTGACCCTGGTTTTTGACTTCTCCTTTTATTTCCCTTCTAACTCCCTGTTCTGTTGCTTCATTGTTGTTATACTTTTTCCTAACATGTCAAAAAATGTAATGACGAGAAATTTGGTTTTTTCTTCCCTTTGACTCAGTGCAGGAATATCACCTGGGACCAGACTAACAGATGGGGAGACTGGAAATGGAGACTGGAATTTTCAGGGATAGCCCAGTATTGAAACGTTGTTTTCAATTATTGTGAGCCTCCAGTTTTCCCTTTCTGGGTGTAGATTAATGAGTAGGATACTAAATGTGGGAGTCCCTGTTCTTCTTCCAGCACTTTGTTACCTTCAACAAGCTATTCTTTTGCTCTTCCCAAAGAAACTGTGGCTGCCCCATCCCTGGAAGTGTCCAGGGCCAGGTTGGACAGGGCTGGGAGCAGCCTGGGACAGTGGAAGGTGTCCCTGCCATGGCAGGAGTGGCACTGGATGGGCTTTGAAGTCCTTCCAACCCAAACCACCCTGGGATTCTAAAAATCTAAGTTTGGGTTGTGTTGTCTGTGACTACCATGAATTCCTGAGTAGTTATGAGGTGGCTCCCTTAAACTTGGTTATATCAAAGTTGAATCCCTGATGTAATTTTGTAAAATATGGCAAAATATCCTCTCCATGGCTTCTTAATAGGAGAGGGAAACAGGAGTCAGTGGTGGTGATCTGTTAGCAGGGGCAGCCTTCCTGACTCACTGTGACAGCTTTGCTAAATAAGCCCTGGGGTTTGCTGGGGTTTTTACCATCTCTGCTGTGTTTGTTGGTGTGTGTGGTGTTACATTTGAGTTAAATGGTATGCTCTACCTCACCCCTTGAAAATGCAGGGTTTATTGCAAGCCTGTGATCCTCCCCTGCAGTATCAGGTATCTGCAATCCCATGGGCCCAAGTCTGACTCTGTGCCCACCTTGAATCTCCCTGTTAAGCTGTGCCAGGGGAATGAGAGGCTCTCTCAGCTCTTTGCTCTCTCTTGGCCCCTTCTCCCCCAGAAACCCTGCTGCTCCCAGGCGTGGCACCCCCAATAAACCCTCAGCTAATGACCCCTCTCAGAACTGTGTGGAGTCTCCTTGCCTGCCCGCTGCTACCAGTGAACATGTTGTCCTGTAGATCAAGAATTCTATTATCATTGTGGTGCAAGGATTCCATATCACCATGGTTTTGTACCTCCTCGTTGTTTCCCACAGGCAGCTCCTCTAAGCACCAACAGTTCCTGGTCCTTGCAGCAGCCATCTAGCTCCAGCTCCCACCAACCCACTCTTTTATACCACTGTTCTTATTGGCTACAGGTGTGGCTGTTCAGATCAGGCCTGCTCCTAATCTTTAGTAATTGGCTCAGCTGCAACTCGTTGGGGGATAAGATTACCTTCTATACCATCTTCATTTACCCATACTGCATCCCCCTACATGAGCACACTGCTTAGGGGGCTCCCAGGGGATCCCAAAGGAATTCATGAGGTGTGTTTGTCCCTCAGCTCACAAGCCCCAGAAGCTGTGCTGGGCAGAACACACAGCTTAGGGGGGCTCCCAGGGGATCCCAAAGGAACTCATGAGGTGTGTTTGTGTTTGTCCCTCAGCTCACAAGCCCCAGAAGCTGTGCTGGGCAGAGGCTGCAGGGACGCTCCGGGACGGGCTCCGCGCGTACACGGCCCTGCACTACCTGGCCCCGGTGTCCCCTGGCACCAGTGTCCTCGTCCTGGATGGAGCAAGTGTGGGTACCTGGGCTCACACACTCCCCCTTTAGCACACAGCCATTTCTGGGAGTGCTGGCAGTGCCCTTCCTTTCATGGCTTTGCGGGAAGGGCTGTCCCACGTGGGAGCCTGAGCAGGGATGTTGTCCTGCCTGGGCTGTGGGGTGCACACAGGGAGGGTGTTCTGGTGTCCTGCACTGACACAGTTTGCCCTGAGTCCTCAGGGATAACTGCAGGAAAATGCCTTTTTTTTAGTCCTCTCCCACCTCTGCTTTTGACCTTTTCTTGGATATAAATAATTTGGTTTGCATCCCTGCAGTTCTTGGTGCTAATGAAGATGTGGGGTCCCCTTAGCCAAGGTTCTGTAGTGTAAACATGGCTGGGGCCTTTTGCTTGGAGCTTTTTTCCCTTCAAGCTCTGAGTTCCAGCTGCTGTGGTAATTAAAGTGGAATCTGAGCTGTTTTATTGATGACAAGAACCAGTTACTGACTAAAAGTTCATTCAGAGCTTCCCAGTCACTGAAGAGTTGTTTTGGCCTTGCTCAGGACAGAAGCAGATCTGTGAATATTCAATTCTTGGTTCAGCTGTGGGTTTTTTGCAGGAGTAAGTTCATTTCTGGGTACTCTCCTGACTGGCCTTTACCATGTAATTGTTCTTAACATTAAATTGTTGTAAATGAATGAATGAACGAGTTAATTAATTAATCAATGACCCTGTTTTTCCCCTCTCAGCCATTTGGTACCATTGCAATTCAGCTGGCCCAACACAGAGGGGCCAAAGTCATCTCCACTGCCCACAGCCTGGAGGACAAGCAGTACCTGGAGAGGCTCAGGCCTGCTGGGGGTGAGTTTTATCCTTCAGTGCTGAAGTTTGGCCTAAAGAATGTCTCAAAATATTTTTTTCTGTCAGGTCTAGAGACTAAGTTCTGTAAAAATTAAACACAAGTTGATAAATAGTCTAATTAAACAGTTTTCAGGTTTGTTCTGTGCTCCACAGGTGTTTAATTTCTGGTTTGGGGGTACTTAATGGCATTTTAATTCTCCATTTCAGTGGTAATGACTGGCAGTACTTCCCAGTAGTGCTGAGTGCTGGCTTTTGGCCCAAGTGCTCAGGAAATCTTTCCATGTGATGAAGTGGTTGCTGTGCAAGGAAGGATTGCTGACTCACCACTCCCCCAGTGTGTGCCAGAGCTCACACACCTGACACCCAGCACTCAGCACCTCAGATTGCTCCTGCCAGGGTTTTATCAGCTGTCAGGTGCTGCCACAGCTGGAGCTGCACATGCACAGGCTCTGCATTCTCCCCTTTCCAAAGGAGCTTGGCCTCACACACAACACTTGCATTCTTCCCTGACTTCTCTTTCACACTTCAAGTTTGGGATTTTTTCCCTCTGAAAACAACATGAGAAGATACTCTGTGTAAGAATCTCGTCTGATCAAAATTTTGCTGGTGTTTTGTGGAGGGAAGTGGAATATTCCTTTGTTCTGACAGTTTTAAAATAAAGGATGGATTGTCAGTCTGGCTGGATTGCAGCAAAAGGTTCAAACTGGTGCCTGCTACTTCCTCCTGCAAATACCAAGTGCTGCAGTGTGATTGCCAGGTTTGTTTTTCAGAGTATGATTTTTGTTGGCATTCACTGGGGTTACAGAGCTGGAAGATGCCTTTGGGGGAGCCTTGTGCAGCCCCATCTGTGTGGTTGCAGCTGCAGCCACCACAGCAGCCCAGGGCTGCCACTGCAGCACCTGCCAGACTCGTTTCTCTGGAGCTTGAGAGCAGCAGTATATTTTTTTTTGCAATTTGACCCAAAAAAACCCCTATTTTTTCCTGATTTCAGCAGCCTTTTTTACTGTCTCTGTGTTTATATATTTTACTGCACTAGCAGTTGTGACAGACATCAGAACTGGAAGATTTTTGGGAATGCTGTTGCTGTGCAGAGCCTTGTTGCACCACCTGTTACAGGGCCAAAGAGGGAATACTGAAGACCTAAAACTTCCTTTTGTAGCATTTTATGGGTGTATTTTGCTAATTATATGAAAAATTGATGAGCTAGGGAAGGATTTGGCAATTTTATTCTCACAGTCCTGAGAACTTTTTAGAGCATTTTTAAGTTTTTTGAATGTTAATGTCAAATAAGAGCATAAGTAACCCAAGCTCTAATTGGCTTCTTGTGTGTGTGGGTGGGGAATTTTCAGTTTTGTGCTTGTTCAGTGGGTTTTTGGTTAGTTTTGGGCAGTTTTCAGTGAGCAGCAGTTTGTGTTATCATTGTTGAGCATACCCAGCTGCTTCCTGGAATGGCTGAGGGGGAAAAATGATAACTGCAACTTTATTTCAAATAAAGAAATAGAGCCTGGGTACAGCATTGAAGAGGGAAACAGTTTGAGTGCAAAAGCAAAAAGCTTTTAAAAGTGTTCAGACTTTCTGATTTGTTTGTTAATTAATGTGATTCCAGTGCCTGAAGTAGAAGTTCTGGTAATGTTTCAGGATTTGTATTTAGACCAACAGGATGGGGCTTTTTTTTTTTCTTTAGTAATCCCTGGAGTAAAAGTTATAATAGAATGAAGGAGGGGATTTTAACAAATTTTGACATTTTAATGCCTGTGTTTCAGGCTGGAGACAGAATATTCCATAAGCAATGGGATGAGTTTCTGTCAGAGAACCCAAGGAAAAGTATCTGCACATACACAGATATTTCCTCTGCTCCCAAGGGCAGCTCCTGCTTTTCCTTGTTTGCTTTGTGAGGTTTTATTCTGTGCCACCAGCACTGAGCTCTGTTTAGAACCCCCCAGAGCAAACTCTGAGGACAGGCTGTGGGATCCTGGTGTTTCTGTGCCCCCAGCAGTGGAGGAGGAGAGAAAATGAAGTTTTGCCAGTCAGAAAAATCTTACTTTGGAAGTTGTGCGAGTCACAGCAGAAGAAACTGAACTCATTTACCAGTATTTTGTGAGAAATACATAAATAACAGAGGATTATAGAAAGTTATATTACAGTTTGTTGCTTGGCCTTTTCCACAATGGTGAGAAATTTTTCCAGCATTTTTTAGGAAGGAAGTTGACCAGGATTTTGAGAAGTACTGTTTGACTGTTGTACTGAGTTAAGGAACAAAACTGGACATTTTTGCTATACAGAAATCAGAAAATAGTCAAACTGGTGGAACTCTGGCCTTTTCTTTTTGATTGCCAGGCTTTGGGTCTGTGAAACCAGAATTATTTTCAAAAAGTGAAATTATTGCAGAAATAATACCATGTCAAATTGCCCTGGGTAAGGAAAACCTTTTAACTTCTTGACTGAAGAAAACTAAGAAGAAAAGGATATTAAGGGGGTTTATTTGCACAGGGGGAATGTGGCAATCATTAATAATTAATTCTTATCCCATCTTTAGTAAATTTTGACAGTGAAATCATTTGACTTCAGTGAAAAAAAGAGGGAATTACTTGGGATTTGAATGCATCCTATGATTAGACTGGGGGTTTGAAGGGACAAAAAGAACCAAACCCAAGGCATTTATTGATGATTTGTTAATATCCTTAATGACCAGCTCCTTGCATTTTTCTTCCCTCCCTCCTTCCTTCCCTCCCTGCTGCTGGGATCCCACTCCAGGAGTCCGGCAGCCTTTGGTGGGTGAGTGCAGATCTGAGCTCCACATTTGTTTGATGTTCTTTCAGTTCTCATTTTGCTGTAAAGTCCTTGCCCTGTTTAGTTTCCAAATGTTTGTTCTACCTCATAATGATGAAACAAACCCTGTGGCTGCTCCTTCTCTGTGTTATTGTTATAACATGAAAAATGGCTTTTACCTGAAAGAGAGCAGGGTTGGATGGGAGATTGGGAGTGAGGAATTGTTCCCTGGCAGGGTGGGCAGGCCCTGGCACAGGGTGCCCAGAGCAGCTGGGGCTGCCCCTGCATCCCTGGCAGTGCCCAAGGCCAGGCTGGACACTGGGGACAGTGGGAGGTGTCCCTGCCATGGCAGGAGTGGGATGGGATCCTTAAGGTCCCTTCCAACCCAAACCATTCCAGGATTCTCTCATTCTTGATTCTGTGTTTCCTCTTTATAACCAACCATAATCAGGGCATCATAGATACATGACAGGGAAATGTATTGGTGGTTTTAGTTCAGCAATATTTGAAGAGCAGATGTAAATCCTTCATCTAAACATTTAATTGAGACCCAGAGAGCCAGGACTTGAATTGCAAAAAATGAACTTAGAGAAGGATTTGTCACATTTTATCCTTTTGGGCCAACAAACTCATGAATTAACTCTGCATTCATACTTTTTGGTGTTGATTTTGCACTGTGTTGAAAATGAAAAAAAAGAGAAAGATGTGCCAGGTTTTTTGGGTGTAGCTGCAAACCTGTTTGTGGTACCTGCAGAGAGCAGAAGCTGCATGTGCTGCTGGGGATCTGAGCTCTCAGCTGGGAGCACCTAAACTCCTTTTCCATGGATCTGAAGTGGTTTTTGCTGCTGTCCTGCTCTGGCAGCCCGGGTGATGGACGTGTCCCACGGGAAGATTGACGTGGCCGAGAGCTGCCTGGAGGAGACGGGCGGGCTGGGCGTGGACATCGTGCTGGATGCCGGAGGTACGGGAGCGCTCCTGCCGCCCTGGCTGTTGGGTCGTGAGTTCAGGGTTTACAATTCCCTGATAATTCCCTGCCAGGTGTGTCAGTCACCTCTCCTTTCCCCTCCCAGCACTGTCTGTCAATCCTGGAATTCCAGAAGGCAATGGAGTGATTGGCAGATACAAAGGATGGGAGCATTGGGCCATCCAGGTGTCCTTTGTCCCTTAAGACTCCCCTTGTACCTGGTTGATGGCTCTCTATCTCTTCGTTCCCTCTCTCCCCGGGGTTAAAAGGAACAGCAACCACATGGTCAGAGAGTTCTGTTGGAGCTGGTGCTGCATTCAGAGGTCTGTGGGCCAGAATAAAGCTCTGGATCCAAACCCTCCATCAGAACTGACTCCTTTCCTTCACCATCGCCTTAAAGCTTCTCCACCAGAGGGAAACCAGAGCTCCTGCAAGCTTGGACTTGTCTCCAAGTGCCCAGCTGCAGCATCCTGCTAGCCTGTAGTGTCTCTGGGGTGAAACACCACACACCCAGCCAGCCAAAAGTGTCTGTGGGGTGAAACACCACACACCCATAGAGCCAAAAGTGTCTGTGGGGTGAAACACCACACACCCATAGAGCCAAAAGTGTCTGTGGGGTGAAACACCACACACCCATAGAGCCAAAAGTGTCTGTGGGGTGAAACACCACAGTGCTGCTATTTGGGGGCCAGACAAGCTCAGGCACATCCCAGCCAGTTATATTGGTAATATTCCAATACCTGGCAATGGCATCCCCTCATTCCCAGAGCTCCTCTGTCACCCACTGCTGCGTGCCAGCACCTCCCAGGCAGCTGCTAAATGGGGCTGAAATAGTCCTCTCTTTGAAACTGGAAATTAAAAATGGCTCTAGAGTAGAGCTGTGATATTGTTGGTTTGCTGCCTTGTTCGAATACAGAAATTAACCCTAATTAACAACACTGTCAGCCTCTATTGGAAACTAACTCTCATAGGTGAGAACTCTGAAGTTACTATTCAGAGTTATGTAAATAAAATATTGTACTAGATATTATATATATTTATTATTATTGTTGTATATTTCATATATATATTACAACAGATTGCTGATATATATTTATATATAATAGTATATAAATATATCATAGTGTCTAAATATATAATAGTATCTAGATGTATAATTTGTAATTTTAAATTATATAATAATTTACATTATATACTAAATACATATAGTATAATAGACTATATTTTATAGTTATATTTCGTGTTTTATACATTATGCATTAAGTTATATATGCTATATATTATAGATATTTTTATATTTTATATCTACTATATTATGTATAATATAGTATATTATGTGTAATATATACTATTATGTTATATACTATATAATATAGTATAATATAGGTAATATACTATATTATAGTATATATATTATATAGTAAATATATTTTAGTATAATATAATATAGTATAATATAGGTAATATACTATATTACAGTCTATATTGTTACTATAATATTATGAATACGAATATAAACAAAATATTACTCTGAATAGTAACTTCAGAGCTTTTATAAAATATTATTCTGAGTAAAGTATATAAAATACTCAGGGTATAAATGGAATAATAAATTCAGAGTTTTCAACCATTTTTAGCTGAAACAACCAAAAATCTTAGAGTTCCACTGAAAGGTGAGGCAGTAAATACATATTGAATTTTGCACATTTTCTGCTGAGCTCAGAGGAATTTGTTCTCCCTCCCAGTGAGGTTGTACAGTGCTGAAGATGAACCAGCTTCCAGGTGCCAGCTGCTGCCTCACAAGCACGACATCATCACCCTGCTTGGGGTTGGGGGACGCTGGATAACCACGCCAAAAGTGTCTGTGGGGTGAAACACCACAGTGCTGCTATTTGGGGGCCAGACAAGCTCAGGCACATCCCAGCCAGTTATATTGGTAATATTCCAATACCTGGCAATGGCATCCCCTCATTCCCAGAGCTCCTCTGTCACCCACTGCTGCGTGCCAGCACCTCCCAGGCAGCTGCTAAATGGGGCTGAAATAGTCCTCTCTTTGAAACTGGAAATTAAAAATGGCTCTAGAGTAGAGCTGTGATATTGTTGGTTTGCTGCCTTGTTCGAATACAGAAATTAACCCTAATTAACAACACTGTCAGCCTCTATTGGAAACTAACTCTCATAGGTGAGAACTCTGAAGTTACTATTCAGAGTTATGTAAATAAAATATTGTACTAGATATTATATATATTTATTATTATTGTTGTATATTTCATATATATATTACAACAGATTGCTGATATATATTTATATATAATAGTATATAAATATATCATAGTGTCTAAATATATAATAGTATCTAGATGTATAATTTGTAATTTTAAATTATATAATAATTTACATTATATACTAAATACATATAGTATAATAGACTATATTTTATAGTTATATTTCGTGTTTTATACATTATGCATTAAGTTATATATGCTATATATTATAGATATTTTTATATTTTATATCTACTATATTATGTATAATATAGTATATTATGTGTAATATATACTATTATGTTATATACTATATAATATAGTATAATATAGGTAATATACTATATTATAGTATATATATTATATAGTAAATATATTTTAGTATAATATAATATAGTATAATATAGGTAATATACTATATTACAGTCTATATTGTTACTATAATATTATGAATACGAATATAAACAAAATATTACTCTGAATAGTAACTTCAGAGCTTTTATAAAATATTATTCTGAGTAAAGTATATAAAATACTCAGGGTATAAATGGAATAATAAATTCAGAGTTTTCAACCATTTTTAGCTGAAACAACCAAAAATCTTAGAGTTCCACTGAAAGGTGAGGCAGTAAATACATATTGAATTTTGCACATTTTCTGCTGAGCTCAGAGGAATTTGTTCTCCCTCCCAGTGAGGTTGTACAGTGCTGAAGATGAACCAGCTTCCAGGTGCCAGCTGCTGCCTCACAAGCACGACATCATCACCCTGCTTGGGGTTGGGGGACGCTGGATAACCACTGAAAGGAACCTGCAGGTAAAGGTGCCTGTGCCAGGGAGGATTTTGTCCCACAGAAAACAGACATACAGACATATAAAACTGTTGTTTCAACCTGTTAGTGTTACACTGACACTCTCTTTTAAGAGTGGGCAAGGGGTGTTTTTTGTTTGGTTCAACCATCTCTATAAGATAGCCATTTAACCTTTATATTTGTATGGGAAAATGTAACTAAATAACATTTGTCTTCAATTTGCTTCAGCTGGATCCTCCAGACAGCCATTCCTTGTTCCTTAAGGGAGCCACAGTGTCCTTCCTGAATGAGGAGGTGTGGAACTTGTCCAATGTGCAGCAGGGGAAGTATCTCGATATCCTTTGGTGGTGCTGTGGAATTCTCACTGCTCAAAGGAGTGAAAACACAACTGGGAAATCCCACTGAGAGGTTCTGCTCTGCTCAGTGCTGCAACCCAGCTGAAAGGTGGAGATAACATATGAGAGACACTCAGGTTTTAAGGTATTTTCTGCATTCCTTTTACATTCATCCCAGACTGGTTTGGGTTGAAAGGGACCTTGAAGCCCACCCAGTGCCACCCCTGCCATGGCAGGGACACCTCCCACTGTCCCAGGCTGCTCCCAGCCCCAGTGTCCAACCTGGCCTTGAAAATGTGTCTACAAGCTTCATTAAAAGCAGTGCTGCAAAACACCCATTCTGGGGAAAAAAATGCAGTGTTTTGGTTCAATATTGAACCAATTAATTGAAGATGTGATCCTATATAGTTTTATTTTGTGAAAGCGACATTTTGGAATTTTTTGGGGGTTGTGTTTTTGGGCATTGGATGCCTCACCTGTAAACTTAACGCACTCATATTCACCGCAAAAGTGGAAATGTTTTGGCTTCCTAACTTCTCCTTTATTTTCAATGTACAGAAATATTATGTACAGAAGATGTACTAATTTGTTTCATACATGAAATTTATGGAGGGACAATGTTGGTTGGGAACAGGAAGAGGAATATCTCCTACATTTGGGCTGATGTAGCTGGACTGAGCTCCCTGGGCAGGACATTTTCAGCCCTGAGAGGTTTGGCTGCTTTTGGCTTTAGGAACTTGTGTATCTTGTGAAATTCTGGAGCATCTGGCATTACTGTCATCTGAAGAAATCACAAATTGATCACTTTTTAAAAGAACTTGAGCTCCAAGTATCAGCCTGATTGCCCTTAAAATGGAGGATGAACCTTGTTGTTTGGGTTTCATACAAAGACTGAATACAGTCTTGGCTGGTGGTCACTAACTCACAGGCCCCTCACAAGGCAGTGTGCTCCAAGAATTTCCAGCCTCTGCTGTGTTCCCAGCTCCATTTGGGCTTTTTATCAGGTGTCTGTATGAACAGTCACAACAGCTGCCTGGTCCCAAAGTTCTGTTCTCTTCATTCTGCACAAAAAGTGCCATTGATGGATGATTGATTGATTGATGCTGTACTAGTGCAGGCTGCCCTTGTGTTTCATATTGAAATACTGAAGATTTTCATATTGAAATAATTGAGATATCCCATATTTCATTTCTGCATCCTGTTTCAGGAAAGGAGGTTTCTGGTATAGTAACAAGTGCAAAAATCTGATTTAAAGCCTGGAATGGAGGCTCATTTTCATTTTCCCTTGATCTTGCTGAGTTGGTATCAGTACAGGGCTGTGACCAGCACATGTGATTGTAAAGAGATTTCCCTCCAGCTCTATTGTTCCTTAACAGTCCTCTTGGATACCCATCCTGGAAGATATCATGGACAAATTATCAAATGGCATTTTCAGGTGAGAGATGTGGTGTTGTTATCTTATTGCAGGGGTTCCATACTGTTGTCTCCTTATTGCAGAAGTTTCATACCTTCTTGGTGTTTCTCACGGGCAGCTCCTCAGAGCACTGACTCTCTCTTCTTCACAAAGCAGCCAACTGACTCCAGTTCCCTTCTCAACACCACCCCACTCTTTTATAGCACTCTTCTTCTCATTGGTTACAGCTGTGGCCTGTTAAAGTCAGGCCTGCTCCTAATATTTGATAATTGGCCCAGCTGCAGCTCCTTAGGGGGAAGATTACTTTCTACACTATCTTTATTTGCTTATATTCTATCCCCCTACAATGTGGAGATTTTTGTGGGTTTTTAAATTCAGCATTAAAAGTAGAAAACTCTGGCCAGCACTAACACTCCTGAGCAGAGCTTCAGGAAGTTATAGGAAGATTTCCATAATGAGGTGGGAATGGAAGATGCCTTCCTTTAAAGCAGGATAACATCTGCTACTGAGCAGAACCCTCCCCACCAGCCCTTTTTTCCCCTGCAAGAAGGATCTCTTTTCATTTATTTGTGGCTCCTGTTTGCTTTGGGGCTTTTCCCTTCTTCTGTGCACTGGAGCAGAGCCATAAACCTGTTACTTTGTTTGAGGAGGGAAGTTGACACAGTGAAAGTAAAGTCTGTCCTGTGATATTTCTGCTGGTCTGAGTGTGCTTACCAGCACTTTTTACTGTTTCATTTCAGGCCTCAGCTGGATGAACCCATCCCATTGTATGAAGCCAAAGTTTCTATGGAAATAGTTCAGAAGAATCAAGCAAGAAAGAGACAAGTCATCCAGTTCTGACACACAACTTCTGATTTCTCGGCCTGGGGAAGATAAAGAAATGAATTTGTGGAATAAATCAGTGTACACTTGCAGGCAGTGAACAGAATTTAAACATTCTTTGTAGCTCAGCTCAAATGGTCTCTGAAGCTTCCATGACTTCAGGGTTTTTAAATTCCCTTGAGCAGAATGTTCCCATCAGCAGCTTCTAAAGAAGCAGTCTTGACATAAAAATCTTGTCTGCCCTGCCACACTTAAAAATGTCAGAAACATCTACAGGCAAACTCAGTTGCTGTTGGTTTTCAACCCTAAGAAATTAAAGAGGGAAAAAATAGTTTTTATTAGTATTTTTGTCTCCCACCCCTACCAGCAGTTACCTTTATAGGTACCTTTTGCTTTTGACTGCACTGAGACTGAATGCTGCACTTAAAGATCTTAACCCACATTTAAAATTGTCATTCAGTTGAAGGACAGGCAAAGCTATCGAGGTTGGCAAGGGTGCCGGATGGGAAGGACGTGGTACTGACAGCGAGAGTTTCCCCCAGCTCTTTCC
>NW_005054454.1:587523-588108 GCF_000277835.1 Geospiza fortis
TGTCTCCTCTCACTCAGCGCACTTGGAGGAGGTTCTGGATCAGTGATGCAGGACAAGCCTAGGAAATCAGGAGGAACTCTGATTTTACTCCTTGTGGGAAAGGAGAGGGGCGTTTGTGCACGGCTGAAGCGGGGCAGTCCTGCGGGAGCTCCACAGCCATTCTGCAGCCTTGGAGCCAGCTGTTGGTGTTCCCTGGTGTTGCTCAGTTTTGCTTCAATGTTTCCACAAAAAAGCAGATGAAGTAAGATATTAACAAGTTTAAAAACCAAGCACAAGCAGTGATAAAACTGCAGACGAAAGATCTTTTAATAGTATCGTTTTTCTTTTATGAAATCTTTTGTCAGTAAAATTGTTGCTCCTAACTACCTCTTTATGCCTTTTGAACCACATGTTATTTTTATTACTTTTCTAGTATTTGTTATGCCTTTTGAGCCCTATGTACAACAGACGGGTGCCATCGAGAGCAGTTTTCTCTCCCAAATAGCCTCAAATACTCGTTTCTTCCTCCCAGAGAGGCTGAACCCCATGTGGTTCGTGTCCCATCGCACGCCCCCGGCCCCGGTATCAGCGCAGGGGATTTGGCCC
>NW_005054454.1:588667-590341 GCF_000277835.1 Geospiza fortis
GGACCGAGCCCCGGCAGCGGCCTCCTCCGCTGTCAGCCCTCAGCCATCGCCCTGAGCTCTCAGCCATCACCTTCAGCCATGGCCCCCAGGCCCTGAGCTCTCAGCCATCACCTTCAGCCATGGCCCCCAGACCCTCAGCCCCTTCCCGATGCAGCCCCGGGCTCGTCTCGCCTCCTCCAAGGCCCTGCTGGGCTCGGGCTGTTGCTCATCTCTGGGTGCGGATCTTGTGCTCGCCTCGAGCCGGCTTTGTTTGCAGCCCGGGGTGCTGAGGATCGCTCGGGAAATGTCACTGCAAGGGCAGTTTTAAAAATGACCAGCCTGGTGCTTCCTTTGTGCTGTGCCTCATGCTGCTCTTTCATTCAGTTTTTAGAGCCGGCCTGTGAGGAGAAGCCCCCCGGGAGAGCAGAGCCTGCTGAAAGTTCGGACATCCTCGCCCTAAGCCAGGTATGAAACTGCACACGCTGCTGAAAAGATTCCAGCTGTTCTCAGGGCACACTGAAAGCCGAAACTGTTTCACTTGCTATTTGGTGGCCCATCTTTGCATAAAAGAATGTCCTGAAATGTCAGTATTCAAGGAAATTTCTTACATTGATGTTTCCTGTTCTGGTGACAGTCTTTTAAACCCAGCCTTCTGCCTGACCTCACTGCTGTTGTAGTTCCATGGACAGAGGTTGTTGTCTTTCAGTTTCCCTGACTATAATTTTGCTGTTTCTTAGTTTTATATGTAGTAGAGATTAGGATGTTTTTCACCAGATAGACCTCCTGCAGTCTGGTTTTCAGCTACAGAAATTGAGCACTTCATCAGGCACATAGGAAAGAAAGAATTCCTGAAAACCAGCCCTTGAAATTCAAACAGATTTTCAATAGATATTCACTAATGTTGTTCTAGGTACAGAAACTGAAGTTCAAACTAAATTAGAAGGATAGAAAAAAGAGAGCAAACTGTCTTGGAGGTGCCCAGGGATTTTTTCAGTTTGTGACCTTACAGTCACCAGGAGAGGATGAAATGAAATAGCCATTTTGGCATGGAAATTCTTGTCTTCATAAACATCAGGCTCAGGGCTTTTTTGTTTTAATCCTTTATCTTTTTATTTGTTCCTAGTTTATACTGTTGGAAGGACTTGATGAGTGCAAGCCCTCTCATGTGGTTCTATAGGCAATAGAATGGAATATTTTTGTTCGAATCTGGTGCTGAGTAGAAGAATCAAAATCATAATGTATAAAACAATATAGAAATAATAATAATATAATAATAGAATAAAGTATCATATAAATATTAAATAATAACAATAATAGAATAATATATAAAATCATAACTGTCAGCCTGTGAACAGGTTTAATTTTCTGCGAGTTAACTGATGCTGTTTCTGCTTGCTCAGGACCTTCATTCCCCTCTTGCCGTACCCAAAGCTCCCTCCTCGCCACGACAGGAGTTCCCTGCAGACTGGAGCATTAAAACACGGGTTCTGTTCATGTCCTCCCAGCCCTTCACGTGGGCAGAACACCTGAAAGGCCAGGAGGAGGCGCAGGGGGTGGCTCAGCACTGCAGAGCTGCAGAAACCTCGCTGCCCCGGAGCGTGCAGGTGAGGGCTGGGCGGGTGCCCGGGGCTGCAGCTCTGCTCTCTGCAGCTCTGCCGTGCCCCTCACACGCTCTGGGCCCCGCACGAGGCGGCG
>NW_005054454.1:591379-592926 GCF_000277835.1 Geospiza fortis
CGCTGAGCCCACGGCTGCCATCGTGCCCACCACATGCGGCCTGCGCCATGCCATGCGCTCCGAGGGTAAGGGCACCCACCGGGGATGGGGCACAGGGATGGCACACAGCCCCTCACTGCTGCCTCTCCTCACCACAGGCATAGAGTTCTCCTTGCCTCTGCTGGAGGAAAGTGGAGCCAGGAAACAGAAGAACTCTGAGGAGAGTTTGGAGACAGAGACGGCTGAGGGCATCAGAGCGGGTAGCAGTGTGGAGGATGCGGGGTGAGTAACAATGTTGTGTGTCATTGCATAAAGGGATGGGGCCGGCATCGATTCATTGCTCAGATAAACACCAGCTCAGAGGCTGTGGGATTTTAAAGAAGCAGACATTCAGCCATAGATTCACTGATCAGATAAACATCTCAGAGGCTGTGAGATTCCAGAGGAGCAACTCAGCCATAGCTCAAAGCAGTCACAACTTTCTTCGTTAGAAGGCAATATAGAACTTTTTGCATTTCTTATTTTGCATTTCTAACCCACCACCTTAACTTACTTCTGCTGCACTGTGGATACTTTTATCCAGTGGGTTTCTAACTCACCTACACACATATGCTTCTGTTATAACTTCTAAACTCTTAGTTACTCTGTACAACCACACCCTGACATTATAAACCCTTCACCACCTTATCAATACAGTTTCTCACTTACTTAAGGCATATTCTTACTTAAAACTGTAGGAAATAAGTTTATGGTTTTTCTACTTAATGTCTGTTCTTTGTTCTTAATGTCTCTTATTCTACTTAATAATGTACTTTATTTTTGCATCAATCCAAGCTCCTTCCAAGGCTGCAGATCCAACCCTCCTGAATCTGTGGAAGTTTCTATCTTTCCATTTCCCACAGTTGTGCAGTGCTGGAATTCAGGGGCATCTCCAGGCTCCTGCACAGTCCATTTGGAAAACCTCCCTCAGAGGCACTGCCCTCCTCACACTGATCCTGTGTCCCAGGGAACCAGCTCCCAGCGATGATGATGATGATGGAAGCTTCTCTTGGCTTGAGGAGATGGGAGTCCAAGACAAGGTGAAGAAACCAGATACCATTTCTATCCAGCTGTATCCTTCCTTTGATCTTCCAGATGTGTGACACCAGAAAACCCTGCAGCTTTTACAGTGCTGTGTACTTACATTTAAGTTCTGTAGAAGTTTTGAGAACTGTTTTCCAAATATGAATCCTCACGTTCCTGCATGTTATGAGATACTGCATTTTTTTTTTTAGTTACTTTGCAAGTATTTCTAGGATTTGAAGCCAGGATTAAGATGCTGCTTAATATCTGAAGAGCAGATGTGGGTGGGTGCACAGCTGGGTGGGGTTTGGGGATTTTGGTCACTAGGGGTGAGGGGGGGCTCACTGCTCCAGCTTTTTGGCCCATGGATGCTCCCACTGCTCCGTGGCTTTCCCTTGACTCGGCTCCCAGGCGCAGGGAGAAGCACGAGGTGCAGGTGGATCACAGGCCCGAGTCGCTGGTGCTGGTGAGAGGCAGCAACACCTTCAGGCTGCTCAATTTCCTGA
>NW_005054454.1:592995-593561 GCF_000277835.1 Geospiza fortis
TTCCGGGGCGGGACCCTGCAGACGCTCAAGGTGAGGGACACGCTGGCTCCGGGAACGGGGACGCGGCGCTTCCTTATCCAGGGGATCAGCCCCTGGCTTGGTGGCGTTTCCCTCGGGCACCACAGCGGGATTTTTGTGGCTAAAGCCTGAGTCAGCATTCTGTCTGCAGGCACAGCCTGTTCCTAAATCCCTACAACACATCCCTGCACTGAACTGACATGCCAGTGTCCCCTTCCTCACCTCCCGAGAGACAAGAGGCTGTGCAGGGCTGCCCAGAGGGAAAGCCTGGGTTGTTAAGATTCTCCCCAGATCTTATGGGGTCTCAGACTATCCCAAGCCCCTTGCACGAGGAGCCCCTGAGCCACAGCTCACCTTCTGTTCCTGCAGGGAATGGTTTGGATTGGGAGGAACCTTCAAGATCATCCCAGTCCCAGCCCCTGCCATGGCCAGGGACACCTTCCACTGTCCCAGGTTGTTCCAAGCCTTGTCCAGCCTGGCCTTGGACACTTCCAGGGATCCAGGGGCAGCCCCAGCTGTGCCAGGGCTTCCCCACCCTACAGCCAAGA
>NW_005054454.1:593669-600641 GCF_000277835.1 Geospiza fortis
CAGTCCAGGGGTACATTTTAGGAGTTGGTACAGAGACATTAGAACCTCATGCATTGCACAGGGAGTGAGTGGACAATACTGAGAAGTGTTTCCATTTTCAGTGGGGCTGTGGCCCTGTGGTGTCAGAGTGCTGAGAATTCCTGGCCGTGCTGTGTGCAGCACTGACCGTGGTGTTCTTTCTGCCCCCAGGCTCGCGCTGTCAGCGGCCGTGCCCGGGTGCCGGGGGGCTTTGAGGACGTGTTCAGCCTGGAGGTGCTGGGGCCCCTCCTGCCGCACGCCCTGCACGCCCTGACGCTGGTGCTGGGCGCGGCTCAGCGCGGCTCCTTCCGAGCCCTGCTCAGCCCCCACGCGCCCAGCGCCGACAGCCTGGGACAGCCCGGGATGGGGAGCGCACACCGGGACCTTCCCTTGACAGGGGGAATACCCGGGAGCACCGCCTGCAGCCCCGGGGCTGGTCCTGCCCCAGCAGTGGGTAACGGGAGCTCCCCAGCGGGATCTGATTTCCCGCAGAAAGCCTCACTCTGTGTCTGTGCCTCCACAGGAGGACGTGCAGCAGGACCTGCCGGCCTGCGGGCTGCATCCCAAGACTCTGGATCAGCTGAGGCAGTGTCCCACGCTGGGGAAATCCTCCCTCCGCCTGCTGGAGATGAAGGATTACAGCTACACCTGGAAGGCCTAGGAATGCTGCTGGTCCCCGGAGCAGGACTCTCCCTCCCTGGGCTGCAGGTGCTGAGCTTGGGGCAGGGTGGGAGGGACACCCCACACAGCTGCTGCACAGGAGCACTTCCAAGGGCTTTGAGGGAAAGGAGGGGAAAGGCCTTGGACATCTCCTTTTTTATTGTAGAAAGTGTTTTTAAAATAAAATGTGGTTTTATTGGTCTGGTTTGCCCCTGGCAGGTTGGTCTTCCCCATGCACACACAGCTTCTGTTCCAAGCATGGAATTTCTGCTCCTGCTTGGGGCAGGAACTCATAACCAGGTCAGAGCTTGAACCCCCCCCGGGCAGGGGATAGGAACCAGATGAGCTTTAAGGTCCCTTCCAGCCCAAACCTTCTGGGATCCCATGGATGGGTGGAATTCTTGGCAAAACCCCTTCACAGACTGTTCACAGCCCCCTGCCACCCTCGGTAGCTGCACCTTGGTGTGTGGCACCTCTTGGGTTGGGGTCATCTTTGAACTCCACAGGGAGGAATGGAGGTCAGAGGGCCCCAGAGCTGCTCAGCAGAGCTCCCACACCCACCCTGGGCCTACAAACCACAGCCTGGTGGGGAACAAGGGGAAGAATCAAATGGCTGCAGCACCTGGGCACCAGGAAAAGGAGCTCAGGCCTTGGCAGGGGCTGCCCAGGGAGCTTTGCAGTGCCCATCCCTGCAGGTGTGCCCTGGAGGTGGCACTGAGTGCTCTGGGCTGGGGACAAGGTGCCCATGGGGCACAGCTGGCACTGCATGGGCTGGCAGGGCTGTGCCAGCCCCAGGGATTCCATGGGTCACAGAGACAGAAGAGGAGCAGGGTCTGACCAGGTGCCCTGAGTGTTTCCCTGCAGGCAGAGGCTCCCAGGCCTCTTGGGGAGGGTGGCACTTTCCCACAGCCCTTGCCTGAGCACATTCCTGCAGCAGGGAACACCACAGCTGAGTGGGAAGTGGAACCAACTCGTGTTTGTACTCTCCAGCTGTATTTCTATAATCTGGTGTTCCTCACTAGAACTGAAGCCATGGGCAGCAAAGCTCAGCTTTCCCTGCTGCTGCCCCTGGGCTCTGGGATCACCCAGCAAAGCCCCACAAACCCAACACGGGCAGGGAGCAGCCCCTGAGCCTGGGCAGGGGCAGGGATGCAGCTCTGCTCAACTCTTGGTGATTCATCATGGCTCTACAGAACTGCTGTGAGCTGCCAGCCCCAGGAGCAAATCCCAGCTGCTCCAGGATGCAGGGCTGCTCCTGAAGGATATGTGGCTCCAGGGAACACACAGATCCCCCAGCTTTAAGCCACGAAATCCAGACCTTTCTGAGTAGTTACTTTTCAAATGGAGTCTTTAGTGGGACAGGATTTCTCTGCTGCTGGGAGAGAACTCAGGTCTTTACCTTATACATGGAAAACAGGGATATAGACAAAGGAAGCAAACAAGTACAGGGGGTTGTACATTCCCAAATTTGATGGTGTCCAGCTGTGAATTCTGAAGCTGCCATGGAGAGTCCTCAGCAGCTGCAAGGCCTGAGCTCTGCCAAGCCAGAGTGTGGAGGGAGCTGCTCCAGCCCCGGGGTGGAGCCAGACACCCCCCAGCACCTGCAGGGTGCCTCCTCCCAGATCTCCTGGGATTTCACACCTCCCAAGCACTTGCAGGACAAGCTCCACATGTTTAGTCAGAGACCAAAGGCGAGATGCCAAAGGGAAAAAAGTTTAATTCAAGACAACAACGTCCATGAAATGAAGATCAACTGAAGCATTTTTGGAGTGCTTGGACAGACTCACAGGGGCTTTTCTGTCTCCCAACCAACGCCAACTCCCTGCTGCACAGGAAACACCAACCCTTGTCCCTGCAGAGCAAGGAGACTCCACGTTCTGTGACACTGACAGGATCCACAGGGCTCCAGGCACCAGGAATTCCTCAGCTCCATGGACCTCCATGGCCAAAGGGTCCCTCATGTGAGGCCTGAGCAGCCTGGCTGGGTTTGTTCTGTCCCCAAACCCAGCTCAGGTTCACACCTCACAAAGACTTGTCTGGGACAAGCCCCCGAATGACCCCAGTGCAGAAATCCTGGCAGCCTGCTCCTAACTCAGATCCCTCAGGGAGGGTGCACTGCCCCTTCCAGTCCCACGTGCACACAGATCAAAGATTAATGCTTCTTAAATAAAAAATAAAATAAAAAGCAGGAAAAGCTTTCTACATCCTCTCTGCTGTCCAACTGCCCAAACTCTGAATCAGGCTCCTTGAGAGCAGAGGATCCTTATCCTCAACATTGCATCCCAAGGAGTTATTTTGCAAAAGTTCAAAAAAACCAAAAACCACCAGACCTGCTCCTGCCATCCCAATGGCTGTTGGGAATCCTCACAAAGCCACTTCTGTATCGTGTGTGTTCCTTGCAAAAGACATTCTGCCGTGTTTAAATTCCTGTTTCCTGGCTTGGCATCCCTTGGAATTACTGTTTACTGACCAGGGGTGAAGATTATGAACTTGTGCTGCTTTATTGACCAAGTTGGGTACAACAATTGAAGCGTCATTCTACCCCCTCCCTCCCCCCAAATCCAGTTGTAGATTTGTTAAAGAGTTTAAAATTCACATGAACCACAAATCCGTACAATCAGCATCAGGCAGTGGATTCACTGGTTGGGAAGAGCAGCTCCCCCCGGGAGGCTGGGCCGGGCCGTGCCCGAGCCTCCGCGTCCCCCCGGCTGTCCTGGGGTGGCACCGAGGGGCAGCGCCCGGGCACGGCCCCCGGGTGTCCCCAGCACCTCCCCGAGCCCAGGGGACTCTGCAGCCACTACAAAACTGTATCAAAGAAAGGGTCAACGCTCTGACAGGAGAGGAACTGCAGGAGCTTCAGCCAAGGGTCTGGATTTCTGATGCCTCCAGAGTCTGTCGTCTGATTTAGTCGTTTAAGAAATAATTACATCACTAATGTAAACAATATAAACATACCAAAAACTAAGTATGATTTAAATACATTTGGATGGTACAAAAGAAAAACCTGCGGGTGTCTGTACAGTTTTTACAAGGTGGGAATCGCCGATGTATTTACAACATGAGAGGGGCAAATACCATTTCTTGTGCAGAGTAAAATGCTCAGAACCAGTGTCCCAGTAAAGCCAAGCTTAGCGGTGTGAGGCACTCCTGAACATGGTGGTATTGACCATGCTTTCCTTTGGTACGAGTCCCATGGCCTGCAGCGCCGCCGTGGCCGCCGTGGCTTTCGCGTGCTTCTTGTTAAGGCTGGCAAAGGTGGGCCTGTACTCGTTGCCATTGACTCTCACCTGGCACGGGGGAACCAGGGGTTAGCGAGGGGGCCGTGCCTGCCCCAGGCACACTCTGGGCAGCTCCTTTTTAGGGACACAGATCCCATGGCTGCCTGTCAGCAAGGGCATTGCAGGGGATGCCACCGTGCTCGGGGCTGGGAGGGACCTCACAGCCCAGCCAGTGCCACCCCTGCCGTGGCACGGGCCTTCCACTGTGCAGGGATGCTCCAAGCCCCAGCGGCCTTGGGCCCTGCCAGGGACCCAGGGGCAGCAACAGCTGCCCTGGGCTCCCTGTGCCAGGGCCTGCCCACCCTGCCAGGGAATTCCTAATTCCCAACATCCCATCAAGGCCTGTCCTCTGGCAGAGGGAAGCCATTCCCGGTGTCCTACCCCTCCAGCCCTTGTCCCCAGTCCCTCTCCAGCTCTGCTGGAGCCCCTTTAGGGCCGGCAAGGAGCTCTGAGGTCTCACTGGAGCCTTCCCTCCTCCAGGTGAGCACCCCCAGCTCTCCAAGCCTGGCCTCAGAGGGGCTCCAGCCCTGGGATCCCAGAATAAAGTGCTCCAGGGACTCGGTTTGGCCTTTCCAGGAACAGGACTTGCACGTTCCAGCACCGAGACGGCTCCACCATCCTCAGCCAGCCCCGTGAGGTGTTTCTATCAAACAGAAACATGGATTTCACCCCTGGCAAAGAGAAAGCAGCACAGGGGCAGGCAGCCCAGACCCACCTTGAAGATGAAATGTTTGCGGTGATCAGGCCCACTGTCGTCCACCAGCACGAACTCGGGGGGCGTCCACCTCCTCTTGTTGCAGATCTCCATCAGCGCAGACACCGGGTGCTTCCCTGGCACACACACATGGCAGGGTCAGTGCCCACCCAGCCTCTGGGAACTGCATCATTCCAGACAAGAAACTCACCTGAAAGATCCTTCATCACCACGTAATGGCCGGACCTCTTCTGGGCCTTCTCTCCCACAGCAACCAGCCCTGCAAACAACACAGGCACAATGACACTCCCCATTCCCAGTGACATTCCCTGTTCCCACTGACATTCCCCATCCCCACTGACATTCCCCACTGCCCCTGACCCCTGAGGCAGCAGCAGAGCACAACCAGAATCACAGGGAACACCTGGAGACTCCACCCAGCTCTCAACCCTCCACCTTGTTCCGTCCATTCCACTCAGCACATTCTTCCCAAAGAAGACACTAAAGCAGCCAGGAGGAGAAAACTCTGAGCAGTCTCACACAAGGCAGAGAACACCTGGTTTTCTGTGGAAACCTGGTTTTCCATGCCCTCTTTGGAGAAACAATCAACAAGGGAGACAGTGAAGAACATTCTCCCACTGTTTTGTGCAGCCCTGAGCCACCCCCTGCCTTCAGTTTGCCACAGACACAGGAGCACAGGAACCATTCCCATTATCCAGAGATGTCCCTGTGTCCCCTCCTGCCAGGAGTGACACCAGGGACCTGGATTCCCTGTGCTCTCTGAATTTACAGGGTTCCAGCAGCCCGAGCTGGGACCCCCATCCCACCTGGGAGCAGAGCAGCACAGAGGGGAACAGCCCCAAAGGGCTGCAGGGAGCACAGGCTCTCCTGGAGTCACTGCAAACACCAAAGCTCAACACTGTTCTTCTGAAACTCTTACAAGACCAAGAAATGAACTGAAGAATTGCCAGAAATGTCTGAAATTCCAGGGACAATCCACCAGAGAAACTCAAGTTTCTCCCCATGGATTTTGCCACTCTCAGACTTCAACCTTTCAATATTCCTTTGTTTCTTACCTCCAGTTTTCCTGCTGTGGCTTTGGTGAATAAAGACAGGGAGATACTGCAATTGCTTCCAGTGTCTTCCTGTTCCTTCAGCTTTTGTGGGTGGCATTTGGGTTTCTTTTGCTTTACTGGAAAATCCTTCCCTCCTCACCAGATAATCATCCCAATATTCCTGCAGCCCCTAAGCAGGGCCTTCCCAAGGGGCATGAAGCCATCAGAGACAATGCCTGAAGGAAAGGCTGAGGGTTTCCCCCTTCACAGAATTTCACACCCAAACCCAACAAGGGATTCTCATCCTCCTCATTAAACTCTCTCCTTGCTGCTGAGTCCCTGACACTCCACCTCCTGTCTCTGGGACCTCAGCTGGGAATTTCAAACAAGCTGCAGCCTCCTGAGTCACTTCCTGAGACCAGGAATTGTATTTTACTGGGGGCTGGTTTATATCTATAAATATATATTTATTAAAACAGATATTTTAATAATTATTAAAATATAACTTTTAATATTTAGAAAATAAAATACTATTTTATACACTGAAAAATGTCTAATAAATTCCTTACAAAACAAACCTGGGTAGTGGGTTAATAACAGCCTACCTGTCAATAATCCCTTGTCCTTAATATATATAATATATAAAATATATATGATAGTATATAATATATACAATATACAAGATATATATTATATATTATATAATCATGTTTCCTGCCTTTCTGTGAGCAGGACACCTCCTGCCCCTCCTCCCCCTGTGCCACAGACCCGGGTGGCCCAAGAGCAGAGGGAATTCTGCATCCAGGCACAACTTTTGTGGGAATGCTCAGGTGAGGCTGCACATGAGCAGAAGTATTTCACAAGCAGGGAATCCAAACCCCAGCTGGGCTGTCTGGAGGGTGGCCCCGGTCTCAGATGACTCTCAGAGGCCAGGAGGAGCCCTTGGCAATCACTGCCACCAGGCACCTTTGGGGTTGCATTTCTTTCTTTACACAGAAAGGTTGTAAAGGAAAACACGTGAGGGGTTTGGCCATTCCAAGCTCAATTCTGAGCAGTGACAAAAGCCAACACAAGTCCTGAAATCCCAGAATGGTGTGGGTGGGAAGGGACCTTAAAGCCCATCCAGTGCCATGGGCAGGGACACCTTCCACTGTCCCAGGGTGCCCCAAGCCCCATCCAATGGCTTGAAATGAAAATTCTGAGTGTTTCCACCCCTTGCTTTGAGATGGGATTGAAGCTTCCTGGTGCAGAAGGAATCTTTAGAACA
>NW_005054454.1:600651-600935 GCF_000277835.1 Geospiza fortis
TGTCCCACAGTCAGTGTGGAGTTGTTGTTTTGTTCCATGCACAGCAGAACAATGAAATTAGAAATCCTGACTGCTGAATTTTGGATTTAAAGCAAAAGGTGTTTCACATGGAGAATCTCCAGCAGCACCCAGCACACAAACCTCAGTGGCCAAGCTGAAGGAGCAGCAGCACTGGATGGTTCTGCTGCACCAAGAGAGTTCTCCCCTGTGGCCATGGACAGGAAACCATGGAAAACAGGGGAGGTTTCCAGGGAAAGTGGAGGCTAAAGCTGCCTCTGGCAGCA
>NW_005054454.1:600965-625239 GCF_000277835.1 Geospiza fortis
TGGAGATGAACAGCAGGGAAATGAGGGACAAAAAAGGGACCAGAATCCCCAGGGAAGCCCCAAAGCCCTGAGTGTGAGTCAGTGACAACGCTCAGCTTTGGGGCTCTCAGCTCTGTCCTCACCTCTCTGTTACACTGACCCCACTGTTCCATCTTCTAGCCCTGCTCCTGCTCCAGCCACTTTCTCCAGAGCCACCACCACTGCAGCTTTTCCACAAGGACAAAGCTTTGGACTGAGCCCAGGCCTTGGCAAACCAGAGGCAAAATCCCAGAACCTGCTCATGTGCCAGTGAAGCCCCCCAGACAAAACCTCCTGCTCCCAGGGGCCTCTGCCCTCTGCAGGCAGCTGAGAGCTGAGAAGCCACAAACATCTCTGAGGCAGGACTCACCTTTTCGATCTGTCTTGAAGTCCACCATGATGGGCTCAACGCTGCCTTCCTTGTTCTTCCCAAGGCCTTCTCCTTCTCTCCAGCCCATCTTCCTCATCAGCTGAGCTCCCATTCCTCCAGTTACAGGGGCTGCTCTTAAGAACTGATCCTATCCAGAAAAAGAGAAGTAAAACAAGGCCTAAAGTTAGCGCTGGGATTTTAAGTAAGAAGTGGGAACTTCCAAAAAATGTTTCTAACAACTTTTCACAGACTCAATTAAAAATAAAAATAAATAAAAAAATCCACCTGAGCTCTGTGGATTTTTAGCCCAAACCAGTGCGTGGAACCCGGAATTCACGCGGACACACGAGACACAAATCAATGTTTGGCCAAAAAGAACAACTTAGGAAAAGTCTAAGGTGATCCCAAAGTGGCAGTGACCCTTGGCAGACAGATGTGTTTAACCAAGCAACAACCTAGAGACTCTAAAGGCTCTAAAGACTCTGCCCTGATCCCAGAGATGTCCTCAGCTCGGGAAGTGGGAACTGATCCCGGCACAGCTGTGCCAGGGCACCTCCTCGTCCAACAGAACACAAGCACATTTAGTCATGACATTCACAGGCTGTTTAGGCGGATTTAAATCTAAAAAAAAAAACCTCTCCCCACCTGATTCATTACACAGCAGTTGCACATTCAAGTTCTACTCTGAAATTCCACATGGAACAAACAGCTTTTGCTTTCCCCTCTCGTTATTTTAACGGAAAAAGGCGCTTGGCCCCCCAGTTTAGCAGCAGCAGCCGTCACATTCTTTCAAATGAGCATTAACAAAAGTTGTTAAACGGTGAAAGCTTATCAACAGAAAGTTTAAACATCTGCTTTGATGTAAAGAACTGTAAAAACTCCTTAAATGTTACGTACCTAGGCCTCGCTGGCCGCAGTGTTGTGAATAGTAGGGCTGGCACTGACCGTGGCAAGAAGGCGGCTACAAGGATTTGACCCTGAAACAAGTTTCCATATAGAGGGGTGAAAGTTCACAGGTTATTCTGTGAACTATCATCTCTCGTGCCCCCCCGCTGACCCCAAAGCAAGTCAAGCATTTCCATCACAGCAGAGCCTGGCTTTGCCTGCCCCACACAGCCGGGCAGGGCTGGCTCGCTGCCCGGGCACACCCACACAGCCTCGGGGCTCTGCTGCCCTTGGAGCTGTGCCTGCCAGGGCAGGAGGTCCCCAGAGGTCACAGAGTCACACGTGTCCTGAGCTGGAAGGGACCCATCAGCACCACGGGCTCCGAGCGCTGGCCCTGCACGGACAGCCCAGCAATCCCAGCCTGGGCATCCCTGGGAGCTCCTGGAGCTCAGCACGGGCCTGGGGCTGTCACCAGGGCAGGACTGAGGGGTCCCTGCATTCCCAGGGCTCCCTGGATTCCCAGGGCTCCCAGGGGCCTGGTTTCCATGGGCAGGGAACAAAGCCACAGGGCTCCCTTTGGCAGACCGTGTGTTCCTCAGGGATTCCCTGCACGTGTCCGTGTCCGGCCCCCACGCTGCAGGCTGGCAGAAGTGTGACAGGAAAGCCTTGCTGGAGGCTGTGCCAGGAATGCTCCCAATCTCTGCCTGGGCCAGGAAATCCCTGTGTGGATCCACATGGATCCACGAGGCTGGAGGAGCAGAGCTGGGGCTGGTGCAGAGCCAGCCCCTCAGACACAGCATCCTCGCCCCTCCAGAGCCCTTCCCTCAGTTCCCACTCCCTCCTCCCGTCTTCTCCAGGAACATCCTGCAAGAGCAGCTCCCTGCAGGCTCTGCAGCTGGGCTGGCTCCTGCTGGGAGCAGGATTTGGCTCCCTGGCTGTTGCAGCACCACGGGGTGTGGTCAGTTCACAAAGGACACAGCGCAAGCTCCTGCTGAGGTCACTGCGGCTCCCTCGGCTTTCCCAAACCCCTGGACACGCCTGGCTCACGGTGCAGCAAGGACAGAGCAGAACCCAAAGATCCTGGTCCTGCTCAAAGCCCTGAGCTCCTACAGAGGAATTAGCAGAGCCTGAACAAACTCCAGAAACTGGAACTGGGAAGTTCTAGGTTCCCAAGGGCCGTTTGTTAAAGCATCCCTTCCATGGTGAGTTCAGGATCCTGGGGGGGAACTGCAGCAGGAACTTTGTGCTGACTCTTCAATGTGACCAACAGAACCAGCACAACCATGACTTACACGTTTATTATTATTAATAATAATTATTATTAATAATAATTTAATTCCAGAACACACAAACACTTGTGTATCCCACTAAAAGGCATGGGGAAGGAATGCTGGTACCAGTGGGAAAGGAGCCAGGAGAAGCTCCCTTGGACTCAGGTCTCTGAGGAAGCAAAGGTCTGCAGCAAGGAAAAAGTTCCTGCATTTTTATTCTGGTTTTTTGGTTTTTTTTTTTCCTTTTAATAATGAAGTGAATGTAAACCTCTAATGCCACCTGTACATTGTATTTTTTTGTAGCTCAGTAACAGCCAACTTCCCTCAGCCCATGATTTAATGAGTGGGGATAAAAGCTGGGTTTGGAATTCACTGAAAACCACAGAAGCAACAGAAATGTTCACAAAAGCAAGTAGGCAAGAGGCACAATTCTTCTCATTTTAAAAACCATCCAAGGGTGAGTCTCCCAAAAACTCCTGAGCAGCTCTGGACCTTTGCAGATACAAATTAAAGGGATGGAATACAAGAAGCCCCAGGTTTCTGAGCATTTGTTACTGCTGTCAGAACTAACTCGTTATTTACAAAAGCATTTCTCTTTCATTCCCTGATCTTAATTTGAGGAACAATTTGATACTTTTTTCCTTATATTTTGAGCTCTAAATTCCATGAAATCCCACTTCCATTCTGCCAACACACGGAGACACTCAAGAGCCACATTCTTGTGTCAGCACTTGCTTTAAAGAGAAGGTAAAACCTGATTCCTCCAGAGGCTTTAGAGCAGTTTTAATTAACTTTCTTGCTGATTCCTCAGGCTGACTCTTTGCAGTAACAATTTAGGAAGCAAAGACAACAAAGCCTTGAAGGCAGGGGTGGCAGTTCAGGGCAGGACTAAAGGCTGAACTCCAGGGAAGTTCAAGTCCCAGGAACAAGCATTGCTTTGGAAAAACTTGTGCCAGGCAGAATTTCCCATTAAATCCCAGCATCTCCTGGGTGGGAAGGGACCCACAAGGACCATCCAAGTCCAGCTCCTGGTCTTGCACAGCCCAACAATCCCAGCCTGGCATCCCTGGGAGCTCCAAACGCTCCTGGAGCTCTGGTCTGCTCCCTGTGGCTCCCTGCAGGGATCCTGAGCAAGGGAATCTGGGCTGGGTGCTGAACTGGAAGATGCTCTGGCCCTTTCAGCAGCAGTCCCAATCCTCCCCAGAGACAGGAGCAGGAATCCCTTGCTGAAGAAGCCCAGCAGATGCCTCACAAGCCCTGTGCTCCCAGGCACCTGCAGGTGCTGCTCACAGCTCCTGACAACAGCAGGGACAAAGGCATGGCTGGGAAAGAGGGCAGCCAGTCCAGCAAACTCACCTCCCATGGAATCATGGAATTCCAGACTGACTTGGGTCAGGAGGGACCTCAAGGATCATCCAGTGCCACCCCTGCCATGGCAGGGACACCTCCCACTGTCCCCAGTGTCCAGCCTGGCCTTGGGCACTGCCAGGGATGCAGGGGCAGCCCCAGCTGCTCTGGGCACCCTGTGCCAGGGCCTGCCCACCCTGCCAGGGAACAATTCCTCATTGCCAAGATCAGTCCCTAGTGAGCACAGAGCTGCTCTGCCCTGCCACGTGAGCCTGGCTCCCAAGGAAAGCTCCTTGTGCCTGCAAGAATGGAAGGGAGGTTTGCACTTTCCAGAACTTTCTGCACAAGTGAGTGACCCAGCAGCTCCCCACGGCCACCCCTGAGCACAGCCCTGGGTTTGGGGAGCAAGTTCAGGCTCCAGAATTGAGCTGATAAATCCAGAACCAAGGGGTGAGTCTGGGAAAGGGGGAGTAAACAGACCTCAACAGAATTTGCTTGGAGAAACAAAAAATATTTGACCACTTGCTCTGCCATTTCTTCAGCAGCACAGTGTGTTTGGAAGGAAAAAGGGAATAAAAATAGAAGCAACCTTCAGAAAAGATGAGTCACATTTGTGAACTGATTACACTGATGGTGACAAACTGAAACAGAAGCCACTTTTTCAAAGAGAAAGGTGAGATTGTTCATAAATTTTTTTATACCTAACACCACATCACTCTTTTATGGACCCTGCTCAGGCTCCTGCACATGAACACCAAGAATTAATTAGTCCAGGAATTAAACACATAAACCTTATTGCTACTTATGTCCCCACCCCAGTGCTCCACATGAAACCCTGCAGTTCCTAATTCCCAAACTGAGATTCTGAGTCTGGTTTGAGTGCACATTTCCTCTCCAGAGTCACTGAGAAAGGCCAAGAAAAGGTGAAATCCACAAAATGCAAAGTGAAGACAGAGCTCAGCAAACGAGTTCCCCAAGTCCCCTGCTGCCCTCCTGAGTCACTCTCCTGTTCCAGCTCCCTGGGGCTGTGGTGAGCTCTGTCACACCCAGTGCCTGTGCCTGCTCTAACTCCTCCTTTCCTCACACCCAGATGGAGTGGCTGCCACAGGCTCAGTCTGTGCTGGATGGTCCCAGCTCCTCCCACGGCAAAGTGCCAAGGGAAATGCCTTCAGCAAACAGCCTCAGCCAGAAATGTGCACTCATCACAGCCACAGCATCCCCAGGAAACTGCACAGCCCTGCAGGCAGACAAACCCTCACAAACACAGAACATCCCCAGCTGGAAGTGACCCATAAGGATCAAAGTCCAACTCCTGGCCTGAGTGAAAAGATCTGATTTTTTTATGTTAAGACACAGTTTTTAGGCCAAAGAGGGAGCACAAGCCTGACTTGGTAACTGATCATTGTAACACAATTTCAGGTGTCCAAGTAACACACAACCAGTTCTTTGCACTTCATGGCTGGTTTGTGTTCCTGTCCCTGAGGAAAATAACATGGATTCAGAACCACATCCCTGCTCCTTCCTGTGAAACCCTCCTGCAGCCACAGCAGGACTCCACATGAAGCTGTATGAGGCTTTCCCACCATTCCTGGAGCCTCAGGGCACTTCTGAGCAGCTCTGGGATCCCCTGGCAGAGCAGGAGAGCAGCTGAGGAGTGCAGGGCAGGGAGAGGACTTTGTCCTCACCTCCAACTCCTCCTGCTGCCAGCAGGAGCCTCCTCTGTGCCCAGCCCCAGAGCCTGCACTGTGACCACAGCACATTCCCAGCTCTGGGCAGGGCAGGAGAGCTGCTGCTGCCTCACTGAGCCCAGATCCAACAAAATGTTCCAACGTTCCTCTGCTCCTTGCAGCAGTCGTGTCCACAAGCACAGACCACACTCTTCTCCCATTCTCTTCCCTTGAAGCATTTTGTTTGGCTTGTATCTGGTTTTTTTTTTTTGGCTGTTATTTTGGTTTGTTTAGCTGGGCTGCTTTAAAGCAGATCCCAGAATGAAGCTGGAGGACAGGAAAATCACACCTGGCCCTTTCCACTTCACCCTTGTGAGCAGCCCCTCCTGTCACTGCCATCACAGGAGACCCCAGGGAGGAGGTTTGGGAAAGAGCTGCTCAGAGCTGCTCCCTTTCCAGGGCCTTGGGAACCCATTCAGGAGAACTCATTCAGGAGAACCCTCCCCTCACAGCCCTGCTGATCTCCTTTCCCCCAAGCCCCTCAGTGGGAAAACTCCTTCCTCACCAACACATCCCCGTGCTTCACAGTTCCCTCTGCCAGAACAAGGATTGTCTTCATCAAAGGCAGCACTCTGCTACAATCTCAGTTGTTCACAGCTGTTAAAATCAGACTTTATCATGCACATTCTGCATTAACACTGGCAAGATCCCAGAAGATTCCCATCTGGCCAGTGAACAAAGTCTGTGTTCCCTGACTCTCTGCACTGCTTGGCTATATGAAGTGGAAAACAAGTTAGTGAATCCTGGCAAAAAATGTTTCTATTTTCAGGATATTGTAATTCCAGACTTTTGTGCTCAGCTGACACCAACTTTTATGGAAAATTCCACCTCAGCCTCAGATCTGACCTCCCAGCTTGGAGGGTGTCCCAACCCAAGCTGACACAGACTCAGCTGCAGCACCTGCCACACTGACCAGCTTAACTCCTTATTCCTTGTGCCTGCAAGGTGGAGCTCCTCAGATCTCCTTCCTGACAGAGCACCAGATCAGTGTTCACAGGCAAAGGTGCAGCCTGAGTAACTGAATGTACAGAACACACGGATGGAGGACGCAGCACACCCCAAAATCAGCCAGTGATAACCCACAGCAACAGGGAACTACTGCACTGCACCTCAACAATATCAGAGTCAGAGGAACTTATTAACTGCAACTCCTGCTTTAATCCTCCACATCTCTGGCTCCCAGAAAACCCTGGTGATGCAGAGAGAGGCAAAGGAGCAACCAGAGAGAACCAAGGCAAACCCAAGGGCAGTTTGGACTTTGGTTCGCTGAAGCTGATAACAAAAAGCTGATTTCAACAGCAGCAGGATCAACCCTGCCCGGCATGTCCCAGTGCCAGGGAGGCAGGGAGGGATGTGCCACTGCCAGCACAGCAGGGAGGGATGTGCCACTGCCAGCACAGCAGCGTCCTGGCAGTGGCAGGGGGGGGGTGGGGGGGGACACCGCACACCTCGCCGGTGACACCGAGGGACAGGGACTGAGCCCAGCCTGCTGCACTGGGCACATGCTCTGCCACAGGGTGAGGCACTCGTGGTGCACTGTGCAATCCTTGGCTGCTGTCAGTGTGGTCACTGCTGGGACAGCAGTGGCTGTGTCACTTCTACCTTTCGGATCCACGCCTGGGGCCCGCTGTTGGTGAGCTCGTCCGAGGACAGGATCTGCGCGCCGGTGCTGCCCGTGAACTGCCCGGGGATGGAGTTGGACTGAGCCCAGGCATCGATCTGCAACGGCAAAACCCACACTGAGACCAGCACTGACAGCTCCACATTCCCTCTGCACCCCCTCAGGAATTTTCACAGCATGTTGTTGGGATTTGGTGTGCTCACTGACGCTCGGATGAAAGTGGGTGCTACCAAAATCTGAGCATCTGAATGGTCACCCTGAAACCTGAGCTCCAACTCCAGCCAGTTTGGGGTCTCCTCATCCCCAGAACTGCTGAATCCACTGTTTTGGAAAGAATTACCGACATCTGTGCTGCTGAACTACTACAAAATTTAAAGAAAATTAAATTTGAAACTATGTTTCAGAGTGACTTGGGTGCAAACACAGAATAAACAAAGGAGCTTATCAAAACTCAGGGTCAGAAGTGCAGAATTTGAAACACTGGCCCACAGCTGAGTTTCCAAACTTAAAGAGGAGAGGAAAACCAGCTGCCATGAAAGGAAAACCCTGATTTCCCTCAAGCTCCCCAAAAGATGCTAAAGGCCCCAGCTCACCTGCTCCTGTGCCCGGGTCAGCATGCACATGGCCTCCAGGTCAAAGGAGTTCTCATTGAGCCTCTTCTGGGCCACTGCTCTGTCGTTCATGGCTGTGGTTATGTCCACACACTAGGAGGAAAAAGAGCATTTGTAAAAACACAGCAGAGCACAACAGTGTCCATTTGAGCTGGAAAAAGCTGCTGGAGAATCAGTGCTACCAAGTGGGGTTACAGAGTGAATTGTTGGTTTGACAAAGAAAAAGACAATGTGATGGAAATCCTGGGACTACTTAAATCCACACAAGATGGGCTTTCCTGAACAAAGACAAGTCTGAATTTAAACTGTAACACCCTGGTGATTTAAAATCACCTGCACACACAAAATATCCAATGACTTATTTTCTAAGAACTGTTTGTCACAACAAATTCTGGTGTGTAATAAACAGAGAAGCATTTTACTGTTCAATGAGATCTTAACCAACAGAATTAAATGCAATTTAACTAAAAACTCATGCAGAGCTGTTCACATGAGCACTCTGCTACTAAGAACCACTAAAGCTTGTCTGTAGAAAGTAATTCCAGCATGAATCAGATGCATTCAACAATCTTGACTTTAGTGTTTCAAATTTTCCTCTCCAGCCCAAACCAGAAGGGAATGAAGATGGGGAAGGGGCTGGAGCCCCAGGAGGAGCTGAGGGAGCAGGGAAGGGGCTGAGGCTGGAGCAAAGGAGACTCAGGGGCCCTTGTGGCTCTGCACAAGTCCCTGCCAGGAGGGCACAGCCGGGGGGGTCGGGCTCTGCTCCCAGGGCACAGGGACAGGAGCAGAGGGAACGGCCTCAGGCTGGGCCAGGGCAGGCTCAGCTGGGACAGCAGCAGCAATTTGCCCATGGAAAGGGAGCTCAGGCCTTGGCAGGGGCTGCCCAGGGAGCTTTGCAGTGCCCATCCCTGCAGGTGTGCCCTGGAGGTGGCACTGAGTGCTCTGGGCTGGGGACAAGGTGCCCATGGGGCACAGCTGGCAGGGCTTTGCCAGCCCCAGGGATCCTGTAAAACCAGGCTGTGAGCTCACAGAATCCACTGCTTTGGAAAGAATTATCTACATCTGTGCTGCTGAGCTGCAGTAAAATATAAAGAAAAATAAATTTGAAATGATGGTGCAGAGTGACTTGGTGAAAATGTGAAATACACAAAGGAGCTCTCTGCAAACCTTCACTGTGGGCAAAGCCACGGGAGAGAAATCCACAACATTTGGGGCTGTAATGAATTCTGGCTGCTGTGCAGCTGCTTTATAAAATCCCTGTGCCCTGCTCCTCAAAGGATGTGCCTTATGGATCATTCTCTTTGGAAAGCAGGAAGGGAAGAGTGTGCAAAGACAAATGGAATTTCTTGTGATGTGACAGAAGCTGGAAGGGCTGGGATAGTTTGAGGCACAGCAGAAACCCAATAATCAGAAATGCAGTTGGCACACACACATCAAGGTGATGGGTTACCCTGAACTTCATTTCATTTGCTTTGTAAAAGCCTTGCCTCTTCTGCTGCCACAAGCTCTACCTCTAACACATTTTGTACTAAAGGGCCAGGAGGAGAAACTGAAACTCCTTTAAAATTGACTCAGCTGAAGAAAACAAACACTGCTAAACCACAAAGCCTGTCCCAGCAACCCTCAAGAATTCAGCAAATACTGAAAGGAAGAGACAGATATGAACACCTACAATGGCACCAAACACAGGAATTGCTTTTGTGCTCTATTAAATCTGATTTTAAGGTGGGGTTTTTTGACGGTGTTTAGGACAAAAATGTTTCTAATTGGGAAGATCACTGCTGGAATGTCTGGCACTGAGCAAAACAGCTAAAACCCCACAAGTCCCAGGTGTCTGGACTGAATTCAGTGCTTATTTCTTGTCACACAGAACATAAAAAAGGCACAAGAAGAATTAAAATCTTATCTAACAATCCCCTCACACAACAGCAAGGATGTAAAAATGCCTGTTTCAAATGCACACTGGCTGAGTTTTCAAGTTTCTCTCACATACTTAAAATAATTATTTAATGCTCTGTTTATGAACCTGGTCCAGGAGATAAAGAAAAGTTCTTCTACTCACCAAAAGTTTCAATCCAGCAATACACAAAGGCATGGAAGCAGTCCATGAAAGCACAGGGGACCACTGCCATGCCAAAGAGGTGTGTTAGTGCTTTACTGGGGCCTAGCAACACTCCCTGCTGGGCTAATTCCCAAACACTTCTCCATTCTGGAGACCATCAGCTCTGTGTTATGTCAAAACACTCGATGGCAGCTTTGGATCTTGCAAAAAAACCATCTGTGCTTGAGGTATAAGAGGTTGTTGTTATTCCTGAGTCAAGGTGGAAGTGAGGTGCTGCTCTTTCCCAGAGCTCTCCTGCCTGATTCCCTTTCTCAGACTCACCCCACAAATCACAAATACTGAAGCAAATAAAAAGCAGGTGTTTTACACACTCTGGAGCTCCATGAATGCTTTTACTGCAGCCTCAGATCCCAGCACTCAGCACAAGTCCCCTGGGCTGGCCCAACCCTGGCACTCTACACCTCCAACACTCCTTCCTCAGAGGTCTCTGCCTGCCACAGACATGATGAGCCCTCAGACCACTCCAGACCTTCCCCTCCATCTCCTACTGCCACACACAACTCCTTTAAGGCACCAGGTTTTATTAAAACAAGCTGTAATGTACTAGCAGGGTCATTTCAGACCAAGCCCATAGCTAACATGTGAATTAGAACACAGCAACAAAACCAATTGTGTGGGGTTTCATGTCAGGACTTGCACCAGAACTGTCACAGTATTGCAAAATCAGCAATAACAAATGGAGGTCAATTCTAGGTGAAACTTAAAGTTCCAAGCACTCCCAGCTCTCTACTCCCCCAGCAAGGGAGCTGATCTGCCTGATGTTGCTCCAAGGGAGCCATTTCCACCACAGAGTCCTCCTGAACATGGAAGAATTAAGCAGAGAAGCACTGTGTTACCTGTCAGGCTCCCTGGAGAAACACACAGCAGTTCTGTACCTGCACTCCCCAAACCCCAGGGGATGGATGGAACAGCCTGCTGGGAGCTAACACCCCTGAAATCACCCTTAACACAAACCAAGTTAAGGTAAAGGCAAATAAAAATATTTATTTACAAAATGTAAAAACAGACAACATAGTTACAGGCATTTGTAAAGGTACACACAACAGAAAGGAAAGGACGTTATGTTAAATATATTTACTGCAATGAAACTGGGAATGACATTCTCCACAAACATCTCAGGGTTTTACTGGAGCAGGAGAGCCCAAAGTGCAGCTCCCACCTGTGCTGAGGACCTGGGTGCCCAACCATCAAATTCTGAGGGATTCCATGAAAATGCTGGCTAAGTTGTACCCTCTGTGCTTTTGGTGCTGTAGAAGATCCAGAAGAAAATTCCCTTCTGTGCCTCAGGGAGTGAACTGACCAGTATCAGAAAGGTCTTGAGAAACAAAATGCACCAAGTGCTGAGATGGCTTTGTCAGAAATTGATGGGGAGGCTTTGGAAGGTGTGAGAACAAGGCTGCAGGTGCACTGAGGCAACACACACTTAAAAATACTAACATCTCTCTTAAATATTTAATTTAATTAATTACAACACCCCCCAGAAACGTTCTTTAGAAGAAATTTCAAGGGGAAAAACACTTGCTTTGGTGTTTTTAGTTCATTATCCATATAATTAGATTCTCCTTTGGAAGGCCACATGCAAGACAGACATCGGAGAAAATATGACTGGAAAGCTAAAAAAATGAATACATCCAGAGGAAGTGACTTTCAAGTTTTAATTGATTACATTCCAGTGTGATGTTCTTGTTCTAAGACTGGTGGGACAACTTTAATTAGCACTACACACATTGCTGTGCAAATCTCAAGGTATTATTAATTAACCTCTGCAGGAAACTGAACGAGGAAGTTTTTTCACCTTCCAGCTACAGTTTAAATTCTGTTGAGACCAAGAAGCCACCAGCTGCCAGAAGCAGGATGGGTGCAGGCTGCTTCACCACTGCCCACGTGGAGGAAGCAGAGCTCAGCTCCTCAGCTTAGTGCAGTGTTAGGCACTACCTTTTTAAGTGCCTTTTTTTTTTTTTCCCAGACTGCAGTTGGGTACCAGACTGCCCAGGTGATGGTTTTGGTTTTCTTACATGATACGCTCTCCTTGCCTTCCTTACCTCAATGGCTGGCTTGGGGAAAACGTCGTCCTTGCCGTCGTCTTTGCCGTTCTTGTCCACGGGAACCCACTCTCCATACACACTGTCTGCCTCCTTCTTCCTATGCTGAGACCCAGAGGACACAGGGAATTCCTTGGACAGGCTGACCTGGTTTTTTGGTTGGGGTGGTGGTGCTGGTTTTATGCTGGGAGTCTGAAAGAAATAACAGGAGAAAAGGTTCAGGCTTGAAAACAGCCACGAGTCATGAGGTGGTTTTGTTGCAAACACCTGGGATTTGGTTTTTTACTCACTCTAGAGTAATAAGCCTTTATAATTCATCATTTTGGCACAGCCCTAAAAACACACAAGTGACCACAAACTGTGCTATCAGAGAAGATAAAAAACCCTAAAAAACAACTTCAGCAACCCAAAATCCCTGATCTCCTCTCCCAGCTGACCCATTCACCTTGAGAACAACCACCAGGTATTTTGTATGGAAAGCTCCAAGGTGAAAATCCTGGGCAGCAAAAAACATGGCCTGTGACCAAAAGCTGCCCATGAGTGGAGAGAAAACAGCTCTCAGCATTTGGGTTTCCATCCTGGCCTATTTTTAGCAGCAGCCTGAGTCTCTGAGCAGATGATGTCTGTGGCCTTGTTTTGCTCGGTGTTGCTAATGTTTTAAAAACCTGCAGAAATCCCTGCCAGGTTCCCTTCCAAGAGGCAAACACAGCTGGCAGCACTGGATAATACTGGATAAACTCCTAGGAATATGGATGGAAAGAACAAAACTGAAAAGGTCAAAACCAAGACCAAGAGGCAGAGCAGCCCACAGCCACTGCAGAGCACTCATTCCTCCTCGGAGCCTGGAAGAATTCCAAGGTTTCTTGAGTTTCCCTGCAGCCTTTTCTAACAATATAATATAAACTCTAAATCCATTTCTACCTTACACCTTCTCTAAATGTTCACTACTGCTTATTTTGTGTACAGCAGAAGCTCTACCTATTTATACACAAAACAAGGAATGTAATTTCTGTTTTTGCTGAGCATATTAAAGCTGTTTTAGTGCTTTATATCCTGCAAAATCAGAACAGATTTTCATGGGCACAACCACCCACTCCAAATAAAACTTAAAAAACCCCACCCACAACCCCAAACCCCAACAAAATTTAAACAAATTCTAATCCATGCTTCAAAGTATTTGATTTTCAGATGCATTTAAAGAATTGCTCAAAATTTTACCTACTACCAATTGGTAAATTTGGATTACCAATTTAATCTTGATGGAATTTGGAATGTTCCTTTAAATTGATTTAAAAATACTCCTAGTTTCACCAAGATTATCAACCATTTAAAATTTCTACAGAATTACTTGCATTATTTAAAAAGAACCAGGATTTATTTTTAAAGTAAATATAAGTAAAATACTAAAAAAGATAAGTAGCACTCAAAAAAACATAAGTAAAATAATAAAAATATAAGTAGCACTCACACTTAAATTGAAGAAAATAGGTTTGGGTTCACTCAGCTTGAAAGGATGGTTATAGAAAGGACGTTCCTCCTCCTCCTCATCAGAAACGTGAGGCTTGTTCACTATCACATCATCAGTGCTCTGAGCAATCTTCTTGCATTTCTGAAAAGTAAAACAGAGGGAAATGTCAGCTCTGAGTAAACCTGAACTTTCAACCCAAACTCACAGAGCATATTTCTATCAAAAAAAGTGATTTTCTTTACTAAACCAGGAATGGAAAATCTTCTAGCAACAGCACCAATAGATGTACTTTGGATATTGTACACAAATTATGCAACCATGGCTTTGCCAGGCACTCCTTGGTTACTGACTCAGCTCTCTGGCAGAGCAGGGACCCTGTCAGAAGTGATGGCTCCATGAAAGCTCAGATCCTTCTGGAATATTGTGGTGCTGGCCAGCTGTGCAAGCCACCCCCCTCTGATGTGCAACAGAACTAAACCACAGAGATATGGGGATACCACAAACTGGGAGGAGCCTCCAAGGGGGGAAAAGAAAAGAGAGCAAGAGAAGGACCAAAGACAAAAAGACTTTCTCAAGAGGCCAGAATTTCATGGTTAAAATGTCTTTACTGATTCCCTACCACCTGCACTGCTTCTGTGGACAGTTCTGAGTCAAAAGAACAGAACATCATTCAACAGATCTCCAAAGCTGGAAAGGGAAGGGAGGTGCAGATCTGGGGCCTGCAGATCAGCACAAGCTATGCTGGATCTTGGTCAGGGTATGGGAAAAACCACCCTGGGTGTCACCACAGAGCACCTGCACCAACTCAGCTCTTGCTCAGTACTTCTGCTCCCCCAGCCCAGGTACAACTGCAGATTATCTCTCAGCACCTGGACACTGCTTCCTCTCAGATTATTTCTAGAAACCCAAGTTCAGAACTGTCACACTCATGATACAATTAAAAAAAAAATTAAGGCACTTTTCTATTCCAGATTTTCTCCATTCTGAGGGAAGTCCAAAGCCAGGCTGGACAGGGCTTGGAGCAACCTGGGACAGAGGAAGGTGCTCCTGCTCATGGCAGGGGGTGGGACAGGCTCAGCCTTGAAGCTCCTTCCAACTCAAACCATAATTAACACCATCAGAACAAAAAATCAGCAGTGAAAGCTTTGGATGTCACTGACAGGACTGCAAGGACAACCACGAATTCGTACAAAATTAGAACAGAATCAAAACCAAAAATAAGGAAAACCAAAATAATTTGATTTCATGCATTTCCAGAGAATTAAAAAATACCAGCTTTAATGACTTTAAAAAAACCTGCGGGGCGAGTAAGGGCTCAAAGGACTGGTCAGGCTTTGTCAGGGACTGCCCAGCAAGGTCTGGAGGTGGCCAAGGAAGGTCTGGAGGTGGCACTGAGTGCTCTGGGCTGGGGACAAGGTGCCCATGGGGCACAGCTGGCACTCCATGGGCTGGGAGAGCTTTGCCAGCCCCAGGGATTTGGGGATTCTGAACACGAGGCAGCTCCCAGGTGCCAGCAGCACAGAGTGACAACCTCCCACAGGTCACCAAGCCCAGTGTGCTCATTTCCAGGCTGGATGCTGCTGTTCCCCCTCACCTCAGTGAGCTCCTTCAGGGTGTCCCTCGAGGACTTCTGGTTGGCTTTGTCATCCTTCTTCTGGGACAGCAGAGGCATCAGGCTCGGGGGCAGGGGCACGCCAGACTTCGCACACATGGCGGCTGCGTTGGCCTTGGCGATCTCCAGCAGCTGGGCCTTGTCTAAAAACATTTGGGTTTTTTTTCACAGAGAAGTCATTATTTTTATAGATTCTTGTTTTAATAATAAAGAAATGTTTCTGGCAAACGAAACAAGATTCTACCTGCACTGTGCATTTTTTATGTTCTGTGAAAATAACTGGAATTGTACTGAGTTGCTCTAGACTTTAAGTCTGTGCTATGCAGAAGGCAAGTGAAACTGCAGTGTAACCCAGCAGTTCCAACTACAACATCCTCCAACCCCTCAAGTTCTGATGTCTCCTACTTCACTGATTCATTCTTATTCTGGCAATACTGAATCCTTCCTACACAGCATAAACTCCAGAGTTTCCTCATTATCTACCTCTGAAAAGCTCTCAAACCTCTGGAGGAAGCCTCATCTCCCCAGATATAACCCAAAGCTACTTACAACCACCAAACAAAAAACAAGCTCTGAGGAAGTAAAACATGCTCTTGCTTAAAATACAATTAGATGCAAAACTGTTAACAGAACAGTATTTTGCTTTAATAAGGAGAAAAAGGACAGCCCTAACATAGAAATAGCAAAAGAAATTAAATTAAGCCTTCTGCCAGTTTGCAAATAACTCCCTAACTGGAAGGCTTCCATGGCAACTCTGAGGCAGGACTGGAAGGTTCAGAACCTCAAGCCCACCACAGGAGGTTTCCTCACACACTGAACAAGAGCTGATCTCCCACTTCAAACCTTCTTTCCCCTTATTAACTCATTACCCAAGAAACAACACAGCCTCTCTTCCTCCAAGCACAGAGAAAAGATGCAGCTCTTAAGATTTTTTTATTTTCCGATCTGCTGTGTCTGGGAGTATTTTCACAAACAAGTCTCTCTTTCCTTTAAGTTCTTACCATGGGAAAGAGGCAAGACAGAGTTCTGGGAACAGCTGACAACAGAGCCTGGGACTCTCCAATTAGCACCTGAATGACCTTTGTTCTCAGGAGTAAAAATTCTAAATTTTCTTACATACAAGTACTTGAAGTACTTGGCCTTTACTATTGTTCAGAATGTCCCTTGATAGTAAAGGCCAAGTACTTCAAGTACTTGTACAAAAGTAGCGTACTTGAAGTACTTTGTATGCTACTTTTGTACAAAACTCTAGAACCAAGGTAAAACTGGCTCTAAAGAGGCTTCCATTCAAATGCTCAGCATTGATAAACCTTCTCGCTGGAAGTCACTGCCTGAGATTAACACACAGAGTGACTTCTAAGAAATCCCTTATGAATGAATGCTCCAGAGCTAAAATCAGACTGCGCAAACCCACCCACTACCACCTCACCACAGAACCAGTGAAAACAAAGCACTTACCCAGGTCTGTGAGACGTTTGGGTGACCTGCTGGAGAACTCCGAGGAGCGGGAGCGGCGCCGGTCGGGGGATCTGCTGTAGCGCCTCCTCCCCGAGGAGCGCGAGCGCCGCAGTCGGATCGGGGACCTGCTGGAGCTCCTCCTCCTCCCCCTGGAGCGCGACCGCCTCTGCCGCAGAGGGGTCCGGCTCCTGCTCCGCAACCGGAGCGATATCCTGCGGTCCCTGGAGTCGGATCTCCTCCTTCTCCTGTCAGTGGACCTCGACCTGTTTCTCTGAGACCTCTTGCGCCTGTCTCTGGACAAGGAACGCCGCCTTCGTGACGCCGACCTCGACCTGCTTCTCCTCCTGTGCCTGGAACGTGACAGGGAGCTGGAGCGAGATCTGGACGTCTTGGACCTGCGCTGGGAGGACCTGGAGCGCCGGCTCCTGGACCTGCGTGAGGACTCCTTGTCTGCTGCTTTCTCCACAGACTTGGACTGGCTCCTCTGGCGAGCAGTGGACCTGGAGCGTCTCCGCCTCGACCTGCGTGAGGATTCCTTGTCTGTTGTTTTCTCCACAGAGGTTGACTGGCTCCTCTGGCGAGCTGTGGACCTGGAGCGTCTCCGTCTGTACCTCCGCACAGACTCTTTGTCTGCTGTTTTCTCCACAGACGTGGATCGACTCTTTTGGCGAGCAGGAGACTTTGAGTGCCTGCTTACAGATCTCTGTGGAGACTCTTTGTCAGATGCTTTATCAACAGACTTGGATCTGGATTTTTCACGCTCAGAAGACTCAGAACGTCTGCTTTCAGGGACAAAGGAAGAGTCCTGTTCCTCTGACTGCTCAAGAGGCATGGAATCCTGCTTTTCCTCATCTGCCAAAGAGGGTTCTGCATCCTCTCCCTCCTCTTCACCACTGGAAGACTCTGACTCATGCTCATCTGATGATGTGGACTCTCTTTGTTCAGCTGTCAAGGAGGGCTCTGCATCCTCTCCTTCTTCTTCAGCAGTGGTAGACCTCGATTCAGCCCCATCAGGGGATGCGGAACGTCTGTGTTCAGCTGTCAGAGGTTCCACATCCTCAGCTTCTTCACCAGCAGTAGACCTTGACTCTTGTCCATCTGATGAAGTGGAATCTCTTTGTTCAGCTGCTGAGGAGGGTTCCACATCCTCTGCATCTTCACCAGCAGTAGACCTTGACTCCTGTTCATCTGACGATGTGGAGTGTCTACGCTCAGCTGTCAAAGAGAGCTCCTGGTCCTCTCCTTGGTCTTCCTCGCCAACAGTTGACCTTGACTCACGTCCATCAGGAGACACAGAGCGATGATCAGCTGTCACATCCTCTGCTTCTTCATTAGCTGAAGACCTTGACTCATGGTCATCGGAAGATGTGGAGTGTCTACGTTCAGCTGTCAAGGAGGGCTCTCCATCTTCTACATCTTCCTCAGCAGCAGACCTCGACTCACGGTCATCAGAGGATACGGAATCTCTTCTTTCAGCTGCCAAGGAGGTCTCTGCATCCTCTGCCTCTTCTCCAGTGGTTGACCTTGACTCGTGCTCATCAGAGGACTCAGAGCACCTACGTTCTGTTGTCAAAGGCTGCTCCAGATCCTCTGCTTCTTCACCAGTGCTAGATCTTGACTCGTGCTCATCAGGAGAAGTGGAACGCCTCTCCAGATCATCCATTTCTTCATCTGCAATAGACTTCTGGTCATGGCCCTCAGGGGACAGGGACTGTCTATGTTCAGATGTCACAGAGGACTCCAGTCCCTCTTCCTCCATGGGAGACCTTGGCTCATTACCTTCCTGATAGGAGGATGTGGAGTCTCTACGCTCAGATCTCACAGAGGGCTCCAGATCCCCCGTTTCTTCAGCAGGGCCCACACTGCAGTTATCAGGAGACACCGAGCGCCCTTCAGGCATTAAAGAAGGCATTGCATGATCCATTTTTTCAGCAGGGATGGAATTCAAGTCGCTGCCATCAGGGGACATGGAGGCTCTGTCATTCACTGTCAAAGGTTCAAGACCATCTGCTTTTTCAACAGAGGTGAATCTCAACTCCTGCCCATCAGGAGATGCTCCATGTTCATTTTCGGGTGTTGGAGAATGGTCCCGCACATCTGCTTTCTGAAGAGAGGTGAAACTCACCTCCTGGCTCTCAAAAAAGAGATGGTCACGTTCAGCAGTCACAGTAGAATCCACACCCTCTGTTTCCTCAGCACGCTCCAATCTTGACTCGCGCTCTTCAGGTGACAGAGCATGTTCAGATGTCAGAGAAGGTTCCTTGGCTAGAACTCTTTCAGCAGGGCTGGACTGCAGCTCCTGACCTTCAGGAGTCATGGAACATTCACCTTCAGACAAGGACAACTCCTGCCCCTCTGTTTTTCCAGCAACAGCAGGCTGCAACTCCTGGCTATCGCTGGATATTGAACTTTCACTTTCAGATGCGTCAGAATGTTCCTCCAGTTCTTTTTCAACAGGACTGGATCTCAAATGATGCCTTTTGGGGGATGCCTCGTACTCATTTTCAGACAGCAAAGAACACTCCTGCACCTCCTGTCCCTCGGGAGATACAGCGTAATGGACCAGCACTGGAACCTGCACTGCTGTGCTTTCGGTGGGGCCAGACTGCAGTATTTGGCCTTGATGGAAGATGGAACATTCACTGCCAGGTGTCAGAGAAGGTTCTTGCACCTCCTTCTCAGCAGGACTGGCCTCAGCCACCTCCTGGCCCTCAGGAGACTCACCATATTCACTTTCAGGCAGCAGAGAACGCCCCTGCGCTTCTGGTTCTGGAACCACAGCCTCCTCCTGCATCTCTGCCTTCTCAGGAGAGCTGGACCTCAACTCCTGGCCCACCCAGGACACGGCATGATCATTTTCAGACACCAGAGCAGTGTGTTGTACCTGTGTCTCTTCAGCAGAGGGTGACTGCAGATCTCGGCTGTCGATGGGCTCCAGACATCTTTCTTCAGACATCTGATAAAGCTTCCGCAGCTCCGTTTTTTCAGCAGGGGTTGATGTCAACTCCGGGCCATCAAGCCCTATTGTGTACTCATTTTCAGACACTTGAGAATGCTCCTCAGCTTTTTCAGAAGTGGTGGATGCCAACTCATCACCATCGGAGGCAACAGAACACCTGCTTTCTGGTACCAGAATGGGCTCCTGCACTTCTTCACTGTAGGCAGATCTCAGCTTGTAGCCATCAGGGGACGTCAGGTGTTTCAGTTCGGATGAATTCAGCATTTCTGTTTTCTCTGCAGGGACAGGTCTCAGCTCCTGACTGTCAGGCAACAGCAGAACCCCACCTTCTGATGTCACAGCAGCCACTGGGGGCTGTAGTTTTTCAGGTGTGCCCACTGACTCACAGCCGTCAGCAGACACGGAGAAGCCACTTTCCAGTGAGAGAGAAGGCTTCTGGATCTCCACTTTTTCAACTGCAGCAGATGTCAATTTATAGCCTTCAGGAAAGATGGAACACCGGAGCTCAGATGCCACTGACAGTTCTGCACTCTCTGTTTGCTCAAAGGAGTTGTACTTTGCTTTGTGGCCATCGTGGCATATGGGAATCCCACTTTTAGACATCACCAAAGATCCTGCACCATCTATTTTTCCAGTTAGATATCTTGAATCATGCATTTCTGAAGATCTGGAGCAGTCGACCTCAAGCACTTGTGGAAGCGTTGGACCGTCTAAAGCTTTGTCAACAGATGATCTGGACTCATGAACTTCAAAAGAAGACACTGAAATGATGTTGGCAGACACCTCAACAGAACCACACACAGATGTCAGGGAAACATCTGGAGTCTTGACTTTTTCAGTAGATAAAAATCTTTGTTCATTTCCATGTGGTGACTTAAAGGACTCGCCTACAGACAATGGATGCTCCTCTATTGGTGCAGCAAAGCTGGATCCTGACCCATGTCCATCAGGAGACACAAAGTGTCCACCGTCAGAAGCCAGAGAAGGCTCCTGCATCTGGCCTGACTCACAGCCATCAGGGATCACAGGGCGGATCATTTCAGGTGGCAGGAAAGGCCTCTGAGCTTCCATTGCTCCAGGGCTGTCAGCCAGCTGGGAAAACTCACGTTCAGGTACTTGCAGAACTTGTGAAAGCTCTTTGTGCTCACCAGGGATATGCTGTGAATCATGACCATCAGACAAGTTGGAGACCCCACTTTCAGACAGGAGAGCTGACTGAAGTTCCATACCTCTTTTAAGTGCTGGAGGAAGCTCTGGACCTTCTACTTCTTTGAGAGGTGCAGTTCTGGACTCACCTTCACGGGACGCAGAGACATGAAATTCTGCTACTGAAGAAGTTTCTAGATCTCCTCTTTTTTCAACAGATGAGGATCTTGACTTGGATGTGGAGTATGGAAGTTCAGGTAGCAATGAAGACTCCGGAGCTGCTGCTTTTTCAGTTGATCCATTTTCAGACGTCATAGACAGCTCTGAATCCTGTGTTTTTGCCACAGATGTGGATCTCAGTTCCTGGTCATCACGGGTTTTGGAGGTATCAAATTCAGATGTGGCAGAATGCTGCAGATCTGCTGTTTTTTCAACAGATGAGGATCTTTCCTCAAGGCTCTCTGAAGTTTTGGATAATCCACTTCCAAATGATGGTGGCAGCACTGGACCGTTTACTCCTTCATCAGACAAAGCTACTGATGTGGGACCATTAGAGGATTTACCTTCACTTCCAAAAGAAGACTGAGGAACATCTTCATCAAGACCTTTGGCTGACTCCTGAAGTTCAGAAGACTCATGCTTGCTACTGGACTTTGCTGAGGATGACTTATCCTTTTTTTCTACAGATTTGGACCTTGACTTAACACTGTCGGAGGACTTGGAACGTTTCCGTTTGGATTTTTTTGAAGACTCCTTGCGTTTTTTTTCAACAGACCGGGACCTAGACTTGTAGCGTTCAGAAGATTTTGAGCGTCGACGCTTGGATTTTCGTGAGGATTCCTTCTTTTTTTCTACAGATTTGGATCTAGACTTGTAACGGTCAGAGGACTTGGAGCGCTGACGTTTAGACTTCCGCGACGACTGCTTTCGATCCCTTTTTTCTACTGACCTGGATCGAGACTTGTAGCGATCCGAGGACTTGGAGCGCTGACGTTTGGACCTCCGCACAGACGCCTTCCGACCTCTCTTCTCAACAGATCTTGACCTGGATTTTGAACCATCAGAGGAACCAGACCGATGTCTGAACCTCCAGGAGTACTCTTTGCCTCCTCCCTTTTCGGAAGACCTGGATCTAGATTTTGAACGGTCAGAGGACCTGGAATGTCTGCGGCGGGATCTCCAGGAGGACAATCTCTTTTCCGCTGACCGTGACTTAGACCTGTAGCGGTCGGATGACCGGGAACGTCTGCGCCCGGACCTTCGGGAGGACAGCCGCTTCTCCACTGACCTGGACTTGGATCTGTAGCGGTCAGAAGACCTGGAACGTCTCCTCCCGGACCTTCGGGAGGATAGTCGCTTCTCTGCTGACCTGGACTTGGATCTGTAGCGGTCAGAGGACCTGGAACGTCTGCGCCCAGACCTTCGGGAGGACAGCCGCTTCTCTGCTGACCGTGACTTAGACCTGTAGCGGTCGGAAGACCTGGAACGTCTGCGCCCAGATCTTCGGGAGGACAATCGCTTCTCCACGGACCTGGACTTGGATCTGTAGCGGTCAGACGACCTGGAGCGTCTGCGTCTGGACCTTCGGGAGGACAGCCGCTTCTCCACTGACCTGGATTTAGACCTGTAGTGGTCAGACGACCTGGAACGTCTCCGTCTGGACAATCTCTTTTCTGCTGATCTGGATTTAGACCTGTAACGGTCAGATGACCTAGAATGTCTGCGCCTGGACCGCCGCGAAGACAATCTTCTCTCTCTTTTCTCCACAGATCGGGACCTAGATTTGGAATGCTTTTTTCTGGAAACGGAATAGTTTCTGCTCCTAGAACGCGCTCTTTTAGAGGTCAAACGCCTGGAAGTGGAACGTGATCTTGATTTTTTCTTCCGCTTCCTAGACCTGGACTGAGACTTGGAACGGCTCCTTTTCTGTTTCTTTGAATCATGTTTTTTCTCACTGGTTCTATGACTACTTTTTTCAACAACATTCTCAAGCCTCATGAGAGTCTCCTTCATTCGTGCCGCCACATCAGGCTGCACATCAGATGTTTCAGAGTCTCTTTTCTCTGAGTCCTCTTCAGGAGTTGCTTCTTTGACATCCTCAGCCTCTGGAGTGTCTTCCAACTGGCCTTCCTCTATAAGTTCTGGACCTGCTTCTGCATCAGTCTCAGGTGCTGGACCTGCTTCCAAATCTTTTGTCTCTGCCTCCAACCCTGCAGCTGCTTCTGCATCTTTCAGCTCTACATCAGTCCGAGGAGCTGTTTCCAAATCTTGTGTTTCTGCTACAGGAGTCCCTGCTGAAACTTTTTTCTCTGCTGCATGTGAAGAACCAAAAACTGTTTCTGCTACTAAAGGCTCAGATGTTTGAGTCTGCTCCGCATCTTCCTTCTCAATCACCATATCCTCCACCTGTTGACCCTGTACTCCTTCTATATATTGTACCTCAGCTGTCACTTCATGCTCCAGTGTGGTTTCCAGGCCTTTCACATCCCCTGGTTTTGGAACTGCTTCAGAAGGTTTTATTCCAGAAGCACCCAAGATTTCTGGAGCCTCTTCTGAACTCTTCCATTCTGCAGCAGGTTTTCCTTCTAGAACTACCTGAAGATCTTGTTGCTTTTCAGCATGCAAGTATTCTGGAACAGCTGCTGAAGCATCACCCATGGGTACCTCAAGCTTCTCACCTGTTTCAGAACCTTTCACCTCTACTTTTGCAGACTCTGTCGTGCTCTCTAACCACCTCATTCCTCCAGCTTCTGATGCTGGTTCCAGATATTTTGCTTTCTCCGTTTCTGAGAGCTCATTTCCTTGGGTGCTGGTCCCCCTTGCTGCAATTTCATGTTCTACAGCAGATCCCTGAGTTTGTGCATCTGTCAGTACACCTGATGCCATACTGTTTTCTTCCACTCTGGGCAAAGACTCCAAGACTGCTGCTGAATGACCTACTACTTGTTCCTGAATAGATTTTGAACTGATTTCTGAAGTTTGCACAGTTTCTCGGATTGCTTCTCTGCTCCTTGTCTCTGCTTCTGGAACATGTTCCGAATCCTTTCTCTCCCTCAGCACCTCAGTGTGTGAGGGTCCTGTGTGTGTCATCGTCTGCGACTGTGCAATGACGGAACTCTCTGTCAGGCCTGCATGGAGAGGTTCTCTCTCTGCTGTGGCCTGCCATGGCATCACCCCTGCTGATGCCTCAGCCCCTCTAACTGGTTCCACGCTTTCACATGCAACCACAGGTTCAGGAGTCCTTTCCAAGGCAGGAAGTCCCAGACTTGCAACAGTCCCACAATGCACAGCTTCTTCTGAAGCTTTCACACCTTCTACTTGTAAGGACATTGAAGCTGTTGTGAAAGTTTTTGCTTCCACCACAGCCACTGGTCTCAGGACTCCTCCTGGACTTTGTGTGTTTTCCTTCTGCAAAGACAGGGAAGGTGACAAACCTCTCACATGTGATTCACTCTCAGGTCTTGATTCTCTCAGCAATGAAATACCTTGTGAATCTTTTGCTTGTGGACTTCTAAAACCCTCTGCCATGTGGACTTCTGGAGCTGTTTGGGGAACGAAGGTCTGTACAACTGCTGCAGGTTCTGAAGTTGCTCCTAATCCTCTTGCCTCTGCAGCCA
>NW_005054454.1:625280-632204 GCF_000277835.1 Geospiza fortis
TCCTTGTTTCTGCCAAGACTCCATGTTGTAGGAACACTCCTGATGCACCCAGTGCTGTTACAGAACCAGTGGTTCCTTCCACACTTCTGCCTTGCAGACTTTCATGAGCTGCTCTGACATCTTTTGCTACAACAGGTTCCATGGTTGTTTCTAAAGCTTTCACACTCCCCATAGCTGGCTCCATATCCTTCATTTTTGTAACAGCTCCTGGTCCTGGAGGTGTTTTGGCACTTATTTCCATGTGGGTCACAGGGGTGGCTGCAGATACTGTTGAAGGATGTTGCAAAGGTACACCTGCTTTCAGAACACTGAGAGGGCTGCTCTGGGTCATGCTCAAACTCCCAGACATGACTGAGGGCTGCAGGGATGGCTCCAAAGTTCTGCTCGCACCCCCCAGTTCTGAAGGTCTCTCCACACTTCTCACATTTCCCATGTGCAGAGATTTTTCAGTTGTTTCTGGAATTTTCACTTCTTGCCCAGCCACAGCCAAGTGAGCTACAGTCACAGCACCTGGATGTGCCCAACTTGCAGGTGTAGGGGTTGTTGTCACACCACTTGCCAAGGACACGGATTCTGAAGCTGTTTCCAACCCCTGTGCTGCCCTCTGAGACACAGACTGATGAGATGCTTCCGAGTAAGTCAACACCTCCATGGTCTCAGGCTCCAGAGCTGCGTGCGAAGCTTTTGCTTCCCCAATGCCTTGAGATTTCAGAGTGACTTCTGTACCTCCCAGTGCTTCTACTGAATCTTTCTGAATCTCTGATTTATTGACAATTCCAGATGGGATGCTGGACCAAGTATTATTTCCAGTATCAACAACACTGGCATTAATAGCTACAGGATAAATATTTTCATGGGACCGCTGAATTTGTTCTTCGCTAGTGCAAATTCTAGTTTGAGCTATACTAGTATTTTCTGGGATATTAGACTGGATGCTTTCTAAATTAAATGGAGGATTTGCTGCACACAAAGTCCCCTCCCCACTTCCAAGATTTTCTGCAGATTGCTGAGAATCAGTCACTGAATGAGAAACAAGTCCTAAAGCTTGATTATCAAGCCCCTCAGCCGGTTTGGAGCACAGTTCTGGCTGCACGTGGCCAGCCAGGTTTGCCTCTGCAAACACTCCTTGCTGTACATTCACTTGGGAGCTGGACTGCTCTGGCACCAAGGGAGGGGCTGGCTGCACGCCTGCAGGCTCTCCGGGACGTGCAATCAACTTGGATTCCTTTGGTTGCTTTTTATGCTTCTTCTCTTTCTTCCTTTTCTTCTTCTTTTTCTTCTTCTTCTTGCTTTTGTGCTTCTTGTTTTTCTTTGCTTTTTTCCTAGGAATTTCATCTTCACCTGTAGAGCTCCTTTTTGTAGACTGAGTACTATTTTTCACAGTATTTTTGTCTACATCTAGAAAAAATGACATTTACCTTGTAAACATTTGTAAGACTGCATATAAAAACCTTTCAGATTAGTTGTGAAGTACACGGACAGAGGTACAAAACAATTAAACTTGCAGACTATGCCAAATTCACTAAAGTTCTACACACACACGAAGAGGACACACTCCCTTTCCAGCTTTCTTCCCTTCCTCTCAGAGTTACTTTAAGTAATAAAACAACAATTCTTTCCAAAAATTCCCCAAATCTTGTTAGTCAGGACAGAGGCCCAGAGGGAACACAGCTCTTTCCAAGCAGTAGCATAGCCATGGAATGGTTTAGGTGGGGAAGGACCTCAATGCTCATCTTGTTCTACCCCTGCCATGGCAGGGACACCTCCCACTGTCCCAGGCTGCTCCCAGCCCCAGTGTCCAGCCTGGCCTTGGGCACTGCCAGGGATCCAGGGGCAGCCCCAGCTGCTCTGGGGACCCTGGGCCAGGGCCTCCCCACTCTCACAGGGAAGAATCTTCTAATACATGATCTAACCCTGCCCTATGGCAGCGAAAAGCCATTCCTTTGGGGAAGAGAGGATGATTCTGGGAATTACCACCCTGTCACAGCCTCACCTCTGTGCTGAGATCATGGAACAGATCCTCCTAGAAGGCACATGGAGGACAGGGATGTGATTTGAAACAACCAGCACAGCTGTCTGATCTTCTGTGGTGGACTGGCTACACCAGTGGGTAAGGGAAGAGCTACAGATGGCATTTATCTGAACTGCTGTAATGTATTTGACCCAGTGCCACCACAACATTCTTCTCTCCAAATTGGAGTGAAGAATTTGACAGGTGCACTGTCAGGTGCATTAGCAGTTGTCTGGATGGTCACATCCAGAGGACAGTGGTCAAAAGCTCATTGTCCTGATGGACATCAGTGCCCAGTGGTGTCCCTCAGGAGTCTGTACTGAGACCAGTGCTACTTAATAGCATCATTAATGTATCAGAGTTACTTAATATCTTCATTAATGACAGAAGGATCAAGTGCATCCTCAGCAGGTTTGCAGGTGACACCAAGCTGTGGGTGCAGGTGACACCTCTGGAGGATGGGGCCATCCACAGGGATCTGGACAAACTCAAGAAGTGCTCCATGGGAATCTGCTGAGGTTTAACAAAGCCGGGGGCTGCACTTGAGTCAGGGCAACCCCAGGATCAACACAGGCTGGGATGAGCAGAGGGATTGGGATTGTGTCCCTGTGTCCCCTCAGGTGATTTCCCAGCTGCAGAGCTGCCCCAGCCCTGGGCCCAGCGCAGGGAGGAGCTGGAGCTGCTGCAGAGAGCCCAGAGGAGGCTCCAGGATGAGCAGAGGGATGGAGCAGCTCTGCTGGCAGGAAAGGCTGGCACAGCTGGCATTGTTCACCTGGAGAGACTTCAGGTGACCTAACCATGACGCTCCAGTACCTGGAAGTATAGTAAAGGTGGTGGAAGACTACTCACAAGAGCCTGGAGTGACAGAACAAGGGACAGCGCATTCAAAATGAGGCAAAGTAGGGTTAGATTAGATCTTAAGAAAAAATTCTCCCCTGTGAGGGAGGTGAGGCCCTGACACAGGCTGCCCAGAGAACCTATCCCATCCCTGGAGGTGTTCAAGGCCAGGCTTGACAAGGTTTGGAATAACCCAGGATAGTGGAAGGTGTCCCTGCTCATGTCAGGGGGTTTGGAGCAAGATAATCTACAAGGTCCTCTTCCAACCCAAACCATTTTATGACTCCCCTGTGTGCTGTCCCTGCATCCCCTGGAAATTGTCTCTCTCCAGCTTTCCTGGGGCTCCTGCAGGCCCTGCAAGGCCACCCTGAGCTCAGGCCAAAGCTTCTCCTGTGCAGGTGAACAATGCCAGCTGTGCCAGCCTTTCCTGCCAGCAGAGCTGCTCCATCCCTCTGCTCATCCTGGAGCCTCCTCTGGGCTCTCTGCAGCAGCTCCAGCTCCTCCCTGGGCTGGGCCCAGGGCTGGGGCGGCTATGCAGCTGGGAAATCACCTGAGCAGGACACAGTGGGTGCATGTCCCACCACCCACACTCAGTGGGGCAGCACATCCTAATAGCAGGCTGGAGATGTGCTTTCAAACCCCCAATGCTGCACATGGAAGATAAACAAGAATTCCCATTTTCCAAACAAATTACCAAAGTGGGGATTTATGCTATGAGACCTGACCAGCCACTGTCCCCTGCTGTGCTTTAACCCCTGAGTGAGTGCAGTGCTGCTGCTGTGTTAGAAATTCCCTGGGTATTTACTGACCAAGTTACTCACTGGGGTCTAACAAATTTGGGAAAAGAGCATCCATGCCCCCAATCCCAAACCCACTCTAAGGCACTGCAGGCTGGAACAGCTACTGGGACAGGCAGGACTGCAGCTGCAAAGCTGCATGTTCCTCTGAGAGTGTTTGCTTCCAACAGGAAAGTAACAAATTCAGATGCCTTGGGGACAAGCAAATCACTGATGGGGAAGGGAAAGCGGGAGTCTGGGATTTCCATCACCACCTTTTAATTCTGTACATCACCTCCCTCTGGATTTAACCTTTGTTAGGTTCTTGCCCTTCTGGAGCCCTAGTGCCGTGTTTTCAGGAGAAAGTCACTTCATTAAAGGCAGCTTGCTGGGATTTCTGTGAAATATGAGATATAAACTGGAGTCTGCTTGCATGTTCCTTTCAATGACTCTATTTATGCAGGCCAGGGCAGCAACACAGACCCTCCAATCAGAATCTGTGATCCCAAAGCTCACTATTTTCCAGTACCCAAAATCTTGCAAAAGCATTTGGTAACTGCAATACTGTTAAATGAATGTGACTTGGGATTCCACAACAAGTACAGCAGGTACATATTTATGGCATAAGCAACTTCGAAATAGTTTTTGCACCAACATTGCTTTGAATGCACTGAGAGAGAACAGTGAAGTCAAATTTAGGGACAAAATGTCCAGCCCACAGCTGGACAGCTGTGTTACTCAGTGGGTGAGCAACTCACCCAGGGGTTGGACACCAATGGTGACAGTGACTGGGGTGACATGGGGCTGACACCAGTCACTAGTGGGGTTCTGCAGGGCTCCATTCTCAGCCCAGGTCCCTTCAACATCTTCACTAACAACCTGGGCACAGGACTCAAAGGGATAATTAGTCTGCTGAGGACACTAAACGAGGAGGAGCTGTTTACCCTCCTGAGGGCAGAGAAGCCCTGCAGAAAGACCTCAACAAATCAGAGAGATTGGCAATCCCCAACCACGTGGAGTTTAACAGGGGAAGTGCTGGACTGGGCAACCCTGGCTGTGTGGATGGAGAGCAGCTGTGGGAAGGGCCCTGGGGGTGCTGGTCCTTGGCCAGCTGGAGCTGAGTCAGCAGAGCCCTGGCAACCAGGAGGGACAAGAAAAGGCTGGGGAAGGGTCAGGAGGGGCCCCCCGAGGTGCCTTGGGCAGCCCAGCCTGGAGCAGCCTGAGCTCAGAGCTCCCCGGGGCTGCAGCTCCTCCCGAGGGGCAGCGCAGGGACAGCTCCGAGCTCTGCTCTGGGACAGGGACAGCACCAGGGAGCGCCTGGGGCTGGGCCAGGCCAGCTCAGGCTGCACAGCAGGGCAAGGTTCTTGCCCAGAGGGTGCTGGCACTGCCCAGGCTGCCCAGGGAATGGGCACGGCCCCGAGGCTGGCCCACCTCCCCAGGAGCCTTTGGCGAGCGCTGCCAGGGATGCCCAGGCTGGGCTTGGGGGGCTCTGAGCAGGGCAGGGCTGGCACTGGGGGATCCCTGGAGGTCCCTTCAGCTCAGGATGTTCTGGGATTCTATAAAATGAACTTTTCTGCAAAGATAATCAATTAGATTCAGATAATCAGATACTGCCTCTTGTCCAAGTCCTTTTTAGAGATGCACAGTGGGAACATTTGCCACAGGTAAGTTTATTAACTTCCAACTTAACAGCTCTCACTTCTTTATTACCATGTGACCTTGCCTCAGTCCTCCACACAAGAAGAGAACAAAAATAAACAAATAAAAATAAAAATCACATCACCAAACAAAACCAACAGAAATCACCAACCAACCAAGAAACTACCCAAACCTCCCCATGTCAGCCTTAAGTGCTGCTCCTACAGCATAAACCAAAAACTTGAAAATTGCTCAAGGTACACAAACCACTGAGCAAAAAACCCCAGAGCAATCCCAAACTCCTGCCAGCAGAATCTCTGAAATGAACACTCTTCTGCGCTGCCTCTGGAACTGTACTCACCCAGCACACTGCAGTCACCTGTGACTGAACTCCCAAAATTGAGAAATGCAGTAATTACAGCTTTCATCACCTCACCAACCCTCCACAGGCAGAAGTCTTACAGCAAGGACCAGTCCCACAAGAGGGGACACTCAGAAGTGACTTTTTAGCCTTAAAAATCAAGTAATTTATTCAAGATCTGAGCCTGACACATCAAAATCCCTTTGCAAGACTGCCATGTAAGTACCCACACTTTAAAACAGCAAATCATGTTTTGACTGAACAGTTAATCACAGATCTGTTTTGTAATAAATATTCTTTCAAAATAATCCTGAAAACTAAACCAAAGCAAAACTGCTTCTATCAGCATCAGCTTTGGTACTAAGAACAGTTCAGTGACCCTGGAGTAGATATATATAAAATAATGCAGAATTTATGGACACATATATGCATACAAATGGAAAATATTCATCTGTTTCAGTACTGGAAAGAAAAAACTCCAACTTTTCCCCATACCAATGCTTACATATAACCAGCTCAATTTTTAAATCATTTATTTTTCTGGCCACCTCTGGATGTAAAATCACAGTAAAGAAAATATTTAACCACATTTAATGCACAACTTGCCAGAGGAGCAGCTCCAGGAAGCATATTTTCATCTCTATAAACCTGATTCCATTTCAGGCACAGTCACAACCTTCTCACCAAGAAGATTTGCCAGAGGGAGTTTTATTACCTGGGTTGCACTGCAGCTCTGTCCCGAGGGCTCCGGAGAGCACTTCCTCTATTTTCTGCACTATCTGATCACTCTGACAACTCCCAGCAGCTCCAGAGGCTTCGGAAGGCCCGGCCTGCTCAGCTGGGATCGTGTCACCATTGGGCTGCCCTTCCACATTTGCACTAAGCAAAAAAAGAATAAAAAAAGAATCAATTTAATACAAGCGATTTTGAGCATTTTTTGGGACATTTTTTGTCGTTCACAAACATTTCTTATACCCAGCTCTTCAGAGCAGTATTCCAGCCTCCTGAAAAAGGCATGCTCTTAGGGAAAACTCTGCCTTTGGGTAAATTCTCACTTATTCAGTCCCGACACTCTGTGACTGCTGAGGCTGAGACGCAAAGGTAAAAAAACCACATTCTGGAATGTGCCACATCTCCCGTGCTCGTACGGCCTTGTAGGGGTTTGCTCCGCAAAATAAATACACGCAACGCGCTCTCTCCCAGTTTTTCCTTGCTCTTACCAAGGTTTTCCTTTTTTTACGAGATAAACTCGGCAAATTTAGCCGTAAATCAGACAAATCATACAGGCGCCTGCCCCGACG
>NW_005054454.1:633144-634995 GCF_000277835.1 Geospiza fortis
GCCCGCGCTCCCTCCCTCCCCCTCCGCCCGGCAGTGACACGCACATGTGCTCCGGGGGCTGGCAGCGGGGCCGCGAAAATTAAAGGAACAAAGGGGGGAAACCGAAGGGAGGTGGTTAAATAAAGTGCGCCTTTTGCCCGCCTGGAAAAGTCGGAGCTTTTCTGGCGGTGATGGAACGCACAGAAATGAGTTTGTCCAGAGTACAGCAACCCTGGGGACCCCTTCAGTGCTGCCCATGATGCCTTAATCAAATCAAATTTTAATTATATGGCTGTTCAAACAGGCTGTAAAAACGAATGATCCTACGGCTGGGAGACTCCCCACACGCAGTTTCTGTAGTAGTAACTTAGGGGAGTTAGTTGACCTGAAATAAATTTAAAATACCTCCAAACCTGATCTGGTGAGTGGCATCCTTGCTCATGGTAATTACTACATGGTTTTTAAGGTCCCTTCAAACCCAAGCCATCCTGGGATTCTATGAAAACCCAAGTAAAATTGTTTAATTACTGCTGGGGTCTAAAAATTTTCACCGTCAATATTGTTTAATGATCACTTGCAAGACCCCTTAAATCAGCATAATTCTTCACTATGTCCTGCTGGTCTGCCTTAATACTGACTTTGGGGAAAAAAATGAATCAGTGACTTGGATCAATTTGCTTACGTTTTTGTCACACTTGATTTATTCCATTTGAAATATAAAATAGTTACAGTTAAGAAGTCCTTTTACCTGTGCATCCCAGGCTCACATTAATACATGTTAGATTTACTGGTAGAACACTATGTAATTTTTGATATCAAATTAAAGTCTGAAAATGTTTCAGCTGAACAATTTCAGATATATTTAGATTCAGCTAATGCAAATGGCCTTGTCTCAACCAGGCATGTCAAAAACATGAAAAAGGTGCCCCAAAAAAGCCAGAGAAGGACTTTAGTGTGTGCTGCATGTTTCCCTCTGACTCCTTACAGACAAAACTAATCTGATAATTACAAGTCTTTCCTTGTACACATGAGGATCCACAGCCCTACGGGAAAATGACTGTTCTTACTGTCCCCATCTCTGCTTGCTGAATAAACTCCCTTTATTTAAACTCTTTTATTCAGTTTCAGTGACAGAAGGTTTTCAGATTAATTAAATACTTTACTTTCGTTTTATTAAGACCAGTCATTGTTGCTGGTAATGTTCAATTAGTAACACTAGTAATATATTAGTATTACATTAGTAATAGTAGTTCTGCTACAATCATCAATACCACTTAGAGCATTTATTCATGTGACTTTCCCTTTCAAAGGAGGAGTCTGGTCTGGTGCTTAAATATGCAAAATATATTAAACCTTTTTTCCTAAGGTATTTTACAAAGAACAGTGATGTTTTCACATTGTAACTCTTGAAGGGAGGAAAACTGTGGATGAAATTTTCTTTTATTAACAGTATCATAGCACAACTGTAATGCTAAATTAGACTAAACCAAAGACTAATATTTTTTGGCTTCCTAAAGCAAAAAGTTCAAATGTGGGACAAACCAAGGACGTGGTATTTCAGGGGATGTAGAGACAAGACCCGCCTTTGCACAGCACTCACAGATCACCACCCTCAGCCCCTGAGGCGACGGATAAAGTAAAAACAACCTAGGCATCCCTAAGGTCTTTGGGCCGCCTCTCTCCCTTTCCCCATCCGCCTCATAGTCCCAGACTTCAGGGATTTCTGTGCTAAAGGAAACTCCGGATGCCTCAGCCAGACACTGCTCACAGGTTTCCGTCCCTCCTCCCCCCGCGGTGCTCGCTTGGTGTTGTAGTTCCGGAGGATTTCTTTCCACGCTCGCATGCCCTCTGGAGCGCAGTAAGTCCCCGAGC
>NW_005054454.1:635257-637516 GCF_000277835.1 Geospiza fortis
CGGCGCTCACAGCATAGCCTCCACTGCAGTACCCTCAGGGCATCCCCTTCCTGGCAAATGCCCTCACAGGCGCCCCCCTCATGGCACTCCCCTCATGGCTTGGTGCTCACAGCATAGTCCCCACAGCAGTACTCTCAGGGCATGGCCCTCACGGCATCTCCTTCATGGCAAATGCCCTCACGGCACCCCCCTCATGGCACCCCCATCATGGCATGGCCCTCACGGCATCTCCTTCATGTTAGATGCCCTCATGGCACCGCCCTCATGGCATCCCCCTCATGGCTGTCTCCTCATGGCCTGGCGCTCACAGCATAGCCTCCACAGCAGTATCCTCAGGGCATGGCCCTCATGAAATCCCCTTCATGGCAAATCCTCTCCTGGCATGGCCCTCATGGCATGGCCCTCTTGGAATCCCCATCACAGCTTGGCCTGGTGAGAAATGCTACTCACTTTCAAAAATTTAAAAGGTTTATTAAAACTTTATCAAAATACAACAGAAGACTGAATAGAGAAAATATTACAGGTCTGGGAGCAAAGGATTTTTCCCCGCCATGGGCTTTGAACCCTTTGGCCCCTCCCAAAGCTCTGCCCACTGACTCCTTCCCTGTCCAGTGGTGGAGATCATTTCCTTAAATCTGGTTTGGAGGGCAGCTCTTGCCATAGTAACAATGCCACCCTCTCGAATGTCCCGAACCCAGGCCACCCCTGATAACAATGCAAGGGGGGTAAAACATAACTATACATCTATAAAACTTTTCCTAACAAATATACATGATATTTGCATTTGAATTGTGAGACTCAGCCATGGCAGTACTCATCTGTTGCAGCCCTCGTAGCAATCCCGTCACGGCCTGGCCTTCACAGCCAAAGTGGTGAAATATTTACTTGAAGTAAGTAAATATTTCGTCTCTGGTTTTGGACTTTGGTTCACTTGAATTTGTTCCCTGCTGTTTGCAAAGTTGGGGGCTTACCAACCTTTTAAGCATTTTTTAAAATTTATCCAGTAGCTGTTGGAATTAATGAGCATAGTTAATACTTATAACGCTATTTTGGGTATATAGCTGAAAGGGTAACACAGAAAGTGCATTTCAAGGTTGTGCTCCTCTGTCATTGTACAAAACTCTGAGCACTTCCAGCATCCTACGTTGCTTGAGGTGTCAAATTTAGTACTATGGGGGTGGTTGTAAAAGTTTATGATCCTGTTTATTTTTAGCACCAAAACTTGAGGGAGTGTTTTGCCTAGAAAAATGCCAAATCCAGCTGTTTGGAGGATCATACCTGGACACAAGGGGCCTGTGTGGCAGAGCTTCAGCTTGGGCCATGAAAGACACATAATAATGACTTTTTTCTTCTATTTTGTTTTCTACACTGCACTGAATGGCAGGAGGTGAAACAAGATGATCTTTAAGTTTCCTTCCAACCCAAACCTTTCATGATTCTATATGGCCGGGTGAGAGCTGGGAATTTGTCCTAAATAAAACACATGAGTTAAAAGAAGCTTATTTAACCCAAAGCTCTAACTAAAAATAATAACTGCCACCAGATTCTGGAGGTCTCCAAGCTACTTAAGCAGCTCTTCATGTGTTGAAGTCTGAGGAAGTGAAAAGTTTTCTAAGGCTGTGTTTTTTTCCTTCAGGATGAGCCTAATTGTGCCCCAACCTAAACCTGCAGTTCCCCTGTGGGATTCTGGCCATTTTGCAGGTTTGGTTGCCATGGCTGTTTTTTGTTGTGCCTCAGAGCTGCCTTCACACTTGGCACGGTGAATTCCCTCTGGAAACTGAGCCACACAGGGAAAAAATGCAGAGAGAGGTGGATGTCTTCCCTCCACAGCCCCTGGTTCCCTGTTTTCTGTCCCTGGGACCAGGACAGGCTGGGGCAGGAGGTGGGAGTGGGAATGCAAACTTGAGTGTGTCCTGGTCCCTCCATCCATTGGGGTGACCGAGGGCACAGCTGGGTTTGCTCTCTCACCCTCCCTGGCTGCCTTGTGCTGCTGCTTCCCTTGTCCTGGCTGTGGTGATCCTTCACCCCTCAGCAGCTGGGAGTGTTTCCTTTTTATATCCATAGTGACACATTCACTTTGCTGCACTGTTTACCATTGCAGTGTCTGCTCTCCAACACTGTTCTCCTGCTCCAGGTGCCCACACTCCCTTGGCACAGGCAGGAGGAGAGGGAAGGAGAGCCTGCAGGGGGAGAGGTTGGGGTGGGACCAATGGGGAGCTGGCCCAGGCAAGGGCAGCTCAGCCCTGTGCACCCGCAGTC
>NW_005054454.1:637588-668358 GCF_000277835.1 Geospiza fortis
GCGGAGCCCCCCTCCTGCCTGCCAGCCCTGGGGGCACTCAGGATGGGCAGAGAGGCTCGACCCATAGGGTCATAGGGTCATTCAGAGGGCACAAGAGCTGGGTTCAGCCCATGGGGGTTTGGGGCCACACAGCCTGGCTGTGGGTGAGTTTGGGGGCTGAGTAAAGGATGGCAGGGTGGATCCTAGGAGGGAATTGAAGTTGGGAGGAAAAAGTTTCAAGTTGGGTGGAGAAAGTTGCAAGTTTTGGCTTCTTCTCCAATCTCTTCTTTTGATTTTTTATCCCATAACAAGTCTATGAAAAAAACCCCTGAAACTCATAAACAGCTCAGACTGCTAGGGTCAGAAACACATAGACCTCAGTGGGGTGGGAACTGCACAGCCTTCCCAGTTTGGGCTTTTTTCTATCTCCTGTGAGAATTATTTTTCTTCTCCTGCCTAACTGCAAGAGGAAGAATGAACCTTTAGTCCAAAGCCAAGTGATGAGCTCTCTCCAGGTTTGGGAGTTGTGGATTTGAACCTTCACAGTGACACTGGGCTTGGGTCTGTAGTGTTTGGGGAAGTGCTGGGCTGTTCTTCAGACTCAGCTCTCAGAAGGGTAGGAGTTCTTTGCCTCCCAGGGTGGTTAGAAGGGACCTCAGAGCTCATCCAGTTCCAGCTCCTTGCTCTGTTGAGGGACACCCTCCACTAGACCAGGTTGCTCCAAGCCCTGTCCAACCTTGCCCTGAATTAAGACACTCTGGGCAAAGACCACGTCTTTGATCTAAAAAAACTTGGATGCCTACATCAGTATTCCCGAATTCTGGTGTTGGGAAACAAAGATACAGAGGAGCACAGAGGAAACTGACAGCACTGGAGCTTATTTAAAAAAAAATACACTGTGTGAAGGAGTGAGCTTTGCTGTTTGTGCTGGAGTGCAGAGATCTGATTGTAGTTGCACCTTTCCTGCTGTAGTTTGAGGTGAGCTGATAAGGCACTGCCTTATTAAAATACTCCACCCAGCTGAGATTGAATATTTAGGTATCTTGCATTTAGGTATCTCACACCTGAGAATAAATTGCTTAAGGAGTTTATGTTTTCCTAGAGAGTTCTGTTCATAAAGCAGACAAGGAGCTGGGTGTAACCCCCAGGTGTGTGCACAGGGTAAGTTTGAGGGGGTCAGTGGCTCCTGTCCCTGGGAAGGGACAGAGGAAGGGACAGCAGCTGAGTAGCCTCATGTCACTGCTCCCTGTGTTTGGAGCCTGCCCTGTGCAGGAATCGGGGTGGGAGGGCTCTCAGGACTGTGGGCTTTGCCTCCCTCACTGGATTTTCTCTGCTCCACAGGCCCTGCTCGTGAGGAAGAGTTCCCTGGTTTGTTGGTGAGCCCCAGCTGCCTTCCTGCAGTGAGGATAAAGGTCTCTGAGCTGGTGCTCCTGCCTGCTGACTTTGTCCTGGCATCCTCAAGGATAAGCTCTGGGGATCTCCTTGGCTCCGCTCTGTCCTTGCCTCCTCTCCTCCTGGCCACACGGACTGATTAACTCATTTCATCTTTCCTGCTCTCACTTCATATAAGGATCTAACAACAGACCCTCTTCTGAAATGCCCCTTACCTTCACTTTAAAGCATCTTTTAAACAAACATCTCCTCCTTCTTTACCAAAGCAGGCAATGGGTGCAGAAGGTAATGACATCCCATGGTTTGGAATCGTTAAGGATTTCACACGTTGCTTCCAAAAATCCTGGGGGTGTGATAATCCTCACAGAGTAAATATCTACCTTGTGAATGACTTTAGCTCTTTAGAGAACAAATTTTTGACTGCTGGATTAGTGACAAAAATAAAAAGGAATGTTGCCTCTTGGGATCTTCATTTTTAAAGTGAGGTCCTGTTGGGCAGCAGAGGGGCCTCCATGACATCTTTGAGTGTCAGTGTAAAATAAAACAGAGGCTGCCATGGCTACATCTGAGCCTCCTAAACTGGCACTGCCACCACAGCTTCTTCTCAAGCCACATTCCTAAATAAAAGTTGCTAGGATACCATAGTGGGATGCACAAATAACACTGAGCTTCAAAACAAACGCGTGAAACCTAATCTTCACTCATATTTTGATATAAAATGATCAAATATTATTTAACAATAGCAGACATGGCTTGTTCTGTTACTGCTCCCACAGAAAGCTTTGTCCTGTATGTGATGAATTCTTTCATCTGACAGTAGTGCCAGAATGTGTTACTTCAGGGAGGAGAAGGAGGTGACTCTCGGAGTGAGTTGCCATCATGGTGAGTCCCTTGAGGTGGCCACAGTGTCACTGGGTCATCAGTCTGTGCTGATCAGCAGTGTGGGCTTAGTGGAGTGTGAATTTCACAAGGACCTTGAGATGAAGCAGGGCAGGGCTGGATGGGATCTTGGCAATGAGGAATTGTTCCCTGGCAGGGTGGGCAGGCCCTGGCACAGGGTGCCCAGAGCAGCTGGGGCTGCCCCTGGATCCCTGGCAGTGCCCAAGGCCAGGCTGGACACTGGGCACAGTGGGAGGTGTCCCTGCCATGGCAAGGGTGGGATGGGATGAGATTTAAAGGTCTCTCCCAAACCAAACATTCCATGATCATTTCCATCATACCCCTTATTTATTATGCTGCTGATTACATAGACTAATTTTTATTTATTGCAAAAGTGCAGATCCTGATTTTTAGATATAAAGAGAATGTTCACAAGCTGGGTAATGAAGAGTTTTTAACTATAAAAAAAGAATACCTGGGATGGGACAGAATTTAGAAACAACAGGATGAGCTGCTCCTGTCCTGCAAAGCTTTTGCCTCTCACTCCTAGAGCACTTGTAGGGAAGCTTCTGTCCCCTGTTCCCAGCTGGAAGGGCTGGAGTTCCTTCCATTGGCTGGCTGCAGGGTCATCAGTGGGGCGGGAGTGTTGGGACAGGGACATTTTAACCACGGGCTGCCAATCTTTGCTCTCTTTGTGCCTCTGAGCTCCCGAGTCCTGCTCTCCTCAGCCTGCTACACACAGCATACAGTGAGTAGTTTAAAATCATCCTGCTTTAAAGTGTTAACATTTTTAAATTTCAATTCTTTAACATTTTAAAAGTTAAAAGTTTTAATTTTTTTTTGAAAATCATGTTGTATATAGTTCAACTTCTTATTGATAAAATTTGCCTTAAAAAGTACAATTTAGTGGCCACTGGCTCTGGATACCATTGGCAGTGTTTATTTGACTTCAGAGACAGCTGCCTGCTGTGTGATCAATGCTCTTCTACCTTACTGTTATATTACTGAATTTATCTAATTCACCCCTTTGTTGTAGCCCTCATTCTTTTACCTTTCCTTCTTGCTTCAGTTGTAATATAAAAGAGTTGGTCATCATGTGGTTTCCCAATCATCTATACCATAACTGATAATTTTTAGCCTAACCTGAGCATTTTTATTGCAAGTAATCATGGAGGTTTATAATTAAAACATGTCTGTAACTTTCCAATATCTACATTTGGCCCAGCACTGGATTAGAAACCTGTTGGTCTCCCCCAGCATGGAACTACCATTAGATATTAGATCTGGCATGTTTAGTTGATAGCAAACAACTCAGTGTTAATTTTCTGCATTTTATCCCTCTATCCACATTTATTTTGATTTTGTTCTGGTGGGATGTTTTGCCTAATGCAGATATTTTCCCTCATCAGGGCAGCTTTAGTCAAGTCAAGCTGCAGCAGCTGATGTGAGGACAGGGCACATCCCTGCCTCATCTGAAAATCTGCTTTGGATGATTTTTCTGCTGAATTTTCTTTTGGGTTTTTTCCCCCCTTTTCTAAGATGTATTTTGTGTTGTTTTTCCCCCTTTTCTAAGATATATTTTGTATTGTTGTCATCCCCTCTTGCCCTCCTGCACAGGGGGCTCTGAGCTCACCTGTGCCCTGCCCACGTGTGGGTCAGTGACCGGCGGTGTGAAGAGGGTGACCCTGGTTGTGTGTTTTGTGTGCTGGGATTACATCAGGGGCACTCGTGGCTCCTTTTGTCCTGAACCCTCCTCTGGGCTCAGTTCCTCCCTCAGCAGTGGGAGAATGGGAGCTGATCCCTACAGCCAGGCTGGGAGAGCTGGGGGTGCTCACCTGGAGAGGAGAAGCTGCAGGGAGAGCTCAGAGCCCCTGGCAGGGCCTGAAGGGCTCCAGGAGAGCTGCAGAGGGACTGGGGACAAGGCCTGCAGGGACAGCACCCAGGGAATGGCTGCCAGTGCCAGAGGGCAGGGCTGGATGGGATCTTGGCAATGAGGAATTGTTCCCTGGCAGGGTGGGCAGGCCCTGGCACAGGGTGCCCACCCTGGATCCCTGGCAGTGCCCAGAGCCAGGTTGGACACTGGGGCTGGGAGCAGCCTGGGACAGTGGGAGGTGTCCCTGTCCAAGGTAGGCAGGTTGAAATGGGATGGGATTTAAGGTCCCTCTCAACCCAAACCAAACTATGATTTTAGCTCAAAATAAGGACATACATAATTAGTTTATAAATTATGTCCTTCCTTCCTGGAATCCTTCCTGGAATCCTTCCTTCCTGGAATCCTTCCTTCCTTCCTTTCCTGTTTTCTGAATTCTGGTGGATTTTGTCAGTGCAAGTGAGCTCTTCCTTCAGTCAGTATGTGGGAGTACACGGGGCAGTAGGTCTCAGGGAGCAGAGGTTTCAGGGCTGTCAGAGAACACGCTGTCCCTTTGCTGTGAGCCCCACGTGCGTAAGCTGGCTGTGCACACCCAGGGGATGACGTGGGCCCCCGTGCTCCCACTGGCCAGCACAATGGTTTTTCCAAACCTCACTGGAATGGGAGAGTGCAGTGGATGCCCCACTCTACCTTGTGTGAGTGAGCTCCTTTATTAATTCCACCTGTTGCTGGCCTCGTGGTTGTTCTCTCCAAGGAAAGCCAGAGCTGGAAGTTACTTCCTTGTCTCATTGCTTGGAGCCTTTCCTTTCCATGAGGTGTTCAGAGCTTTTCAGTTATTGCCTCTAAAAGCTCTTGAGTGGCCCCATCCAGCTCCAAACACTCTGTGTTCATACCATGGGTGCATCAGAAGGGCTTTGACGGTTGCAGGTTTGGATTCTCCAAGGAATTGTTGCTCAGAGGGGCTGTGGACTCCCCATCCCTGTCCCAGGCCAGGCTGGATACTCGGGCTTGGAGCAGCGTGGCACAGTGGGAGGTGTCCCTGCCATGGCAGGGGTGGCACTGGGTGGGCTTTGAGGTCCCTTCCAACCCAAACCATTCTGGGAGTCTGTGATTCTCTAGGCTGCAAATCCCAGCCTGGTCAGTCAGCAGGGTTTTTTCCTCTATCCCAGATTTCCGTAAGTGGGAGCAGTTTCCAGTCAGACCCAGGATGGTTTTCCTGCTGTGCCCTGGGTCAGTTCAGCCTTAGGGGTTTAGTGTGTATCCCTGATGAAGTTTAGTGTGTATGTGATGAAGTTCTCCAGCACTTCATGGTCCCTGAAGCTCTCGCCCTCCCCACGTTCCGCAGCTGATTCCCACTGTTTTCCTGTGTCCTGGTGTCCTGCAGGGCCATGGCAGAGCGGGACCCAGCTCAGCCTGGGAGGAATTGTCCCTGAAGTGAGGTTCTCCACGGCTGTGTCCTGCAGGGCCATGGCAGAGCGGGTGCTGGTGATCGGCAGCGGGGGCAGGGAGCACGCCCTGGCCTGGAAGCTGGCCCAGTCCCCCCGCGTCAAACACGTGTTTGTGGCTCCAGGAAATGCAGGCACGGCTGACAACGGGAAAATCTCCAATTCAGGTAAAAAGGGGAGAGAAAAATCCCAGTCCAAGCAATCAGCACTGCAGCAACTGAGAGAAACCAACTGGGCAGGTGTGGTATTTGCTGGGTCCCCAGGACCCAAAAAAATTACCAATTTTAAATTTGATCATTCAACCAGGATGTTGCTGAGCAGAAATCACAGCTGGTAGTGTGAAAGGATGATGATGATGATGATGATGAAATAATGATGATGATTGTGGTGGTTTTAGTTTGAAGCTGAGTGGAAATATTAATTTTTGTATAGTGGTTTTGGTTTGCTAATTAAATTTGGTTTGCTGAACTAATATTTAAATCCTATTTTATGCCTTCATTTTTTTTATCTTGACTTTTTTTTTTCATTAAATAATTAAACCATACATCCCTACATTATCCAAATCACTTATCATCAATACTTTCAATTAACCTTCCTCTATGATTCCTAGTATCAAAAACAATGGCCAACTGTCATCATCATTTCATAACCACCCCAAAACAAACATAGAACCAACCCCAAAAATAATCCCCCCCAAAAAAACCAAACAAAAATACAAACCATCATCATAAATCATCAACCAATCACCCACCAAATTTTACATTCTTGTAGCTTATCAAAAGCATGACACTGAAGATGCCAAGATGGCTGCCATACCACACCCAAGGATAAAAGACTTAGTCCTAACCTTACTGTTAGTTTTTGCTAGGTAAAAAGCTAAAAAAGCTAATTAAAACTTTTTTTTTTTAATTTTAAGATTTACTGGTTAATGTATATAACTACAATCCCATAAAAAATTAAAAAAAAATCCTATACCCTCCCCAAAAAGTCTCTATTCCTAAAAATAACTAATTTTAGAAATGAATAATAAAAACTTTTACCCTTAACCAACTCATCTTTAAAACAACACCCTATAAATCAACATAACCATAAACAAGCTGATGATGGATGGTGATGGATTATAATTTTTTAAGGTTTTGGGCATGTGAAAGAGATTTTAGATGCAGTTAAGAAGACAAAAAGTATCTGAACAAAGTCTTGTGTAAGTTGTGTAAATTATTTTATAAGATCTCAGCTGTGAAATCTCATTCTTTAGGTTTGGGTTTGGAGGATTCAGCCAGAGCTGTTCCTCTGGGAATCCAGCTCAGGATAGTTGCTGTGGTTCCACCTAAATTCCCTCTTGTGCACTCAGAAGTGTGTTGAAGCCCCATGATCCCCACAGCCTGTGACAAGAACGCTCTGTCACTGTAAGCATAATTCACTCCTTTGTCTTAGTGACCTTAAGAAATCAAGGTTATCTTCAAATATTTCTCTGTGTACTGCCTGCTTGGCTGGAGCTCTGACTGGCTGTAATTGAGACATTTCCTAGTTAGTAATTTTGAGAAATCAAGCTTCAGATGTTGCAAATTGAGCATCCAAAATTTGGAGCTGCATTTCAATAAAGCCTGCTCTGAGGTGCTGGCACCTAGGGAACCAGTCCAGACCACAGAGATTCCTGTGTCCTTTACACAACAGGTCCTGATTTGGGGGCTTTAACCTGCCTAAAACTTCAGTTTTCCCTTCAGAAGATGTGGTAAGATGTGGAGTTCAAGGTAACACATGGTGCATGTGAATATGGATCAGACACATCCATTTGGTGCACTTGTGTTGCTGTGGGAGTAGCTTTGTGTGTTGTTGTCTCGTGGAAATGTGAGTGCTGCCAGGTCCCTGTACAGCAGGTGATTATTGAATAGAATTCCCTTGGAATGCTTAATTACAGGCCTTTGAAACAACTTTGTCCTGAATTTCCTTGTCCAGTCACAGCATCATGAGTGAGCTCCTCACTCCAGTTTTTTGCTCTGTTTGGCCTCTGAGGAGAGGCTTGGAAGGAAGAGCTTGACAAGATCAGAAAGTCAAAAAATCCCCTTTACCCTTGTGCTAAATGGGGTCAGTGCCAGGCTGCAGGAATGGGAATTCCAGCATTTTTTTTCAAGCTGTGCCTTTTTAAACTCCCCCTGGGTTTTTTCTCTCCTTCATCCCATAAAGAACATTGCACCAGTAGTGGGAAATGCTTGATCTCGAGCCAGGTCTATGAAATTTCCATGTGGAATAAATGGTTTTGTTCTGCACATGGGCTCACCTGTGCTTTGGGAGAGAAATCTTCACCACCCCAGGAAGAGCCTAGAATTTATGAAGAGTTTGACTTGTTTTGGTTTTTAAGGAAAGAATTTGTCTCACCTGTTTAGGAATTCCAGTGCTGTCACTGGGGCCTTGATTTAACTTGGGGTGGAAAATTGGGAACAGCCTGACAGAAGCACATGAGCCCTGTGATGTTGTGTGGGCAACAATACCTGGGATATCTGGAAATAGCTGGGAAATTCCTTCCCTGGTTTTTGGGTTTTTTTTTGGTACAATCAAGATTTGGCTCTGAAAGTTCATCCTTCCTTCGTGGGTCATGGAATTGCCTTTAATTAGGATTGCAGCTCTGGGTCTCTGGGATTACTGAAACCCAAAAAATGAGCTGAAAATTATAAATAACCTTAAATCTTTCAAACTTTGTATTCAAGTAAGATTTTTTTATGTGGTTGATCTGAGCTGGTAATTGTTTCCAGCAATAAAGTGGGATTTAGGTTGGGTGCCTAAATACAGGTTTGTATTTAATTTAGGTGGATTATCAGGGCAGTTTTGGTGCAGAAGCACTGACAATGGCTTGTTAAATGATCAGATGTGTCTGTGAATGGACTTCACCATCCTGCCACCTCCTTCTGTCACATTGTACCTCTCAGTGTAACTTGTGCTCTGAAATTTAACCTCCACCCTTGAAATCCTTGGGCCAGGGTCCTCCTGTTTGGTTCCAAAGGAATGTTCAGCTGTTGTTTTAAGCAGTCAAACACAGCTACAGAAATGTCCCCTTTCAGCCAACAACCCAAGAAAAAGGATATTTGGGAGGAAAGTTAAAATCATGGATAAGCAACACAATTTGTTCCTTCCTGTTTGTTGTTAGGACATTTCTCCATCGTGTAAATCTTGTGCCACACTCACTGCTCATACCCTGAGATCAGACCTGCAGCAAGAAATCTGGGGTGAATTCCAGGCTCTCTCCTTTCCTGCTTGGAGAGGGACAAGGGGGAATGGCTTCCCCCTGCCAGAGGGCAGGGATGGATGGGATATTGGGAATTAGGAACTGCCCCCTGTGGAGGGCAGGCCCTGGCACAGGTGTGTTGTGCTTTTGGGTGAACCAGAAGTCAGCTGGCATCAGCTGCACATGGAAGTCAAGGAACAAAATACTTGGGCTGTGAAAGAGGTGCCAAGGAGGTGATTTTTATTTCTGTTCTATCTGGGTATTTCCCCACCCCACCTGAATAGGGTAAATCTATAAGCAAATGTAGATTCTGTTGTGGAATCAGGAAATTTTATGGGATGGAATTGTTCCCTGGCAGGGTAGGCAGGCCCTGGCACAGGGTGCCCAGAGCAGCTGGGGCTGCCCCTGGATCCCTGGCAGTGCCCAAGGCCAGGCTGGACACTGGGCACAGTGGGAGGTGTCCCTGCCATGGCAGGGGTGGCACTGGGTGGGATTTAAGGTCCTTCCCAGCCCAAACAAGCCTGGAGTTCAATGATTCTATGAATTTATTCATCCAGGCTAGGGGGAGCACAGTGGGACTGACCAAAATCCTGTCATCCCCTTCCTCTCTCATCACTCCCCAGAAACTGGAGGAGACCATCAGCTCCCAGTGTATTGCCATGTCCCAGGGGAAAGGACAAGAGAAAATGGCCCTAAATTATACCAGGAGAGGTCAGATTGGAGATTGGAAATAATTTTTCCCTGGCAGAGTGGTCAGGCCTTGGAAGTGTCCTAGAGGTGTGTGGATGTGGCCTTGGGGACGAGTTTGGGGTGCTGCTGGTGGCACTGGCTGGTCCTGAAGGGCTCTTCCAGCCCTGGTGATCCTGGGATCCTGTGCTCCCTTTGCCAGCCCCATGCCCTGGTGGGTGCAGTCTCCTCCCTGCACAAGCAGCCAATCCCCAGTGGGCTCCTCTCTTTTCTCCCATCCCTGCAGACCTTGGCTTTGTTTATTCGTGATAAAAGCAGTGCAATTGCAGGGCCTTTTGCGTAACTTTTGGATCATGGGATTGACATTATTGTCTTTGGTGCAGGACGTTGCTTTTGTTTGCACAGTTCGGGCCATTCCAAGTGTCATCACACTGAATGTTTGGTTTTGGAAAGATAATGGTTGTAACAGCCCAAGCCCACATATCCTCAGCCATAATGACAGCACAGTGTCCTTCTTAATTAAGTTTAGCATCATGTAAAAAGTTCTGATTCCCCTTGCTTCCAGAGGGCTCAGTTTAGTGCAGTTTTTAGGTAGCACTACAGAAAGAAACAAAAGAAAAGAAAAAACATGAGCTGGAATTCTACCATCAGCCATTTGTTTCATCCTCAACACCCTGGGGGTCCCTTCAGCTCAGGACATTCTGGGATTCTGTGATTTATGACTCTGACAGTGGATGTCCAGCCAGAGCCTTTGCCTGGGGTTTGGGGCTGTGTTTTGGGTGAGTCTCTGTCAGTGTGAGCCTCACTACTCCAGGGTCCCAGTGACCTGGCAGCCCAGGAGGGGAGGCTGGGGAGTGCTCTGTGGTACCTCAGCGCTGAGGAGCACCTGTGGATGGGATCTTCCCCTGTTTTGTGTCTCCAACAGCTGTTCCAGTCAGTGACCACGCTGCTGTTGCCCAGTTCTGCAGGGACCAGGACGTCAGGCTCGTGGTGGTTGGTCCCGAGGTTCCTCTTGCTGCTGGTAAGAGACACAAGCTGGAAATCACAGCCTTCAGCATTTAGAAGAAAAGTAAATTTTAGTCCTCATCTGTGCATCACTCAGCAGTGTCTGAATGGAAACAGATCCTCTGGAGCAGTTTCCCTGAAATCCAGAGTTGTGCCGAGGTGAAAAGGAATTTCTGAAGGGCAGTGTGTGAGCAAGAAGGCCAGTTTTGGTTTTTCTATGGAGTTTTCATGGTTTGAAATAATTACAGTTTGAGTCTTGTTTAAAAAAATCTAACTATAAACATGCTGGTAGTTTTTCTGCTTAAACCTTTTGGCATCTTCACCAAAGACTTCATGTTGACTTTTAGCTCAAAGGTGTCATAAACCAAGGGGGGATTGTCATCCCTTCCCAAAGGCAGCACATCCTGAGGGCCTGCAGTGGTGCAGGGTTGCTGCTCCTGGTTCCAGTGAGGAAAGCAGGCACTGCAGACACTGATTTCTTCTATTCCTGGCATTCCTGCTCCAAGGAATCAGTGCAGCTTGGCTGGGCTGACCCCCATAAATCATCTGGAGATTTATGTCATGTTTTGTGTTTAGGAATTGTGGATGACTTGACAGCAGCTGGGATCAAGTGCTTTGGCCCCACAGCAAAGGCAGCTCAGCTGGAGTCCAGTAAGAGCTTTACCAAAGCCTTTCTGGATCGCCATGAGATCCCCACTGCCAGATGGAAATCCTTCACTGATCCCAAAGCAGCATGTGCCTTCATCAACAGGTACAGTTCTGGTCATTTTAGACCATTTAGACCTGTACCAACAGGTACAATTCTGGTCATTTTCTTACTGACAGTGTGCTGGATAGCCAAACCAATCTCATGATTGCTCAGGTATCCATACCTTTGGGATAGAACATCTGTAAGGGTTTAAAAGGATCACCTACCATGACTCTGCAAACTGCAGCAAGTCTGAGAAAAATGGTTCCTCCTGCTCTAAAATGGAATGCAAGTTCAGTGTTCAGTTCACAGGAGAATGTAGGACAAGCTGTTATTTTTTTGTCAGTCTGCCTGCTGGGGAAAGGCAGGGAGCAGCCCAGAGCCATCTGTGCTGGCTTCTTATCCCTTTTCTCCATCAAAAAAAACCTGGAAAATTACTCAGCAACTGATGATCTGCTCATCACAGTGCAAGCCAGGTGACCCCAGATGAAATTCCCAAATGGAAATCAGTAATGAACAGTCAGGGAATTCCCTGGTGGGGAAGAGAGGCAGGAACCTTTCTCAGGCAGAGCATAACAAGAGGAGCCTGGTGTGATTTGTGTGTTATTCAATAAGGTTGCCATGAAAACTGAGAAGCACTTTGATTTTTCAACTCTTGAAATGTTCAAAATGTCCCTGCAAGGGCTGTTGGTGTTGAATGTCTGTCCTGTGCCTTGGCAGTGCCACCTTCCCTGCCTTGGTTGTCAAAGCCAGTGGCCTGGCAGCTGGCAAAGGAGTCATCGTGGCTTCGAGCAAGGAGGAGGCCTGCAGAGCTGTCACTGAAATCATGCAGGTGAGGAGGAATGCCTCACACCAAACCAGCTCCTCACCACCTCACAGCATCACAGATACTCCTTATTTCAAGGAATAGGAACACAGCTCTCAGACATCAAACCTTTTAACCTTTTCTTTGGCCAGCTGTGAAACTCTGTTGTATTTATGGCTTGAGATGCAGTTCCTGTAGGCTAAAATAAAACCATTCTTCATGAAAGCCCCCCCTTATTTCACTTATTCATATATGCAATTCCTTCTTTTCTCACTGTATGAGACTCCTGCAACCCATCAGGTCCCACAGTGACCTCCTCAGTGATTGGGGTGGATCTTCACAAGCCCCATTAGGACCAAGCACAGCACTTCAGTGTGCAGTCAAATTCTCTGGGATTATTTCAAGTGAAGCTCACACTGAGGAAGGATATTCCACAGATGTATTTGGAGCATCAAGATTTGAAGTGAGGCCAAGTGAAGTAATTTGATCTGCCCAGTGAGGAGCACAGAGCTGAGGCTCCCAGGTCAGGCCCTCAGCTGGTGTCAGCAGCACAGCACCCTGAAATTCCATGGAGCTCTGCTGATCCATGGGACACATTCTGGGACACACTTGTGCTTCAGGGGTCAGGGCATGGGTGCTGCAGTCACATTTTGGGGGTCTATGGTCACTGCACAGTTCATGTCTGAACAGGGCCCAACGTTTTCTACAACAAACCTGAGTTAGAGATTTCTAGAGACCCCAAAATCACCTTGGCAGGGTGGGCTGGTTGTTCTTAATTTCTTAATTATCCAGAATATGCAGTCAGGTTCAAACATTGCACTGGGATGTGAGAATCTTGCTCCCTTCCCAGGTGTTGTATAAAATTGCACTTTTTTATCCAGTGAAAGTGCAGACTGGAGACTTGGCTGTCACTGCTGTTGGGGTGAATTTCAGAAGGCAGAGCATGAGGAATTGCTCAGTAATCACAAATACCCTCTGCCATGTGAAAATACTCAGTAATAAACCCTGCATTTATTTAAGAATAAAGAGAGAAGAGGAGTAGGGATTTCACCACTGCTGACATCTCTGGAGGGAAGAATGGATTCATCATCTCAAACCTGTGCTGCATTTTTGGCTGTACTAAAAATATCTATTTCTTGTTGCATTTTCAGTAGTTTAAAACTGAAACAGAACTAAAGAGATTTTGTTTCACTGTAGGATAAGAGTTTTGGCACAGCTGGGGAAACTGTTGTTGTTGAAGAACTTCTTGAAGGAGAAGAAATTTCTGTAAGTGCATCTCACTGTAACACTTTGGTTCTACCTGTTCTAAATTGGTTGGGATTCACTAAGTGCCTTCACCTACAGAGTGAGGATTTTATCAGTTAAATTAAAACCATTCCCTGCTAATAAATAAAATTTTATTGGTTAGAGACAGCTGTGTGGCTTATTTTGGATCCTTGCTGGTTTTATAATTAGCATTGTAAAATGTTTTGAGTACTGCTTCCATTATCCCAGCATTACCCAGTTTGAGTGCACAACATCCTCCAGTTCCAGAAGATGCCAGCAGCTTTGTTATTCCGAGGATACTGAGGATAAAAACAACTGCTATAGGAATAATTTATAAATATTTCACAAGTAAATAAATTTATCAGGAAAAGGAAGTCTTGAAAGGGATGAAATTCCTTCCTTCTTTCCTTCCTTCCTTCCTTCCTTCCTTCCTTCCTTCCTTCCTTCCTTCCTTCCTTCCTTCCTTCCAAGGGGAAAGGAAAAAGTCATTTCCATCATGCAGTATTTTAATTATTTTTTTAAAACCTTCTGAGTGCTTCTTTTCAATGCAACTGCTGGTGGTATAATTTTTCTAGGTTTTATTGATTTCTGAAGGAAGGTTGCACAAAATGAGTCCCTGCTTACTGAGGAAAAGGCAAATGCTTTGAACCTCATCATTTACTTTATCAGGGAGGCAGAGTTTATCCTCTTCAATATCCCTTTGTCACACTGAGAATCAGCTCTAATTGCACTTTAATTGTAACCATCTCAGGAACTTTAAGTGCTGTCCTTGTTTCAGTGCCTGTGTTTCAGTGACGGTGTCACCATTGCCCCCATGCCCCCAGCCCAGGACCACAAGAGGCTGATGGATGGAGATGAGGGCCCCAACACAGGAGGGATGGGAGCTTATTCCCCAGCTCCTCAGGTGAGGAAGGACTGATGAGGAAGGGAAAAGGGACTGGGAGGGGATTTTTCAGTGCAGCTGTCACTGAGCCTGTGGGGATGGTTCATTCCAGCAGAGGAGCAGGAGGGAATGAATGGGCTCTGCTGGATGGAAATTGCTGCCCAAAGCAGCCAAGGCCAAGTAAATCCCCAGCTCCACAAACCTCTCTAAAGAAGAGGGTATCTCCACTGAATTACCTGGGATTCCAAAGTGGGCAGTGTTATTTCTGCAACCTTGTGTCTGATTGGGATTTAAGTTATGAAATGCTGCTCATCAGAACCAAGGGCCTAAACCCACAGTTTTGCTTTGTGCCAAACAAAGCTCATGGTGAATTTTGGATGTGGCTTAAGGTAGTTTGGGGTTTGTTTGATAGGGAACTTCTGTTGGCAGAAATAGAGAGAAAAACATTCTTAGCTTTCCATTGGAGTGAGCAAGAGACCATCCAAGAATTCTGCTTGGGTCTTAAAAACACAAAAACAAGCCTTCCCTTTTTACAAACACTGGTTTCCAATCCTTTTTTATCAGATTTCTAAAGATCTGCTGCAGAAGATCAGAGAAACTGTTCTTCAGAAGACTGTGGATGGCATGAGGAAAGAAGGAGTCCCCTATTTGGGTATGTACAAAACTTTGGGATTTTTAATCATAAGGAGAACAGTCTTTTATTTTGCTTTTTCCTCTGTAGCCTGACTCACACTTCAGGTTAAGGGAAACAACTTTGATTTATTAGGAACTGGGTTTGGTACCAGCCTTGATTCAGAGTCCATGGAAATCAACAGAGGTCATGAACAGGGGATAATTCCTCAAGTGAGGAGGAGCAGAAAGGAAAATGTTCCAAAATGAGCTGTTAATTTGTGACAACTATTTCTGCCTGACTTATTTTTGCCATTTCTAAAATTCACTGAGCACAGGTGGCAGCCTTTTAAACCCTGTTATCAACAGATTCCAAACAAGTGAGTTCCTGAGAGATCTTTATGTATTATGTTCTGTACCAGGTGTGCTTTATGCTGGATTAATGCTCACCAAAGATGGGCCTAAAGTTCTGGAGTTTAACTGCAGATTTGGTGACCCAGAGTGTCAGGTGAGTTATTTTGTACAATTTGGCATTATGGGAGGAGTAAAATCTGTGACCATCTACCACTGTCGTTAACCAGATCTGGGGTGAATAATCAGAATTTTAAATCACCAAGATTTAAAACATTTGGGTTGTTTGTTCAAGGCAGAAGGTCTGTAAGGAAATTGCTCCATTCCAGAGAGGATTTCAATAGGCTGGACTCAAATCTGGGCTTTGCAAAGGTCAGCTTGAGAAGAGCTCAGCACTCACCCTGTCTTTTCTGGAATGGATTCTGGATTTTTCCTTGCTCCCTGTTGACAAGTGAAACAAAACTCTTAATTTCTGTTCTTCAGAACAAATGAGGTTCTTTGTCCTCACCCTTTCCTTTCCATATGTAGCAATTCTTTTATCCACAGAAATTCTCTGCAAGGATGAGTATTTTTAAGATTATCTCTCACATTATCCACTGCATGTCTGATGTGTGAAAGTACAATATGTGGGCATGTTTAATGCTGCTTTTACAGCTGCATTGGTGTCTTTCCAAGGCCAGGGAAGACAATGACCTGGTTTCATTTGCTGCTGTGTGTTCCTGCAGGTGATTCTGCCCCTGCTCAGGAGTGACCTGTACGAGGTCATGCAGGCAGTGCTCAACAGGAGGTTGGCCAGCTCCATGCCAGCCTGGAGAGAGGACAGTGCAGCTGTGACTGTGGTCATGGCTAGTCAAGGCTACCCAGGGACTTATCCCAAGGGCTTGGAAATAACAGGTAAATAGAGCAGGAGGAGCTGCAGGAGGCTCATTCCCCCCCTGGCCTCTCCCTGTTCTCTGCTGCTGCATGAAGGTGAATCATGGAACTGAGATTCATAGAAACCCTGGTTCTGGGTCAGCAAGAGCAGCTGGATTTTCACACATCTCAGTTTATTTTGGTGTATTTTCAGTTCTCCATGCTGATGTTATTTGATATTGGCACAGCATTGATATTTAATGCCTGCTGCAGTCAGGTGGTTCTGATCAGGGTTCTTGGGTCACGTTGATGCTGATGTTTATGTCACTGAGGCATAAAACCCCAGCTGCAATCAGATGTTGTGTGCCAGCTAAACACCTCTTCCCACATCCCTGAGCACACAGCTAGGCTTGTCTCTCCTCCAGAGGTATTTTTTACAGATTTATTCCCATTTCCCAGCAGGATCACCCTGACTTTGCCTGTAGTTTTCAGACAAAAAATGTTCGGTCTCTCACTGAGAGCATTCTAACCAAGAGCTGATGTTTTTCCCCCCACCCACAGGGCTTGCCAAGGCCAAGCAGCTGGGGCTGGAGGTGTTCCACGCAGGCACAGCCCTGCAGGATGGCAGGCTGGTGACCAGTGGGGGCAGAGTGCTCACAGTCACGGCCATCAAGGAGGACCTGCCCGCGGCGCTGCAGGCGGCCAACCTGGGGGTGGCTGCCATCCACTTCCAGGGAGCCATCTTCAGGAGGGACATTGGCCACCGGGCCATAGCCTTCCTCAGGCAATCCAGGTAGACATTCCCAATCCCTGGCATGGCAGTAATGGGGCTGAAAAGGAGCTAAGCACATCCCTGGGTGATATTAATAACTGCTGCTGATATTCTGTGTAACTCTGGACAAGTTTGAACCCCATCCTTGTACTCAACATCACCAAGACAGCCAAGGCAGGAATAGTTTGAATGCCTGATGTTGTTACTCTCCTAAATCTGAGTTAAACTACAGTGACAAACACACAGGAATGATCCGTGTTGCTGCAGTTGTTAGGCCTGGTTTAGGGAAAGTCAACTTCTGCTTCTTGGGCTTTGGATCACAGATTTGCTCTGGGTTTGTTTTGGATCACAGATTTGCTCTGGGTCTGTTTTGGATCCAGCTTTTGCTCTGGGTTTGTCTTGTCCAGAAGTCTGATATTCAATATCATGAAGTGAAAAATCATTTAATATCATGAAATGTCATCCCAGCCCTAACCTGCCAGAGCTCCAGGAGTGTTTGGACAGGACTGCCGGGGATGCCCAGGGTGGGATTTTGGGGTGTCTGTGCAGGGCCAGGGCTTGGACTGCATGATTCCTGTGTGTTCCTTCCAGCTCAGGAGATTCTGGGATTTTATATATTAACAAAGTTCAAGCTGGCTTATTGGTTCTTTTTTAGCTTTTAGAAATGGTTAAAATCACCTTGAACCCCCCACCTTGTTGGGATTTACATTTTGCTGGCATAGCTGCCTAACACCAGGGTAGGATTCATCCCTTCTTCCCATTCTCATTCCTTTAATTGGCTCAGTATTTACTTTAAGACTGGAGATCATATGGGTGTGGGGTTGATTTTTTTTTTTAATAGTAGGGAGTCTTGTTGTCTCTTTAATGCTCCTGAAAGCTTCTTGTAGTTTTTAAACTCATTTTTACCTAATAAGAAACTGCTCTGCTCCAATGAGCTCCCAACATGTCTTTTCCCAAGGGGTTATTTTGTAGACTGGGAAGCACATCAGTGACAGTTCTGTTGCTGCTGGCAGTGTATCCTGATTAGCATTTTGTAAAATTATCATCAATAAACTTCCTAAAAGAACAAGGGTGTTGGTATTTAGTCTTCTTTCTCTCTCAAGTGCTCTGCATCTGTTGACAAATTGATGTGAAAAGGTGGAATTGGGATTTGTAGCAGAAAAAAAATAAAAAACCAGGTCAGTGAGGCAAGAGGAGGCTCTTGGAGCAGTTCCCTCCCACCCCTGGGCCAGCAGGGCTCCTGCCTGGAATGGCTGCCTGGAGCATCCCTCCTGCACAGGGAGGCTCCTGGGGCTTCTGCAGGCACTGCCCTGGAGGCAGCACAGGGGTGCTTCAGCCCCAGAACCCCAGACTGGGCTGCCTTGGGAAGGACCTTAAAGCTCATCCTGTTCCTGCCATGGCAGGGACACCTTCCCCTCTCCCAGGGTGCTCCAAGGCCCAGAGTCCCCTTGGGACTCAGTGGAGGAAGGGGGATGGCTCTGGAAGTCAGGACTCAGCTCCTCTTGGCAGCCTGGCAGGATCCAGTCCTGAGGCATTTCACCTCAGGAAAATAGCCAGAATGCTTAATGAAAAGTATTCCAGAAAATTTAAAGAATTAAAGATTCATTTAAAGAATCAAAGCAGAAAAAAAAAAACCAACTTAACAAATCTGAAATACTCCTAAAAACATGGTGCAAATCTGGTGGACATTTATCATATTCAGACTGAAAGGAGCTGACTTTGATCTCTGGTTGTTGCAGGCCAATATTTCCTTGAGTCTTATTCACAGCCTGAACAGCTGCCTGGGGTAATTCTTGTCCTCTTGCCAGTTTTTGGGCAGGGTATGCTGGGAGTGCAGACACCTTGGCATTTTCCTGGCAACGCTTCTCCTGGGCCAGTTCTTCTGGCACTTGAAGTCTTTATCAGTTCCAGATATTCCAGCAATGATCTTCACCACAGAAATACCTTTGATCCTAAAAAAAACCTCCCACATCTTAAAATAAGATTTAATAGGCAGAGTGCAAAAATATTTACTCCATTTAGTGCAATTGTAGGCATTTGTGTCTGTCTCTGACTTTTCCGTGTTTGCTGAATTCTTGACCTGGTTCCTGAGATGGGTTTTGTGGGTTAACTGAATTTTTTTGTTCAGCTGAGTCAATTTTAAACGGGTTTCAGTTGTTTTGTTGTATTTGTCCTTGTTAATCAACACCCTTAGAATTTAAACCTCAGGCTGAATCCATCCACAGGAGAGAGAAAACAGGGATGGATCTAAAATAGGGATGCACCTGGTTCATGCCACTGACAGCCTGGGAGTAACAACTGCTCAACTGGCACGAGCTGTTTGCTGCAGTGAAAAGTCATTAAAGTCCCTGTCCCCAGAATGGAAAAGTCCTTCTGTAAACATGAGCTGGTGCTTCGTGTCCCAGGGAGCTCTGGGGACGCACAGGTGACACCAGTTTGTACCAGGGTGTTGATCTTACGTAAACCCCACCCAGAGCTCACAGACATCTCCTCTAGTTTCCTGAGCCCCACCTTAGAACCTGGGTCTTTTGAAGGAAATCTATTTTATATTCTTTAATAGAATGCCCACAGAGGCAAGAAAGGCATGGCTGCTTCTGAGGTGGGGTCATTGCAGTGACAAAGAGAGGCAACCTTAAAGCTGCAGCTGGAAAACCCTGGAAGGATCCTGGGGGTTATTGATTCACCTTGTGCATGGAAAAGTGACTTGAGCTCAGCCCTGCTCTGACCCAGCTGTGCATTTCTGTGCTTGGGTTGGTTTGGTTTGGGTTGGTTTGGTTTGGTGGGCTGGGGACAAGGTGTCAAGGCCTGGAGGTGGCACTCAGAGCTCTGGGCTGGGGACAAGGTGGGGATCAGTCACAGCTGGGACTCCATGGGCTGTGTGGATTCTGTGTGGATTCAAACCCTGCAAAACCAGGTCTCTGCTGCCTGTTTTACCTTGTTGTCAGGGGTTTGGTTGTTGGGTTTATTTTGGGATTTGACTGTATGATGCCAATGCTCTGCTAGCATCTTCAAAACTCAGGAATTATCCCCCTACTGCTCCTGGCAGTGCCTCCTCAGACAGCAGGATGGGATTCTGCACAGTTCACCCACTCAGGGATGTAAAGAAGTAAATATTATTTGAAAATACATTCAGTAATCAGCTGCCATCCCATTTCTCCCCACTCTTCCAGAGGCCTGACTTACAAGAACAGTGGGGTGGACATTGAAGCAGGGAACACTTTGGTGCAGAAGATCAAACCCTTTGCTGCAGCCACATCAAGGTCAGGTAAGTCAAGAACCTTCTGCTCCTGCTTTGGTCACTTCTTGGCAGTGAGTTTACCTTGATCTTGAGAAAAAGCTCATATTTATGTGTCCTGCCTGTTTCTAGGTGACACAAGAAAACCAGTGGTAAGCAAATGCCTGTGATTTTATTGCAAATGCACAGCTTTTAACCCCCAAATGGCTCTAAGCTCCACCTCCTGAATGCCAGGAGTGTCAGAGAGCACAGTTCAGCACTGTGTAAGGATAACTGCAAGCAAACATTTCACCATTAAGTACTGAGTTTGATTCCATGGATTATTATTTCTTGCACAGTGAACTCCACTATTTGAGGGGATGAATGTTTAGACAGGTTATGAGATGTGGAATTCCTGAGATAGATGTGGAACTCACCTCTTTTGCTCAGTTGAATCAGCTTTGGTTGATCCTTGGGTTTGGGGTTCAGGCATGTCTTGCTCCAGCAAGTCCTTGTAATTCTGCAGACAGATTTGAAATATTCATTTATGGAATGGCTCTTTTATTTCAAATGAACTGAGAACCTTCTAATGGACTCAGGTATACATAGAGGGAAAAATAGAGATGGAATTCTCACACCAGTACAACAATCTTACCACAATTCCTCCTGTGTTTAGAGAAACCTCAGTGCAAGGGGGAAACCTCTCAGTTACAGGAATTACTGACTGCTCAGTCACAAATTTGGGGATTTTTAGGCTTAGGCTAATGATGAATTAAAAAGGCAAAGCCAACCTAAGCAGATTAGGAGCTCTTCAGTGAAGAGCTTCTAAATGGCAGAGAAAAGTTTCCTGGTGACAAAGCAAAGTCGTGTTGCCAAACCTTGGAGAGAATTTATGGTGGAGATGCTGGAGAAGCCCCTGGGAGTAAAGCTGAGCTGTTTCTCCTTTTCCTGGCTGGCAGGCTGCAATGCAGAGCTTGGAGGGTTTGCTGGGCTCTTTGACCTGAAAGCAGCTGGTTACAGAGATCCCATCCTGGTGTCTGGAACCGACGGCGTCGGCACCAAACTCAAGGTAAGGTGGAAATCCACCCAAAGGAGGAAAAACAGCACAGAAGGGAAAAGGTTCTGTCAGAAAATAGCAGCTGTCCTGGAAAAATACCTATTGGTCTTTCTAAAAAGGGGATGGAAACTGAAATTGCCCTTCTTCAGGCAAAAGAATCAAATACCTGTAAGTAACCAGATATGCTGATGTCTGATAATAGCAACTGATATGATAATATCAACCATCAGAAGTTGATATGATAATATCATCATTAAATATCAGAAGTTGATAAGATGCCTAAAATAATTGAGTTTTAAATATTAAGAATATAATCGGGAATCTTGTTTCACAAAGGCAGCATCTCCATCCCCAAAAAAGATTAATTGATGGGGAAAAACATTTAATCCCAGGTTTGCTGTTGTGTTTGGGCTCCGAGGAAACCCTTTTGCAGCATAGTTTCCTTCTCAGTGCCTTTTGGATTTGCCAGTGGAGACAGGAATAATTCCTGAAGAGAGTGAGGAGAGGATAATAAAGAAAGCTGCTCCTCAAAGAGCACCTGGAGGGATTCTGCTCCATTGCTCACAGACTCTGCTCTGTGATTTCAGTCCCTTGCAGACCCTGCCTGTGCTCCAGGGGCCCAGAGCTGATCCCAGGCTTCTCCCTTGTTTTGCAGATTGCTCAGGAGTGCCAGAAACACGACACCATCGGGCAGGACCTGGTGGCCATGTGTGTCAATGACCTCCTGGCCCAGGGAGCTGAGCCCCTCTTCTTCCTGGATTATTTTGCCTGCGGCAAACTCGACGTGGAAGTGGCTCAGGGCGTCATTGCAGGAATTGCTGATGCCTGCAGGAAAGCTGGATGTGCTCTTTTGGGTAGGAACCCTTCTCAGGGGGATCTGAAAAACCTTCTGCAAGGTCTCTTAGTTGGTTTGAATGCAGTGGAAGTGGAAGTGAACTCTGTGGAAGAATCTGGGAGGAGGAAAAAAGCCAAGTGTTCCATGTCTTTGCTTTCAGGAACTTGATCTGAATCACAGTGGGAGACAGTGCTTTAAAAGTTTAGGTTAAATTGAGATTGGTTTTAGGTACAGATTTAAGTTAGATGTTGAGAAAATGTTCTGTCCTTTTTTCCAAATTTTAGGGAAGTTAGGAACACAAGTTCTTTCTCAGTGGGTGTCAGTTTGGGTTTGTTTATAAGCTTTGGACAAGAAGCTCTTTATGCTCTGATTTACTTTTTTCCTGCCTGAACTGTTGGTCAGCTTTATGTTTGTTTTAAGGTGTTCTCTGCATTTATCAAATATAATCACCCCATTCATGCTGCAGCAAGGCCTGTGTTAGGTGAGACCTTGTGATGAAACCACCAAAATGTCAAGATTTTATTTCCAGTTCAAGACTTTCAAACCCCACAAGCCTTTCTGCAAGAGCTGAACCTTCAGCTCAACAAATTTAACTCATCACCCCCCTGATAGTGAGGGGGTGAGGGCTCATCTCTTGCCTGGTTTTGCACAATTAATTAATTGTGGATTTAAGTGGTGGGTGGCCAAGCACTTCTCCATCCTCCATTTGATCCAGCCCTTATTAAATACAGCTGAAACACCAGGACTGAAAAAAGCAGGTGAAGCTGGAGCACAGGGCAGGGAGTGCAAAGTGGGAAGAGGAGAGAAAAAGGGAGGATTTTACCCAGAGCAGCTGGGGCTGCCCCTGGATCCCTGGCAGTGCCCAAGGCCAGGCTGGGCACTGGGGCTGGGAGCAGCCTGGGACTGTGGGAGGTGTCCCTGCCAGGGTGGAATGAAATGAGCTTTAAAATCCCTTCCAACCCAAACCAGGAACGAGATGAGCTTTAAAATCCCTTGAACCCAAATCATTCTGGGATCCCATGATTAAAGCCAGGCTTTTTCAGCACCTCTTTGCTGTGTTTTGGTCCCCAGGAGGAGAAACGGCCGAGATGCCGGGCATGTATCCCCCCGGCGAGTACGACCTGGCCGGCTTCGCTGTGGGGGCCGTGGAGAGAGGGCAGATGCTGCCCAAGCTGGACAGGATCACTGAGGGGGACGTGGTCATTGGGGTGGCATCTTCTGGGGTGCACAGCAACGGCTTCAGCCTCGTCAGGAAGATCGTGGAGAAGTCCTCCCTGGATTTCTCCTCCCGCGTCGGTGTCTCCGGGGATCAGACTCTGGGTACTGCTTCCTCCTGAGCTTCCTCCCAACAGCTGGCACAGTAATTCTGTCTGGGCCTTTGAAACTTTTCTCAGGCACAAAAAAAAATCATTCCATCTTTAGCATGTTTTCTTTTCCTGTGAGTCACGTGTGCAGGGAAGAAACAAAGGGAGGGGGATAAATAATTAATTGTGGGTTAAAATTAAAAACTTAGAACTTCGTGTTTCTCTCTAGTACAATGCTCATTACTATCCAAATTGCTATTTTGAGATTTCCCCTATTTTGTACTGATTCCCATTTCTCTCCATGCTTTTTCCCTCTCCCCTGGGCAGGAGAGCTCCTGTTAACCCCAACCAAGCTCTACAGCAAGACCCTGCTGCCTGTGCTGCGCTCGGGCCACGTCAAAGCCTACGCCCACATCACCGGAGGGGGCCTGCTGGAAAACATCCCCAGAGTCCTGCCAGAGTCCCTGGGTGTCGTTTTAGGTGAGAGAGAAAGAAAACTGTGGAAAAATCCTCACCTTAATGTGCCTTGCTGTGGAAGCCTGGAGCCACAGCAGGTGATTTGTGCTGTAGGAGCTGGACGTGGATGTCTAGAAATGTTTGAGTTTTTCCTTGTACCTGAACCAGAGCCAGTCAAAACTCTTGGTGGTGGAAAGACTGCTCCCTATTGAATTCCTTCCCCTGGGGGTGTTTGGGATTGGATTTCATAGGACACTTGCAAAAAGAAAACAACCTTACCAGCATTCCCAAGTCAGCTGCACCATTTGCAATTCCCTACGAAATTATTGCTAATTAAATGATACTCATGAAGTTTTCAATTAGCGTTCAGAGGTGGTTGTGAGCTCAGGGAGAGCTCCTGCTGTTTGGCTTCATTAATCCTCAGCACTGTCCCCTCAGGTGTGCTGGAAAGGGTTTCACTGCTGGGGAAGGTGAGGCACGGAGAGGGAAATGGCTGGCACAGGTTGTGAGAGCTCACGGGGTTGTACAATAAAATAAGGAATTAATAGTGAGTTCTGAACTCATGAACTGCACATAAATCATTTTCCACTGTCCACTGATAAATGTTTCTGTGTATATGCACCTCTGCTCTGGAGCCAGGCTGGCAGAGCTGGGAGTGTGCAGGAGATGGAAAAACTGCAGGGAGAGCTCAGAGCCCCTGGCAGGGCCTGAAGGGGCTCCAGGAGAGCTGCAGAGGGACTGGGGACAAGGCCTGCAGGGACAGCACCCAGGGAATGGCTGCCAGTGCCAGAGGGCAGGGCTGGGTGGGATCTTGGCAATGAGGATTTAAGGTCCCTTCCCACCCAAACCATTCTGTGATTCCATGAATCTGTAGAAATTGGGGTAGAACCATTTTAAAACAGAACATGACAAGAAAGAAATAAATTTCCTGTCCTTGGAATTCCTTTCCTGTGCCTTGGCCAGAAGCATTTTTGTGCTGCTGTAAATCATCCTCACCTGCTTGGAACTGGGGCAGTGGGGGATTTTTGTGACAGATTTTGCCTTTTAACACCCCAGTAATTGTAGTCCATTGGTAGCAATTCCCACTCTTGATCTGTATTTCCAATTCTCTTCAGATGCTCTCACCTGGAAGATCCCTGAAATCTTCTGCTGGCTCCACAAGGAAGGGAACCTCTCTGAGGAGGAGATGGCTCGGACCTTCAACTGTGGGCTGGGGGCAGTGCTGGTGGTGCAGAAGGAGATGGCCCAGCAGGTCCTCAGGGACATCCAGGGACACGAGACCGCCTGGATCATTGGCAAAGTGGTGCCCCTGCAAAAAGGTTACTGCAGCTTGATCTTCCTTGGGGGGAAATCAGCAGAAATAAGAGGCAGAGGGAAATTCCCTTGTTTGGGAGCCTTCATGAAGTGAAAACCTCTTGACTGGCACCTCCCTGACTTTTTTGGGGGGTATTGAACTGACAGTTCATTAATCTTTCCATGGGTGCTTTTCTCCCCTCTCTGTTTCTCCCTTTACTGACACTTTGTTTCGCTGGTTTTTGGGTTTTTCCTTGTGCCTGCTCAGGCTCTGACAACGTTAAAGTCCTCAATCTGCATCGGGCCCTGCAAGCAAACAGGTCCCTGTGTGTGCAGAGCCACATCCAGGGCAAGATCCAGACAGGCAAAATGAAAGTTGCTGTCCTCATCTCTGGAACAGGTGAGTTCTGCTCTTTCCTACCCTGGAATCCAGACTGTGCAGAAGGGAACTTCAGCTTGGATTTAAAACCCCTGCAGTTCTCCATGGGCACTCTGGCAGGCTTCTAGCAGGCAGGAGAGATGTTGTGCTTGGACTGATGGCAGTCACAAACCTCTGTTAACCTCTGCTGCAAACTGTGACTTGCTCCTGTGTTCAGTTTATCCCCAAACCTCTGCAGGTGTCCAGATTCAGGCTCCCACTCTGGTCCCTGTAGGAACAGCAGCATCATTTCACAGACAGAGCAGAAGTTCTTCTTGCCATGTAGGCACTCCAACTATTCTATTTCCAGTGTTCCCAATCACTAAGGCCACCAATCCAGTGCTATAAATTACAGTTTCCAAGTGCAGCTGCCAGGAAAGGCCTTCAGCTGTCTGAATCAGCTCCCAGCAAATCAATTAAAAAAGGATTAATGTTTCATCAGAGCTGTTTGCTTTGGTCTCCCCCACAGTGCTGCTTATTTAAAGCCTCTTCCAGCTGTTCCCTCTATTTATTCTCAGGATCCCTGAGTTATTCTCTCTCCCCCAGGCACAAACCTGGAAGCCCTCATCAACAGCACGAAGAAAGACACCAGCTATGCACAGATAGTTCTGGTTATCTCCAACAAACCTGGCGTGGAGGGGCTGAGGAAAGCTGAGAGAGCTGGGATTCCTACAAGGGTGAGCATTTCCTTTTGTAATTAGCCACCATTGCCTGGGACTCCAGCAGGAAGGTGCTGATGAGTTTTATGGGGTGACACATGGGCTGATAGGGAGCCTTGGCTTTTCTTTTTTGGTTTGTTGTGAACTTGTGCCTAGAGGCAAAGTACCTGACAGCAAAATCCTTCCTTTTCTCCTTCTCTGGCAGTAATCCTGATGCTTTGGGGACAGTTGTTACATTAAACCAGCATAAAGTTTTCAGTTACAGCTTAAACTTTGTCAGTTGTTTGACAGGCCCTGGCACAGGGTGCCCAGAGCAGCTGGGGCTGCCCCTGGATCCCTGGCAGTGCCCAAGACCAGGCTGGACACTGGGGACAGTGGGAGGTGTGCCTGCCATGGCAGGGGTGGCACAGGGTGGGATTTGAGGTCCCTTCCCACCCAAACCAGTCTGGGATTCTGGGATTCCATCATTATGGGGTAGGGGCTGGTTTGGGAGTTTGTGCTCAGCCTTTTTTCCAAGCTTTTCTGCTGCAGTTTTTGCCACAATTCAACTGCTTATGACTGCCAGAGGCCTCGAAGTGGGGGAAACCTTTGGAAGACTCCAGGATGGCTTAAAGCCCTGCATTTGTAGGGTGTCCCATGGATCACCAAATCCATGCAGGGTGTTCCATGGGATTGAGAGCCGTGGGCTTATCAAGCCAAACTTGTTTGTTCCACTGCTCCCTCCCTGTGGGGAGGAGCACAGGCTGCACTCTGTCTGTCAGCTGGGCACTGAGGAGCTGTTCTTCCTGCTGGAATTCCTGTTCTGTGCTTTGGGCTGCCCAGGTGCTGGAGCACACGAGGTACCAGAGCCGCACGGAGTTCGACAGCGCCGTGGACAAGGTGCTGGAGGAGTTCTCGGTGGAGCTGATCTGCCTGGCCGGGTTCATGCGCATCCTCTCGGGGCCTTTTGTCAAGAAATGGGAAGGTGAGCACAGCTGGGGGGGCTGTGCATGTGCACCAAGGCATTGCAGAGGTTGTCACCAGGAAAAGAGAGAGGCCACCAGATTAAACACGGTGATGTTCAAGGTCCCCTTCCAACCCTGGCCATCCTGGGATTCTGTGAATTGAAACTCTTCCCATCTTGTAAGGAAAAGGATGAGAGGGAAAGGCAGTGCACTTGTGCAGAGGCTGAAGGAAGCCAAGGGCAAACAGAGGTCTGGTAGTCTTTGATTTCTTAGAAAATATCTTTTAAAAGGCTGTGAAGGCTTTGTGCCTCTGCACACAGGAGGTGCTGGCAGAGTAAGCACCCAGCCACTGAGGATTCCTTCCCCTGACAGAAGAACTGCTCTGGGTCCTTGTAAAACCACCAAACTGAGCAGCATTTTGCAGTTTTGGGTAAGAAGCCCTGGCCAGTCCAGGAGCTGCCTGAGTCCATGGGTGGGGTGTTCCACAAGCAGATTCAGGCTGTGCTTGCTCAGAATGTTCACAGTGTCTCCACTCTGCTCATCTTTTAGTTTTCCAGCTCTTTGAGAGGCTGGTGACACCTTCAGGGCCTGCTCTCCCTCCCCAGCTTTCCTTTTCTCTCCTGTGTTTGCCAGGCAGTCCTGAGCACACAGAGCAGCTGCTGCTTGCTCTGCTTTGGGGCCAGGGTTACCTAAAGCTGCCCAGAGCAGGCACAGCCTGCTCAGCCTCTGCCTTGGAGCTTTCACTGCTCTTTGGTGACTTTTGTGTTCCCCTGAGTGTGCCAGGAACATTTCACACCTGAACTTCTTTTCAAACCTCTCTAAAATCAGTAGAGCAAAGCAGGCCCTCCTGAGAGGCCTTGCTGTGGTTTTGAAGCTGTCAGGTGAAGCCAGCCAGGTGCATTGGTTTTGTTTGTCTCCACTCAGGGCCCAGAGATGGAAGTGTCTGTGCTGTGGGCAGCTGTCAGGAGGAGACAGAATCTCTCACTCCAAGGGATGTGTTTGGAGCAAACAGTCTCTGTAGAGGACAGAACAGAACTTCCTCCAGTGCAGAATCTTGTACGAATAAATGATTTTAGTGCCTTGTGATTCAGGGACAGAGCACTGATCCTTGTCCTGCACAGTGCAGGATTTGCTTTACCTGCATGACTGGTGTGAGAGAAAAGGAAAGACTTTTTCCAGACAGAAGAGTTAAACTCATTTTTTAAATGTCCAGAACTGGATTGAGGTTGAAAACCTGAGCTGGGACCATGAGATGTGAGCTCAGACATTGAGCTCAGCTCAGGGAGCTGGGCCAGCTGCAGGACCCTGTCCTGGCCATGCCTGGCCACTGACCCCCAGAATTATCCAGGAAGAATCAGTTCCTGCTGCTGATTTGGTCAAAGCTGCTCCTCTTTCTTTCTCTCACAGTCACAAGGACACTGAGTGGGAGTTATGAAACTCCTTCTTGCTTAACAGCCCTGAAGTGTGAATTATGGCTGTTAACAAAGGACAGGTTAAAGTGTTAATTGTGAGTGTTAACAAAGCACAGGTGGAAACAGAACCAAACAAACCCAAGCAAACAGAAACCCACATCCCATTCTGATGGGAAATGGAGGCAGAGGAGCAGGGTGGTGTTCCCAGCCCACTGTCCCTGAAACCTTTGGGCTCAAGCTGCAGGGAGGGAGATGCTGATGCTTAAAAAGGGTTTAATTTAGATATAAAGTGTATCTGAGACACTGCTGGACATCAGGTGGGACATTTGCCTCCTGTAACTTGCCCAGATCTCCATGGGCAGGGAGTCCCCAAGGTGCTGTCAGGAAAACAGAATAGTAGAATGGAGATAACGGAAAGAATTAAATACAAAATGGTAATAGAATCAGTGGAGCAAAGGAGGCTCAGGGGCCCTTGTGGCTCTGCACAAGTCCCTGCCAGGAGGGCACAGCCGGGGGGGTCGGGCTCTGCTCCCAGGGCACAGGGACAGGAGCAGAGGGAACGGCCTCAGGCTGGGCCAGGGCAGGCTCAGCTGGGACAGCAGCAGCAATTTGCCCATGGAAAGGGAGCTCAGGCCTTGGCAGGGGCTGCCCAGGGAGCTTTGCAGTGCCCATCCCTGCAGGTGTGCCCTGGAGGTGGCACTGAGTGCTCTGGGCTGGGGACAAGGTGCCCATGGGGCACAGCTGGCACTGCATGGGCTGGCAGGGCTGTGCCAGCACCAGGGGTTTTGTGATCAAAGGAGGACAAAGTGCTGAGGGAAGGAACAGCTCCATCAGCCAATTAGTCATTATTAATCCCTGGGGAAATGTGTTTAGCCATTAATTGTAACTGCACTCTGCTAATTCAGACACTGCAGCACTTGGAGCTGGCTGCTGGCATCTTCAAAACTTGTGAAGAATCCTTTGCACAAATTATTTTGTTCCTCTCTTGGTTATGGCCCTTTGAGCAGCCTACAAGTGCTAAAAGCCAATAACCTCAGCTCTGTTTTCCCAGGGAAAATCCTGAACATCCACCCGTCCCTGCTGCCGTCCTTCAAGGGAGCGCACGCGCACAAGCTGGTGCTGGAGGCCGGGGTCAGGGTCACGGGCTGCACCGTGCACTTCGTGGCTGTGAGTACCCCTGCTGCCCCTCTGCATCCTCCCCTGTGAACATCTGCACCTCTGCATCCTCCCCTGTGAACATCTACTGCACCTCTGCATCCTCCCCTGTGAACATCTACTGCACCTCTGCATCCCCCCCTTTGAACATCTGCCCCTCCTGCCCCTCTGCATCCTCCCCTTTGAACATCTGCACCTCCCTGGCTCTCTGAAATCTTCCCTTTTGAACATTCTCACCTCAGAGCCTGCTGGGAGCACCCTAAACCCTCGTGTTTGATCTCCTGCCCTCTGTGTTCAGAGCTTTGTATCCAGAGGAGGTGGAGATTTTATTGTGACCATAGAGTGCTGTAGTTTGCTGGCTCTGGAGAAGGAATGGAAATGGATAATTTGTCCAGGAGCTGAAGCTTTCCCTAAGGGAACTTCTTCCCTAAGCATCCCACTGCTGCCTTCCACCCACTGGAGTGGGGGATTATTTAATGTAAGGTCTTGGCTAAGCCAAAGCTTTGTTAAACATTGCCCAAACTTCCTGGGTTTTATCCTAAACCTGCCTTGTTTCTTGCTTTCAAGAAAAAGAAAAAAATAGAAACAAACAAACAAACAAAAACCCCACTGGAAATGGCACAGGATTTGTTAAAGAGTGATCAGATGTTTGTGGGAACAGAGAAAAACTTGACAATTTATGCTGGTCAGACCCTAAGTAAAGAAAGAGCAGAGATGTCTCAGCTTCAGAGCCACATTTTTGCAGGCCCGGGATCACTGGTTCCCCTTTGGTCGCTTCTCAGGGTTCAAAGGTCTCTCCTCTGGCTCTCCTCTCCCTCTGCTGCTGGAATCTGTCTCAGGATTTTTGCTCTCTCTTGGAAAAAGAGAGTGGAATCATTTTACCCAATAGAAGGGAAAATTGCATTCTTCTCTCTATGCCATGGCTTGGGGTTTCTCTGTGTGGCAGCTGCTGAGGAACAACCCCTGCCCAGCAGGGATCTGCCCCAGCAGTGTTCCAGGGAAGATCTGTCCTGGCTCTGTGCAGCCCTTGGCTCATTCCCCCTTTGGACTGAATGTCCTGCCCAGCCCAGCCTCTCCTGTCCCTGGGCTTTTCTGGGATAGAATTGTTGCTCCCCACTGTTCTGCCTCCCTCCTGCTCTCCTTGAACCCTTCCCAAACCACAGCCAGCCCCAGCACCTCCTCTCCCCATCCCACCAGCTCAAACCCCAGTTCCCACCAGCTCCCCAAGGCACCCCAGGCCTCCCCTCCGTGCCAGCCCGACCTTGCCGTTGCTGTTGCAGGAGGAGGTGGATGCCGGGGCCATCATCTTCCAGGAGGAGC
>NW_005054454.1:668401-671060 GCF_000277835.1 Geospiza fortis
CGGGCTCAGCAGGGCCTGGCACGGGCCAGCACGGGCTCAGCAGGGCCTGGCACGGGCCAGCACGGGCTCTGCCCCTCACCTCCGCCTCGCACGGTTCAAGGTTCAAATCCCAGGAAAGCCACCAGTGGGAATTTGGGGGCCGTTCCCAGAGGGTGCAGCAGTGGTTCCTGTAAGTGCTTCCTAATTTTAATCGCTTCCTTGGCCAATATTTTGGTTCTCTCAGTCTCTTTCCTGACAACCCCAGTGCAGCCAGGTGGGTCTGAGCGGCCCTGGGGTGGACTGGAGACAACACTGGAGACCCTTCCATGTAAAATCAGTCTGGCAGCTGGAAGTGTAGAAGCCTTTTTCACATGGCTGTCTCCAGCAGAGGGATTGACTTCCACTTTTGCCAGGTGGGGAATATGGTGAATATCCAGCTGTGAACATCCAGCTGTTTGCCACCCATCAGGGCTGTTCCCTAACAGGGACCCTCCTTGTGCTGGGAAGTGCTGCTGAGGAAACTGCAATGGAAGAGACAGACAAAGGCAGAACCCTCCACTCTAAAAACCTCATCAGCCCAGGAAGAACTGGCCTCCCCAAACACCAATTATTGGATTTTTCTCTGTTTGCTGCCTGGTTTGATGGTGGTGGATCTCATCTGGCCCAGACCCTTGACACACCCTGTCATTTCCAAACCTGAACCTGCTGTCCATCAGATGCCAGCAGCATTCAGTGTCTGCTGCCCCTTGTTTTCCGCAGCATTCCCATGTGAATTCCCATAAATTCCCCTCACATTCAGGGGTTTATTTTTTTACATGAGTAGAAAGACCAGACACAAAACACGTCCTTGGCTTGTGAAACATTCCTCAGGAATTCTGAAGTGCCTTTATTCTTGAACCAGAGTTTTCACCTGGAATAACACTGAGGGACACCCAGGAATTATGAACATTTGGAAAACAGTTGGGGTTTTTGTGCAGCTCAACACTTGTGGTTTTAATATTTTCATATAACTATTTTAATGTTCTTACTGAAAGGATCAGGTTTCCCACACACAGAGCAGATGAAGTGGTTTGGAGCTCCCCTTTAACACAGAATCAGAGAAATCTGATTTTTAATCAGAGAAAGCAGATTTGTATTCTGGGCTCTGATGTCCTGACGGTACTCCCATGTTGGCATATTCTCCTTTGGGATTTGAAATAAAGCCTAATAAATTAAAATAAAAAATTCTATCTACAACTATTTCCTTGGAATTGATTCCCAGGGCTGTAGGGGGGAGGAGGGAAGGGGCTGTACATGGTCTGGTGGCTGTGGGTCAGTGGGGAGGTCACAGCTCCAGCCAAGGAAGGCAGAGGAAATAAAGACTTGGAGGGGTGAAATCAGTGCCCGTGCAGGGAATCAATATCACATTATTGATCAGAGCAGCTGGATCACTGCAGAGAGGCCAGCAGAGAGAGCTGCCCCAAATCCAATTTCCATCTCCATCACAGGCTCCTTGATCCAGATTCTGATATTCTGCCATGTGAGCCTGATGTGAAATGGGATTTCACAGAATCAGACAAGATTTGGGTTGGAAGGGACCTCAGAGCCCACCCAGTCCCACCCCTGCCATGGCAGGGACCCCTCCCAGTGTCCCCAGTGTCCAGCCTGGCCTTGGGCACTGCCAGGGATCCAGGGTGGGCACCCTGTGCCAGGGCCTGCCCACCCTGCCAGGGAACAATTCCTCATTGCCAAGATCCCATCCAGCCCTGCCCTCTGGCACTGGCAGCCATTCCCTGGGTGCTGTCCCTGCAGGCCTTGTCCCCAGTCCCTCTGCAGCTCTCCTGGAGCCCTTCAGGCCCTGCCAGGGGCTCTGAGCTCTCCCTGCAGCTTCTCCTCTCCAGGTGAGCACCCCCAGCTCTCCCAGCCTGGCTCCAGACGGGCTCCAGCCTTGGAGCAGCTCCGTGGCTCCTCTGGGCTCACTCCAGCACCTCCCTGACTTTGTCATCCCACTCTTGCAGCAGCAGGTCCTGTTTGGGGTTACTCTGGGAAGCTCCCACTGCTCTGCCACAGAAATGGATCCCTTGGAAAGCTGAAATCCCCTTGGAAACAGCCGATCAGTTTCACAGCCTGAGCCCCGTCCATGTAACACATTTTCTCCTTTACAGGTTGAAAACCAGAACGAATTCCAAACCTGAAAAGCCAGCCTGGATCCCACCATGGATTTTCCAAAGGGGGTGTAATGAAAGCTGTGATCTCAGGGAAAAGGCTGAGAAGGGAAACTTGGGATACTGAGACATCCAAGAGAAGCACATGGAGGAGAAGGGAAGAGGAAGGAAAACGAGCCAAGCCCGAGCTCCTCAAGGACCTGTCCCAGAGCTCCTCAGGGCCCTCGCCAGAGCCCCTCAGGGTCCTGGCCCAGAGCCCCTCAAGGGTCTGCCCAGAGCCCCTCAGGGACTGGTCCAGAACCCTTCGGGGGCCTCCCCAGAGCCCCTCAGGGATCTGCCCAGAGCTTTCCCTTGGAAAAAGAGGGTGGAACAATTGAAGGGTGCCCCGAGCCCCTCAGGGTCCGGTCCAGAGCCCCTCAGGAATCTGCCCAGAGCCCCTCGGGGACCGGCCCAGAGCCCCTCAGGGACCTCCCCAGAGCCCCTCGGGGACCTCCCCAGAGCCCCTCGGGGACCTCCCCAGAGCCCCTCACGGACCT
>NW_005054454.1:671349-679344 GCF_000277835.1 Geospiza fortis
TGCGGGCACAGAGCGAGGGAGGCCCGGGCAGCACCGGGGAAGGGGCTGGGGTGTGCGGGAAGAAAGGATTTCTTTTCCTCCTGGGAGGAGGAGAAATGGGAAAATCCCACCCCAAAATGCAAGGAAGGAAGATAGGGCTTCAAGCAACCCGAAATCTTCCTGGTTTTTACTGGTAACAATCCCAAGGTTCTCACTCCTTCCCACAGCTGTTACCTCTGCCTGTTTCTGCCCCCAGAAAGAAAAGGAAAAAAGCAAATTGCTAACTTCCAAATTTTCCTAATTTCCCAGTTCTGAGGCCACTCACCAGGACGAAATGCACGGTGCAGCCTGTGACTTTGAAGCCACTTTCCAGGGGCTCTTGCTGGGCATTCCCATCCTTGATGAGTGGAAAAAGCGATGCAGAAGCGTTCAAAATTTTCCCTGGGCATCAGTGTGAGAGGAAAAAAAAAAAAAGAGAAAAAAAGAGATAATTTGAACTGAATTTCCTTAAAAATAAACTGAATTTCCTTAAAAATGAGGTGTGATCATCAGTGCAAACCCTGAGCGGCGCTGCTCTGCTCGGAGGGAATTCTGCTCTTCCAAGAGCACAAGTGCAGCAACATTCCCAAAGGAGCCTGTGCAGGCTGTCAGTGAGTGAGTAACTCCTGAGCAAGGCCTCAGGAGCTGGCACTAACTCACTGCTCACCCTTCAATAACTCACTGCTCACCCCTCAGTCACTTAGGGCACACACAGAGCTGTGTCAGGGTGTGCAGGACACCACAGGAGGGAGAAATTCAGAATTCCCATACCAGAATTCCCACAGTCCCACTGCCAGAGGGAATGGAAGCAGAATCCCATATCCAGAATTCCCATACCAGAATTCCCACAGTCCCACTGCCAGAGGGAAGCAGAATCCCATATTCAGAATTCCCATACCAGAATTCCCACAGTCCCACTGCCAGAGGGAAGCAGAATCCCATATTCAGAATTCCCACACCAGAATTCCCACAGTCCCACTGCCACAGGGTTTCCTTCCCGGAATGTCAGCAGTGCCAGCAGGGCTGAGGGATTTAATCCAAGGACAAGGAAATCTGACAGTGGAGTCCTGGTGAGACCAGCCGCCCCTGCTTTAGTTTCTCTCTTACATTTGATTCCTTACCTTTCCATTTTCGGAGAAAAGGGCTGGACAGAACTCTCATGAACCCTGACAGGCAGATCAGCTCCACAGAGAATTCCTCCAGGACTCGGTCAATGGTGCTGTCAAATTCTGAGCGACTCCCGTACAATTTGTGATCAATCACCTGGAGCAGTGAGACACAACAAAAGGTGGGACTGGGAGCAGCTGCTTGGGCAACAGTGAGGAACAAACCAGATTAATTCCAGGACACTCCATGATTTGAAAGGAGGGTGCAGTGAGGTGGGGTTGCTCTTTTCTGCCACGTCCCAGGTGAAAGGGTGAGAGGAAATGGCCCTAAATTGCACCAGGGGAGGTTCAGATTGGAGATTAGAAACAATTTTTCCCTTTCAAGAGTGGTCAAGCCTTGGAAGGAGTTGCCCAGGGAGGTGGTGAAGTAAATTGGCCAGACCCTTGGGTAAGGGGAGGAGCAGGTCCTTTATTTCTACCCCACCTCCTGTTTTCAGCCCCCCAGGTGAGTGCTGATTCCTGACTCTCCTGAGGACCTTCAGACAAGGGGCTCACAAAACTTTGTGCTCTTGCCTGTGAAAATGTGAGTGGATTTTGGTATCACTTATTTATTAGACATGAGTCAGAAAAATATCACATGAATCCAACTCGGGAGCTGAAGAAACTGCTTCAGAATCCTTTCCATGCAGGGACAGCCTCCAGCAGTTTATTTCAATCTGTGCACAGCTGTAAAAACACCTGCTCAAACCCACTTAATATCAGAAGGGAGAGTTCCTGCCTTTGACATCCCAAGTCATGGAATGTTCTCAGACAATGCTGGTGGTCCTTGCCAGGGGTTTTTATGGAACAAGCCAGAACAAATTCCTGTCCCAAAGAGCTGCCTTGTGGCCCATGGGCAGGAGAAATTTTGTATGGGACTGGGCACAGTGTGAGACACAGGTTTTCATCCTGGAGAGGAGAAAGCTCCAGGAGAGCTGCAGAGGGACTGGGGACAAGGCCTGCAGGGACAGCACCCAGGGAATGGCTGCCAGTGCCAGAGGGCAGGGCTGGATGGGATCTTGGCAATGAGGAATTGTTCCCTGGCAGGGTGGGCAGGCCCTGGCACAGGGTGCCCAGAGCAGCTGGGGCTGCCCCTGCATCCCTGGCAGTGCCCAAGGCCAGGCTGGACACTGGGGCTGGGAGCAGCCTGGACAGTGGGAGGGGTTCCCATGGCACTGGGTGGGATTTAAGGTCCCTCCAACCCAGCCCAGTCTGGGATTCTGTGAGTCTAAGGAGGGATAAACCCAGGAGACAACACATTCCAGTGCTTTGCAGAACCTGAAGTTTGACTGATTTCAGCCAAAGCTTGAGGCTCATGGGCTGCAGTCTCAGACCCAAACCATTCATTGAAATCCCTCCCCTGGCATGCAGCACCCACTGCTGAGCTGGGAAAAGCCCCCAGAGCCCAGTGAGGACTCCCAGCTCTGTGCTCCATCCACAGGGAAAGTTTCACACTGAAGTGAAACCTCAACACTCAACAAGCATTTCAGCATTTCCCGACCAGCCACGGGCTCAGCAGCTGGGAATAGAAAGGAGAAGGGGATGTGTCCTTACTCTTACAGATGGATAATGAGATGATTGGCTCTGGCAATTAAGGGATGAACACTGTGTGTATATTAAGAGAAGCTTTACTGATGTATAGTTAGGTTATTGTAGTTTAGATGTCCTTTGTTCTCCCCACACTCCCTTTCCCCTCTGTATTGTTCCCACCAGACAGCCTGGGCTGTCTAGGACAGGCAGAAAGAAGCCATGTGCATAAATCCCTTGCATGGGAGAGTCAGGAATGGGAAGCTTGTTGCTGGGGCGGCATGACAACACCTGACCCTTCAATTAAGTTACAAGAAATTAGTGTCCACCAAAAAACTACAAGGAAGAGCTGACTGACAGACTGTGGGAGGGACCAGGGCTGGCTGGTGCTTCCCCCAGGGGTGTAAAAGGCAAAGCATCAATCTTGAAGATCAGGCAGCCACTAGGGCAGCTCCCAGCACTGCAATTTTTCCTTATTTCATCCTTGTGCTGCAATTCCTGTTAAGGTTTAAGAAGCCCTTTAACCCTTTCCCGGTGAGCCGTGGTTTCCCTGCTTACCCGAGTGGGGATCCCGGCGCGGGCGGCGCTGCGCAGCTCCGGCACCCCGGGCCTGTTGGAGATGACCAGCACCAGCTGGGCACAGCTGCCCGGCTCCCGGGCAGAGCCGATCAGGGCAGGCAGGGCCGTGCCTCCAGCAGGGAGAGAGCACAGAGGGGGACACGTCAGCACCCACCCTGGGCAGTCCTCTGAACCCTTCCCTCAGGGAAATCCCCAGAGCCCTGCCTTGGAACAATTTACCACAGAGTTTCCCCCCCATGGACTCTTGTTTAACAATAAACCACTCCTGTTCCCTTCCCCATATGTCCTAAACTCTCCTTTCCCTGTTCCCTCATTGGTTGTGGTATCCCTGGTGGCCAGCCCCATCTCCCCTGTAGGGCAATGCCCTTTGCCCTGCCCCCTGTGCCACCCCAGTGCCCTCAGACCATTGGCCACTGACCCTGCACTTAACCTTGTGCTTTGTCTTCTGTCCCTGGCTTCCCTTCAGCCTGCTGAAATAAACCTCACTGGAACTGAGCCTACAAAGGGCCCTTCTGCCTCTCTTGGCTGAGCTAGCTGAGTGTGGTGTGTGAATGTTATAGATACATATTATAATATTGGCTTTTCACAAATATTAAAATGGATTTTATGTGTGTGGTGTTAAAGTAACTTTGTTATAAAGATATGGTTTTATTTCTGTTGTTAATTAAGCTCAGTGAAATAGCTGATATCAGTGTGCTTGTGTTAAACTGCCTGCTTGGGTGGGATAACACCCAATGCACACAGGATGAGCACACCTGGGCACATCTGCCAGCTCTCAGTGCTCACTGTCTGCAGGCAGAGTGGGCCAGGGCCCAAAGACTGGAGGTGATGATAAAAACAGGACTAAAACCACACCCGAGGAATACACGTGCTCTAAAAAGTGGACCCAAGATAAAGATATGCTAAACAATTCTTAGAACATGTAAAGTAGTTTGGGGAAAAGTTTACTGTGCATAAGGGTCTGTGAATATGCAAAGGGCTGATGTAATGAAAAGGTATTTAAGGGGTATCCCCAAGGATAACAGGGTGCTCTTGGCTGAGTAAAAACCTTTGCTCTGTGGTCCTTGTCTCCTTTGTCCTTTATTAAATTTTTTACATTTTCACAGGAGAGTGATTGTGTTTTTCACAGGGGACTTGACTGCCTTGCCTGAATGCCTCCCCAGGCAGCTTTTCCACAGGAGGTGCTGTTGGGGATTATTGGTAGCAGCATCCACCATCCAAACCCCACTCTGCTGCACCACAGCCCTGGGAGGGGCTCTCAGCTGCTGCTCAAAGATCTGCTCACCCACAGACAGCCCTGAGGGTGGGGGCACAGATAAAGCTCAGTTTTTAAGCAGTGCAACACAACTCTTTGACTTAAAGTGAAACCCTGGACTTGAGGGGTCTGGAGACTCCACTGGAAGAAAGGCCAGGTGGTCACACCTGAACCAGCCTCTGCTGTGTGAGGACATGCTCTGTGCCAGGACAAGTGACAGCTCACCTGCTCCAGAGACAAGAACAGCCACCTTCACCTTTCTCTTCCTGGGCTGGGGCTGGATCTCAGCAGTGCTGGCATCCACCAGCTGCTGGGGGCTGCTCAGCTGCAGGGCCTCTGCAAGATTCTCCACTGCAATGTGAGAACCTGCTCCAAACACACAGGGAAAGTGTTAGATTTTACCTTTCCTTCTAAACTGACTTTATGTAGTTTATTAATAATGTTTCAACAATGAAAATTGCATCAGCAGTGAATTTATGCTGGCACAGATGGAGCTCCAGAGGGATTCAGAGCTTGAACAGCCCAGGTCCCAGGAGCTGTGCTGGTCTGTGGTGTTACCTGCTCACAGAGTTGTTCACAAAGGCCCAGGCATGGCCTTTTCAAGGATTAATCCCATCTTTTATACCTTCCATGTTGCAAAAGGACGCTAAAAATGGTGCTGACAGAGCTGAGGTGACATTTTGGCCGCCCAAATTGTTGGGTTTCCTGAGGGATTTGGGTTCATGTCCTGCTGGATGTCAGTCGGTGCCACACCAGGGTTCAGCCTGACCATCACCACACGTGACTGTACAAAGCTGGGGCCTGTCCTCAGCCTTTCCTCAGGGCTGTGTGAGCTGGGAAGGGCTGGACAGGAGGGGAGGTGATCACCATGAGGGTGGTAAAACATCCCCTGATTTTTGGAACAATCAGCACAGGGATTCCCTGAAGCCTCAGGGAGGGGAAGAGGTTATCCAGGTGCTGCCACTCTGAAACAAGAACTCATTTCTCATTTATTGAAACCTGAAATGTAGATGTGGAGGTGTCCACCAGCCTCCAGCCTAGTGAAACAACAGGAAGGTGCTGTGAACTACACAGACTTTGCAACAGGGAGTCTCTTCAGTCCCACAAGGACACCTGCTCACCTGTGTGACAAGGGGCAACCACCTTCCCAATCAGCCAGGCCTCCTGCTGCCTCTGGATGTCCTGGAGAACGTGCTGGGCCAGCTCCTTCTGCACGACCAAGACAGCCCCAATCCCACAGGGAAGGGTCTGAGCCATCTCCTCTGCAGAGAGGTTCCCCTCCTTGTAGAGCCAGCCAAAGATTTCAGGGATCTTCCAGCTGAGAGCATCTGGGGAAGATTGAAATTGCTGTGTGGGCAGCACAAATGTTTGTTATTATTTACTGTCTGCAATGACAGGGATGTGTCACAAGAGCTGGTAGAGAGCAATTCTTGCTGCCACAGGATCCCAAATCCCTGGGCTGGCACAGCTCTGCCAGCCCATGGAGTGCCAGCTGTGCCCCATGGGCACCTTGTCCCCAGCCCAGAGCACTCAGTGCCACCTCCAGGGCACACCTGCAGGGATGGGCACTGCAAAGCTCCCTGGGCAGCCCCTGCCAAGGCCTGAGCTCCCTTTCCATGGGCAAATTGCTGCTGCTGTCCAAGCTGAGGGGACCTTAAAATCCATCTCAATCCATCCTCTGCCATGGCAGGGACACCTTCCACTATCCCAGGCTGCTCCAAGCCCCAGTGTCCAACTTGGCCTTGGAAATTTCTTTCTTTCCTTTCCAATTTCATTCTAGAGAAATACAACCCAACACACAGACAACATTCTTTCCCCCTCCCCATCCCCACTGTATTTTTAGACTCACATGAACATGGTTTTCCTTAATATTTCAAACTTCTGAATTCTTTGCCCAATTTTGGCTTCATCACAAAAAGTTCTGCCTTACTCATAGATGTCAGGTCATGTGGGGAAGCTGCCAAAAAGTGCATTAAATGTGTGTGTGTGGAGCAAATCGTGCAAATTTATTGCCCTACCAAACCTCAGTATTTGGTCAAAAATGTTTTGTTTGGAGAGGTGTCCTGAGGAACACACAATCTTCTCCAGCCCTTTATGTCCTGGAGATGTGCTGCCTTTAATCTCCTCTGGAATTTCCCTTCAATAGGGAGTGAGGATCATGACTTGGAATGGTTTTGGCAGCCCCTGGGGAAGCAGCCACTGGGGGCTGTTCTCCTCTGCAGGGACATTTCTGAGGATTCCACAGCTGAAGCTGGAAGGCCAAGGCCGTGCTGGGCCTGAGCTCTGTGCCCCAGGAGCCCCTCAGTACTCACCCAGGACGGCGCTGACGTGCTCGGGCAGGAGCCTGGAGATGCCCCCCAGGAGCCCCTCGGCCGTGGGGGCAAAGCCCTTCACGTGCCCTGAGCGGAGGAGGGGCAGCAGAGCTGGGCTGAACATCTTCCCTGGGGTCAGCAAAACATCTCCTGCAAGGAACAGCCTCAGCTCAGTCCTGTTCAAAACCTCAGGAGAGGTTTAGAATCAAAAATCCCAGACTGGTTTGGGTTGGGAGGAACCTCAGAGCCCACCCAGGGCCCCCCCTGCCATGGCAGGGACACCTCCCAGTGTCCCCAGTGTCCAGCCTGGCCTTGGGCACTGCCAGGGATGCAGGGGCAGCCTCAGCTGCTCTGGGCACCCTGTGCCAGGGCCTGCCCACCCTGCCAGGGAACAATTCCTCATTGCCAAGATCCCATCCAGCCCTGCCCTCTGGCACTGGCAGCCATTCCCTGGGTGCTGTCCCTGCAGGCCTTGTCCCCAGTCCCTCTGCAGCTCTCCTGGAGCCCTTCAGGCCCTGCCAGGGGCTCTGAGCTCTCCCAGAGCCTTCCATTCTCCAGGTTGGATTCACAGGATTTGTTTCAAAGGTCGTGGGGTGGTTTTGGGAATGCTTCCCAGACATGTTCTCTCCCAGTCCTTGCAGAAGGCCTTGGGAAGGAGGCAGATGTAGCCATGAAATTTTATGAAAAATCCTTTTGCTAGGATTTTTTCTCCTGAGAAGCTGAGAGGCCTCAGGAACAAAATGTAACCAATAATTATCTGCTGCTGTGGAATGCAACAGGTGCATCTGTGATTGGTCTCATGTGGTTGTTTCTAATTAATGGCCAATCACAGTCCAGCTGTCTGGACTGTCTTGGTCAGTCACAAGCCTTTATCATTCTTTTTTTATTCTTAGCTAGCCTTCTGATGAAATCCTTTCTTCTATTCGTTTAGTATAGTTTTAACGTAATATATATAATAAAATAATAAATCAAGCCTTCTGAAACATGGAGTCAACATTCTTGTCTCTTCCCTCATCCTCAGACCCCTGTGAACACCATGACAGGCAGAAGTGCTGCCCACTGGTGCAGAGCCGTGGGCACCATCCCCACCCCACAGAGTGACCAACCCAGCCCGACGGGAGCAGCCCCGGCCCCGCAAACGCCCGGGGAGGAAGGGGAG
>NW_005054454.1:679423-684948 GCF_000277835.1 Geospiza fortis
CTGGCCCCGCTCCACCGCGCCCACCGCGAACCCCGCCAGGTCACAGAGCCCCGCGGCACACGGGGCTGCCGCTTCTGTCACCTCCTCACCTGCAAGGGGAGACAGCGGTCAGCGCCTCCTGTTTGAGGTCGTTTTACACTCACACAATCCCAGAATGGTTTGGGCTGGGAGGGATCTTAAACGCACCCAGTGCCACCCCTGCCGTGGCAGGGACACCTCCCACTGTGCCAGGCTGCTCCCAGCCCCAGTGTCCAGCCTGGCCTTGGGCACTGCCAGGAATCCAGGGGCAGCCCCAGCTGCTCTGGGAATTCCATCCCAGCTCCTCCCCACCCTCCCAGGGAAAAATTCCTACCTGATATCCCACCTAACTCTGCCCTCCCTCAGCTCAAAGCCATTATTGTAACACCTTTTAAAATTTATGGCATCTCCTAAAGTCAGTAGCACATCCAGGGACACACAGCTCAAGAAGATTCAGATGTATTTTTAAAATCCTTCTTGGTTTGTTACTTCACTTCAAGACTCCAACAAAACAAAGCTTCATGAAAGAGGAAGTGATTTTGTCATTAATTCTGGTACTCACGTGGCACCTCCCTGAGTATGGGAGAGGACGTGGAAACATTCACATTGAACAGTGTGAGGCTTCCAGTTCTGCTCTCCTTGGTTCAGGGATAAAGAAGGAAGAACAAGGATCCAAGTGCACAAATACTACACCCCACCTTTCTGTGCTGACCCATTTTACAGGCCAGGAAGAACTGAAGCACAAATTCTCAACTGTTTTTTCCACCAAACAGAAACCAACAATTCCAGGGCCACATTCTGCCTCCGCCTCCCAAGTCCATTTCTCTGGTGATAAATTCAACCCCAGACCCTTCACATCTCAGAGAGGAGGGTCCCTACCCAGGAAAGCACACCCTGCACTCCTGCAAGCCTCAGCTATTCCTTCTTTGATCGTTTCCATCACTTCAGCATCGAGTTTGCCACAGGACAAATGGCTGAGGAAGAAGAGGGGCTCAGCCCCCTGGGCCAGGAGGTCATTGACACACAGGGCCACCAGGTCCTGCCCGATGGTGTCGTGTCTTTTACAGCCCTGGGCCACCTGCAAAACATGGTGGGAGGGAGAAACAGGCAAAACTCAATTATTCATCAGTGAAATCAGCAGAAACCTTCCTTTCTCTGAAAAGAAGCACTACAGGACATAAATGGAAGACAGAACCTGGTGCATTACCTGGTTGAAATCAAGAGAAAACAGCTCGTTTTCTTGCAGACAGAAAAAGAAAAATCTATTTTGCTCTTTTTTTAAATTCAAATTTCAGCCACTGCTACCTAGAAATTGTAATTTTGAGATTTTTTGTTTGTTTGTTTGCTTTCTGGAATATTATCACAGAATCATGGAATGATTTGGGTTGGGAGGGATTTTAGGGATCATCCCATTCCCACTCCTTGCCATGGCAGGGATGCCTCCCATGTGCCAGGCTGCTCCCAGCCCCAGTGTCCAGCCTGGCCTCGGGCACTGCCAGGGATCCAGGGGCAGCCCCAGCTGCTCTGGGAATTCCATCCCAGCCCCTGCCCACCCTGCCAGGGAACAATTCCTCATTGCCAAGATCCCAGGGGCACAAAAGGCCTTTAAGATCATCAATGGATAAACTTTCAAGGAGGTTCCTTTCACTGACCCAGTTCCACCTGTGCAGAGAAGGCCAGGACAGAGGGATGGGTGGGGGGATAATGTGGATAAACACCACTGGATTCCCAAGGGGGAGGGAGCAGCACCCAAACAGAGCCTGGGCTTGGATTCCTGACTGATTTCCCTGGCTGCTGGGTTGGGGAGTGCCATGGAAACAGGCACCCCACGGCCTCTGCTGCATGACAGCACCTCCCAGGAGCAATCCTGGCAGGCAGCTGCCAACCTGTCCTTGGCCAAGGAGGAACCTTGGGAACACAGCTGGGGATGTCTCTGGGCCAAGCATTGGAACAAAGGCCCACAGGAGCCTGCACCAATCACTTTTTCATGCTCAGAGGTGCCTGAGACTGCCAAAGACTGGGGGATGATTCTGCTCAGTCTCCTGCTGTTTGTTGTCCTGGCAGAAACCATTGGAAACAAGGGACATTGCTGTGCTTGACAATGAAAGGAGCTTCAGATCTCCACTCTCCTGATGGCTGAAAACCTTGTGATTCAATAGATAAGTAAATCCCCAGGTCAGCTTATCCTGATTCACTGCATACATACATCCCTGGTTCAGTTTATCCCACTTCTCTACATAAATATATTCCTAACTCAGCTTGTCCTGTGTGTTTTTGGCTAATTAAAATTCTTTATTTCTCATCTTCTTTTATGTTTATTTCTTCCATCCTTCCTTTCCCCAGTGCTCTGAGCTGTTCTCCCTCTCCACATACAATTTATTAGGCTGAGCCTGCCAGTTCTCACTCCAACAACTCCCTGTGCTCCTCCACACAGATCCTCCTCACAGCCAACGGAGCCTCCAGTTTATAGCAGAATTTCTGGGGTTCAGTGCCTCAAGTTTTCAGCTAAATTTTGGGTTGTTATCATTTCACCACAAAATATCCACATCCTCAATTAAGTGTGCCCAGGCCTGGCAGAGATAACAATTTGCAAAGTGCAGGTGCCCACTGTGGTGGACTCAGGAGTGTTTGTGGAGCCCAGGAGGGTACAGGTGGTGGCACTGGCTGTGGCACTGAAACAGCCCTGGCAGGTTGTTGGAACCCTGGCTGCTGAGAATTTCAGACTTTCTGTGCTAACAAATACTGATCCCCAAGAGAACGCTGCATTTAACCCGAAACTGTGGAGAAAGCTGCCAAAATTAAATGATAAAACTGAAATTATGGGTGTGAAGTTTAAATAGAATTGTGTAATATCATGTGGTAAAAAACTTAGAGTTTAAAGTTTTAGAATATGGTAGTATATAAAAAACAAGGTAAAAGTTTTAAAGCAGAAGCTAGTTCTTCTTTACCTTCTTCTTCACCTTCTTCATAGGTTTAAGTACTATTGTATAATTAGATAAAAAAGTCCACATTACAAGTCATGAGTAGTTATTTACTAAGTTAAAAGTGAAAATAATTTAAGTGTAATTTCTTAATTAGACAGCTTATCCTTAAAACCTTATAGAGAGATACAACTCCATTTTTTACCTTGTTAGCAAAGTCCTGTAAAACTCACAACTTGTAAGACTGTGACATAAATAAAAATAAATAAACATCTAAGTCCAAGATACAACAATATACAAACATGTAAAGAATCAACATAAAGACATTGAAGTCAGTAAAGAAAAATTGAAATCCCAAACAGGGGGATGAGGAAATGCCTTAATCTTAAGGCTGAAATTCTCTTGCAAAACTATAGAGAAAAACTCTTTTTCCCTACTTGAAAGTATAGAGAGATGAAGGTGTTCAAATTGCTATCAAACAAAAGCCTCCATATCAAAGTTAACAGATAGTAAAGTAGTTGTAATCTATAAGAAGTTTAAACAGAGAAAGAGAGAAAAATGATAAGACCCTATACCCCCAGAGAGAGAAGACCTCTACTTCCAGAGATAAAGATGATTTTAGAAATAAATAATAATAATAAAATCATAAAAATCAACAGCAGGTGCCATCAGCTGTGCTGCAGTGGAGCTGCCAGTTAATTACTAATTACCTGCAGTTTGGGTCCAAGGCCCTTGGTCTGGGACACCAGGATGGGATCATCATACCCAGATGCCTTCAGGTCAAAGAAAGCAGCAAAGCCTCCTCCTTCTGAGCGACCTCCTGCTGAGGGCAAACACAGCATGGGCTGGATTTGTGGGAAATAAAACACCCAAAACTCTCACCAAGAGCTACAAATTATCCCAAATCCCTGGGGCTGGCACAGCCCTGCCAGCCCATGGAGTGCCAGCTGTGCCCCATGGGCACCTTGTCCCCAGCCCAGAGCACTCAGTGCCACCTCCAGGGCACACCTGCAGGGATGGGCACTGCAAAGCTCCCTGGGCAGCCCCTGCCAAGGCCTGAGCTCCCTTTCCATGGGCAAATTGCTGCTGCTGTCCAACCTGAGGGGACCTTAAAACCCATCTCAATCCATCCTGTGCCATGGCAGACACCTTCCACTACCCCAGGCTGCTCCAAGCCCCAGTGTCCAATCTGGCCTTGGTAATTTCATTTATTTATTTTCACTATATTCCTCTCCATTCTGCACCTCTAAGAAGCACAATCCCCTCCATGGCAAGGCAGGCATTTGTTAATTCATCATAAGAGGAGTGACAAGAAAGACATTGATTTTCTTTCCTTGTGCTGATCCCAGCCCAATGTCCCAAGCTCAGTTTCCATGCCACGAGTGCATTGCCCAACCCCGAGGGAGAAAAGAACCAAATACTGAGGGAATTCCCAGATCCTTCCCAGTCCTACCTGCCCTGGTGCCTCTCACAGCTGATGTTTGTGGCAGACAGCTCAGAAGCTCCCTGGCTCCAGCTCCCACGTGTCTGTCCTTGTACATCAGGGCCCTGTGGGGAGGGAAGGACGAGCTGGCAGCAGCAGTGACCCTTTCTGCAGGCCCAGCAGAGGTGGCCCAGATGTGAGGGGCAGGGGGGAACATCTGGGAGAGGCAGGGGGGAAAATCTGGGCTGTGCTCACATACAGGGGGTGGCGCAGCAGCCGCAGGCCCCGGTGCCCGATGTCCCTCCTGAAGGTGGCCCCCTGGAAGTGGATGGTGGCCACCCCCCTGTTGGCTTCTCCCAGGGCTTCCATCAGGTCCTGCCTGACAGCAGTGACGGACAGGACTCTGCCACCACTGGTCACCACCCTGCCATCCTTCAGCGCTGTGCCCCCGTGGAACACCTGCAGCCCCAGCTCCTTGGCTTGCAGAAGCCCTGCAAAGACAAATAATTCTCTGAGGAATTTGGATTTCATTCTCTGTTGACAATCTCAGGGAAGGAGGGAAGAGCCCTCCAGGATCACCCAGTGCCACCCCAGCCCCAGCAGCATCACCCCAAACCCTGACCCCAAGGCCACATCCAGACTGCTCTGGGACAATTCCAGGGACTCCAAACCTCCCTGGGCAGCTCAGCCCAAGGCCTCACCCCTCCTGAAGGGAAATTCTCTTTTCCAGTCTCCAACTGCCCTGGTCCCCTTTGAGCCCATTTCCTCTCCTCCTTTCCCTGCCCCTCCTGTCAGGAGCTGTGCAGAGCACTGAGGTCCCCCCTGAGCCTCCTTTGCTCCAGGCTGAGCCCTCCCAGTTCAGCTGCTCCTCCCAGGATGTGTTTTCCACATCTTTCCCCAGATCCATCCCCTTCTGTGGGCAAAACACTGAAGATTGAAGTCCTTTATTCAGTCAAGGGAGAACAACAAAAATTTTCCCCTTTGCTTTTTCTGGGAAACAGCATCATCAGTGAAAGGCTGCACTGGCCCCAGCAATCCCCCTCTGAGCCATTCCATCATGGAATTCCAGGCTTGTTTGGGGTGGGAGGGACCTCAAAGCCCACCCAGTGCCACCCCTGCCATGGCAGGGACACCTCCCACTGTCCCAGGCTGCTCCAGCCCCA
>NW_005054454.1:684990-688052 GCF_000277835.1 Geospiza fortis
GTGCTGTCCCTGCATCCCCTGGAAATTGTCTCTCTCCAGCTTTCCTGGGGCTCCTGCAGGCCCTGCAAGGCCACCCTGAGCTCAGGCCAAAGCTTCTCCTGTGCAGGTGAACAATGCCAGCTGTGCCAGCCTTTCCTGCCAGCAGAGCTGCTCCATCCCTCTGCTCATCCTGGAGCCTCCTCTGGGCTCTCTCCTACAAGTTCACATCTGGGGCACCCCAAAAGCAAAGAAAAATCCCACAGGAGCAGAAATGTGGGATCCAGGAGCCCCCAGAGGACACATTCCTGCCCTGTGCCAGGAAAGCTGCGCTCTCTCTGGGATCTGTGGGGAATTTGTGCAGGGTTTTCCTGCAGGAAATCTCAATCCACAGCCATTTCCTGCCTGGATTCTCCCCTCTCCCTGACTTTAACCATCAGTACCTCTGCTCTCCCCCACTATCCCATCCTGCCCTCTCCACACAATTCCCTGCAAAACCTGGAACTGCTCCACAAACACTCACAGGGGCTGCTCTGACACAGGGGAGCAAAACTGTGCAAGGTTTGGAGTTTGTTTGGATTCCTGTTTTGAGGGAGGGATAAGGGAACACGAGGAACTGCTGCCATCACCTGGGGAATGAGAACCAAGCACAGTTTGTTTAAATTCCTATTTTGATAAGGGAGCAGGAGGAACTGCTGCCATCACCTGGGGAATGAGAACCAAGCACAGTTTGTTTAAATTCCTATTTTGATAAGGGAGCAGGAGGAACTGCTGCCATCACCTGGGGAATGAGAACCAAGCACAGTTTGTTTAAATTCCTATTTTGATAAGGGAGCAGGAGGAACTGCTGCCATCACCTGGGAAATGAAAACCAAGCATGGTTTTCTCCTTGTACAGGCTCAAGGGATTCTTCCCCCTGGCCCTGCTGCAATCCAACCCCTTTGCATCCTGTTTTAAGGAATACTCCAGAATAAAAGGTTTGTCAAGCCATTAAAATCAGAGAATCACAGAATATCCTGAGCTGGAAGCACACACAAGGATCATCCAGTCCCACTCCTGGCCTGCACAGGACATCCCAACAATCCCACCCTGGAAGCCTCATCCAAAACTATGTGATTCAATATGAAAAAGAGAATAAAAACTAGTAAACCCCATGAAACTCTTAAGTGGAAGATACTAATGGAATAATAACATAATAATTAAATTAATAATAATTATTATAATTATATAATTAAAATGAATAAAAGAAATAATAAAAAATTATAATAAATAAAAGAATAATAAAAGAATTGATTGAATTCCATTGGTTTGACTGTCTTTTTATGATTAACAGGCAGGGGGTCAGAAACCCTGACAGGAACAGGGCACCAGAGCACAACCTTGTCCCTGGGCAGTGGAGAAATGGAGAATCTCTCTTTTCCCCAGAGAGAAAACGCCAAAAATTGCTGCCAAGATTGGGGAGCCCTGGCCAGGAGCTGAGGTGCTGGGCTGGGCTGACACTAGGATGGGGTGGGACTGGCAGAGCAGGGGCTGAGCAGGGCAGGAAATTGTTCTGCAACAGTTCCCTCTGGTTTTAAATACTGTAAACATCTCCATGAGATCCTGAACCAGGAGTACTGGGACACAGGAGATGGATATTGAATACCTGCATGAATCCTGAATATCTATATCCAATATCCAAATGGCATTGATATCTAAATGAATATTGAATACATGTATGAATCCTGAATATCAATATCCAATACCCAAATGGTATTGATATCTAAATGAATATTGAATACCTGTATGAATATCTATATCCAATATCCAAGTGGTATTGACATCTAAAAGAATACTGAATATCTGTATGAAACCTGAATATCTATATCCAATATCTAAATGGATATTGATATCTAAATTAATATTGGACACCTGTATGAATCCTGAATATCTATATCCAATATCCAAATGGATATTGAATACATACATGAATCCTGAATATCTATATCCAATATCTAAATGAATATTGATACCTAAATGAATATTGAATACCTGTATGCATCCTGAATATCTATATCCAATATCCAAATGGATATTGATATCTAAATCAATATTGAATAACTGTATGAATCCTGAATATCTCTGTTGAATATCTATATGGATATAGATTGAATAGCAATATCAAATATCCATATGAATATTGAGTATCTATGTCTAACATATAGATATTGGATACCTATGCAAATAGTGAACATCTGTATCAAATGTCTATATTCATATTGAATATCTACATGGATACTGAATATATATATACCAAATATCTATACAAATATTGAATACCTATATCTAATATCTATATGCATATTGAATATCACTATCTAATATCCAAATGAATATTGAATATCTCTATTTAATATACATATATATAGAATATCTTTTCTAATATCTATATGAATATTGAATACCTACATGAATATTGAATACCTATCTCTAATATCTAAGTTACTATTGAATACCTACATGAATACAGAATATTCCAATGCCCACCTTGCCCAGACCCCAGAGCCCTGTGAGGAAGCAATTAAATAATTAACAGGCTCCCAGAGTTACCTGTTACCTCCATGCCTCTGTCAGAGTCTCCTGGGTATCCTGGGCTGGCCATGACCACACACACAGCAGTTCTGTTCTCCAGCCAGGCTGGCATGCAGCTGCAGAGTTTGCCATCAATTGTTGCTTGAATCACTTCATAAAAATCATTTTTAAGCAGAGGGAGAATTACCTGTAGAAAAGTTTTCAGAGAGATGGAAGTTAATTTTTATTTTGCTGCCTTGTTGAAATTCACCTTAGGGAAAATTCAGTTGATGGAATACAATCTGTATGTGCCAAGCTAGTAGAGTTGGAAACTCTGGGTTTTAATTTAATTTGCAGCATCTTTTGGAACCAAACAATTTAGAAACATAAGGTGTGAGCTTATGGAGAAGGAACATGAATTTCGGCCTCTCCCATTCTGCTTCTATCCAGAAAAACAAAATCTGAGGAACAGATTTTTTAACTAATAATTCACAGGAGCTGAAGAGCCAAATGTCACCTCAGACATTGTCTATGTT
>NW_005054454.1:688062-690814 GCF_000277835.1 Geospiza fortis
TAGAAATAAACTACAGCAGTAGGAGGTAAAAGAATGGAGCATCTTTAATTTTCCAGTGTGTTCCACTCACCTGACACTGGGGATCCCCAAACTGGCATTTAAAGTTTAAAATCTTCACCCCCTCTTTGGTCAGCATCAAACCTGTTTGCAGCACACCTGGACACAAAGCCAAGCAAATAACTTAAACTTTTATTTCTTTCTTTCAAGAGCTCCTTTAAAAGAAACAGAGCATTTTGGAGCATTCTGCAAATCATAAGGCATTAGGAGCAAGAGTTCTGCAAGCCACAATAATTCCCAAATATCCATAAAAGTGACAAGCAGCCACCTGAGGAGCTGGGCACCACATTTTAGACCCGACAAAGCACAGGTTCTCTGGCATCGTGCACCCAGCTCCATTCTTACTCAACTCCCACTCCACTCCAACTCAGGCATTGTAAAAAGGCCCCAAAAAGCAGAATTTGAAGGTGGGTGGGAGCCCCACTCTTTAGAGGTGTGAGATCTCCTCAGTCAGCAGCAGCCCTTGGCATTATGTGGGCACCACCTGCCTTTTCCAAAACAGCCTCTGGACAAAGATCTGGAGAAAATGGACATTATTGTACGTAGGAGAGAGCAGTACTGCAGGACTGAAGTGTATGTTCTGCCCTGAACTGCACATAAATCTGTTTTATTTAAAAATATTTCATAAAATCAAGCTGTTTTGAGGAAACAAGGCCAAGGTTCTCTCCCAGACAAAGAGCTGTGAACCAAATGAGTGAGGCTTAGCACTGCATGAAAAATGAGCTGCTGCTGGGTTATTTTTTTAAACAAACACCATCTGGAACTCAGGAGCAGCCTCTGACAATGGAAGTGACCTGGAGAGGGGCTCACCTTGGTTTTCACGTGCTCACTCACCTACATAGGCTGCTCCTTCTTGTCTCAGGCTGTCCACGATGTGCTGGAGGATGGCACCCCTGATTTGCTCCAGAAGAGCCTCTGGAACCTGACAACCAAATCAGAGCCATGAGGCAGTGGTGGCATCTGCTGGCCTTGCTGGAAGGACTGGGCAGGGCTGAGGAGCTGCCTGAGGGGTTCGCTTAAATATTTTTCTTTATTACAATTTTGCTGCTTTTTCTTTATTACAATTTTGTACCGCCAAGCCCTGCTCCTTCCCTTGGAGCAGGGAGCAGGCAGCAACAAAAACTGGGTGTTGTTACAGAGCAAAACCAGTGAAAAGGTTGCTTTTATTCAAAAAAACAGTTCTATGAGTTTATCTCACACGGAGCACTTGCCTGCAAGGACAAGGAGTCTGGGAACAGAACCCACAGGTAAATAAATGGGACTGTTCTCCTTTACTTATGGATATTTGACCAGAACCTGCCAAATCATCCTCAGAGAACGTTTTGCTGGCATCTATCTAGGTAGAAATGATTCTCAGCCCTTAACTAACAGAAAGATCGTTGAAATATTTTTCTTTATTACAATTTTTGCTGCTGTGCCCCCCAAGCCCTGCTCCTTCCCTTGGGCTGCTGCTGTATGAGGGGTGGAATCTCACTGCTCTGCCTCCTGAGGGGGTTTGGGTGGTCCTGAGGGGGGAATCTCACTGCTCTGCCTCCTGAGGGGGTTTGGGCGCTGTCTAAGGGAGGAATCTCACTGCTCTGCCTCCCGAGGGGGTTTGGGTGCTGTATGAGGGAGGAATCTCACTGCTCTGCCTCCCGAGGGGGTTTGGGTGGTCCTGGGGTGGGGAATCTCACTGCTCTGCCTCCCGACGGGGTTTGGGTGATCCTGAGGGGGGGAATCTCACTGCTCTGCCTCCTGAGGTGGGGAATCTCACTGCTCTGCCTCCTGAAGTGGTTTGGATAGTGCTGAAAAGGTCTGGGACTGGAATCTGAGCTGAACACAGCCAGAGTGCTTCTGTCCTTGGAGAAACACCCCCTGAAAACGTGGTGGAGCAGTGCTGTAAGGACCAACAGGGACCCCCAGGTTATGCTCAGGGCACACAGGGAATTCTGCAGGGATTCCTGAGATGATGCTGACGGGAGCAGAGAAACACAAAGTTTAAGAGTAACAGAAGAGGTAAAAGAGAGGTTACTCCAGAAAATTAAAGCCCAAATGATGACAACTGGGGTGAGAGCACTCCAGGAGCAGCGGGGCTGTGCAGAGCAGGGCTGGGGCAGTACCTGAGGCACGGGGCAATAGGCTCCCATCCCTGCCGTGCTGGGACCCTGCTCCCCGTCCAGCAGCCGCTGGTGGGGCTGAGCCGGGGGCATGGAGGCCACGGTGACACCGTCGGTGAAGCAGGAGCACTGCAGGGACAGAGACAGGCACAGCGGTGACAATGGCCACAGCGGCCACAGTGCGACAGCGCTGCTGAGCCTCAGCTCGGTTCTGCTGGAAAATGTACAAATTGCAGAAGCCCGGACTGCAAAGTGTCACCGAGATATTTTATGAAAAATCTTCTTTGCCCAGGATTTTTCTCCTGAGAAGCCTCAGAAAAGAAATGTAAACAATAATTATCTGATTGCTTTGGAATGTGCATCTGTGATTGGTCCCATGTGAATTGTGTTGCCTTAATGACCAATCCCAGTCCAGCTGTGTTGGGATTCTGGTCAGTCATGGGTTTTTATTACTCATTCTTTTCTAGCCTGCTGATGTCTCCTTTCTCTTTCTTTATACCATTTCATTACTATAATAAAATAAAATAAATAAAATAAAATAAATATAATACATATAATATAATAAGTAAAATATAATTATAAAACATAATTTATATTAT
>NW_005054454.1:690858-693735 GCF_000277835.1 Geospiza fortis
TTATATTATATTATATTATATTATAATCAGCCTTAATATATGTATCAGCCTATAATATAATATATCAGTCACATCTGAACACATGCCTGTCCTCTGGCATGTGAATAGCCTAAAGGAGGCACTCAGTATTAGCACACAGTTACAGATGTAACATGATTACCAAGGCAAAGTCCATAAAAACATGTTTTGGGTCACTTTAGGGGAAAAAAAAAACCCTAAAATAACCACTATAAATGCAATGTCATTTTTAATGTAGAAGAAAAATCTATTGACAACATGCATTGGTTAGCATGACACAGGCTTAGACTGCATGTTATGCAATAGATATTCATTTGTCAAAGTGCAAATAAAACAAAAAAAAAAGAAAGAAATTTGAAACAATAAACTTGGGTGTTTATGCAGAAGCACAGCAATAATGCCAAAGAGTAAAAGCACAACATCACACCATCAATACCTACAGAAAGTTCTTCCCCTTGAAGCAGTTCTTCAATAACAACCATCTCTCCAAACATTCTGTCCTGTAAAAGACAGAACAAAACAAAAGAAATCCCCAGTGAGCAGATATGAATCCACTGCCTAAATCCTCTCTTCATTTTCTTTTAACAAAAAACAATGTATATGAGAAGTGCCAGCTTGCTTGAATGCCAGTGGGGAAAGCCAATGGAATTTCATTTGGACATAAGGAGGCAACACTGAAATATTCCCTATCAGGCCTGGGAAACAAGGAAAAATGACAATTTGGAGGGGCAGAGAAGTGGAACCCAAGGCTGGAACAGAAGTTCAGTCACAAAAGCTCCCAGCCCTGCCTGGGGCACACAGGAGGAGTCTGAGGAGACCCAGGGAAACTCTTGAATCGAATGAACAATTTCTCCCAAGAATGCTTGCCCCCTGTAGCAGGAATTACAAACTCCTAGAGTACAGAGCACCAGGATTAATTCAGGATTTTTGTACCTGCATAATCTCCTGGACAGCTCTGCAGGCCTCCTCCTTGCTGGCTGCAATGGTCACTTCCCTCCTGGCCGCTGGCCCCCGCACCCGCACCACCCGTGCAGGGAAGTCTGTGCTTTAAGGGAAGCAGAGAGGGGTCAGACATCCCTGCTGCATCCAGGGAAATCTCCCCTTTGCTCCTGGATGCCCCGGACTCTCCCACTGTACCTCCACAATTTCCCCACTTACTCTGAAACACAAGCTACATCCAGAAGTTAAAAAAGAACAAAGCATCACCCTGGTAATGAATGGATTTTAACTTCACCCAGTCACCCCTGGCTTGTGAATATCCAAAAAAAAACATTTTTGAAGGGCTGAATTTCCTGTTTCCTGAAAGAACACCTCACTCTAGTGTCCACACTATGAGTTCTGTTAGGTTAAATCTCCAGTTTAATCTAATAGTTAACCTGTCCAGTATATACCACCCAGGCTCCCTTCTCCCCATCTCTCTGTGCACATCTGGGACAGGGAAATCTCCACTTTGGAGCCCTGCACTTGCTGACAGAGAAGGTGTTGGCCTTGTCTCCGTGTGGCAGCAACATAAACTGAGTGTTCTAACAGAGCAAAACCAGTGAAAAGGTTGGTTTTATTCCCAACCTTTAATAAAAAAACACCTTTTAATAAAAAAACCTTTTAATAAAATAAAAAACCTTTTAATAAAATTTTTTTTCTTATTCAAAACCCCCAGAGATTCCACGAGTGTATCCCACATGGAGCACTTGCCAGCAAGGACAAGGAGTCTGGGAACAGAACCCACAGGCAGAGAAATGGGACTGTTCTCCTTTAGTTATGGATATTTGACCAGAACCTTCCAAATCGTCCTCAGAGAGCGTTTTGCTGGCATCTGTCTGGGTAGAAATGATTCTCAGCCCTTAACTAACAGAAAGATTTGTTGAAATATTTTTCTTTATTATGATATTTTGTCTTGTAAATGGCTTATTGAGCATCCTGAAGGAGCAGATGGAAAAGAAGAAGAGCTGGGAATTCAGAACAGAAAAATCAACGGCTGCAGTTCACAGAATCATGGAATCACAAAAGGTTGGAAGGGACCACCCAGTGCCACCTCTGCCATGGCAGGGATACCTCCCAGTGTCCCCAGTGTCCAGCCTGGCCTTGGGCACTGCCAGGGATGCAGGGGCAGCCCCAGCTGCTCTGGGCACCCTGTGCCAGGGGCTGCCCACCCTGCCAGGGAACAATTCCTCATTGCCAAGATCCCATCCAGCCCTGCCCTCTGGCACTGGCAGCCATTCCCTGGGTGCTGTCCCTGCAGGCCTTGTCCCCAGTCCCTCTGCAGCTCTCCTGGAGCCCCTTCAGGCCCAGGTGAGCACTCCAAGCTCTCCCAGCCTGGCTCCATCAGCTCCACACCCACACCTTCATCAGCTGTGTCTAATTACAGAGCTGATTAATCCAGCAGGAGCTGATGGGTTCCCAGGCCCAGGTGATGGCAGAGGAGCCCCGTGGCAGCAGGTGTACCTGGAGATGAACCTGCAGGCCTCCTGGGGGGTGCTGAAGGCTGCCCAGCGCGCCGTGGGGAGCCCGTGGCGCTGCAGGAAGGCTTTGCTGGAGCTGCTGCTGGAGGCCAGCTGGGCTGCCCTGGCCCCGGGCCCGAAACACCGAACTCCTGCTGCCCGCAGGTCGTCCACAATCCCTGAGCCAAGAAACAGCACAAGCACCAAGGGGGCTCTTCGGGGACATGTGACAAAAGGAGATTCCCATCCATCACCCCTTTGTTACACCCCTCTTTGTCTCTTTAATTCATTCACCTTCTAAATGAGGCTCTGAATATCCACTGACCCTTCTCAGCCTGTGGTTTTAGGGCTCTTTAGCTCTGTACTTAACTGAGCACTCCCACAGTTATCCACCCTAATTTAAAGCAGATTTCAAGGCGCT
>NW_005054454.1:694098-695978 GCF_000277835.1 Geospiza fortis
ATATTATTCCTTTATTTTATTATAATTTTATTATATCTTTATTACAATTATATTTTACTTTATTATAATTATATCTATATTCTAATTATTTTTATATTATAATTATATTATATTTATACAATTTATATTTTTTATGTCAAAATAAGTTTATTTAATTATTTTATTAACTTACCAGCTGCCAGAAAAGCTTCTGGGCCGACTACCACAAGCCCAATGTTGTGATCTTTGCAGAACTGGGCGACAATAGTGTGATTGCTCACTAATACAGCTGAAAAGGAAAAATAATTAACTGTGAATGTAAAGCCTAAATAAGAGACAGGGGATGAGATTGTCTTTTTTTCCAGTCTCTTAAAAGTGTGATTAAAATCATGAAGCAGCCCACTAAGGGCAAAGTGGAGTATCAATGTAATAATAGCAGAGTCCAAAAGGAGCTGGGAAAGCTCCAATTTGCACTTCTGTTTTTAATATACGTTTGCTAACTGATTAAATCTCCTTTATTTGCCATGCGTAAGCAAGATATATTTTTAAAAGCTGCTTATCACAACAATAACAACTTTGAAAAATAAAACTTAAGGTTGGGAAAGAAACTCAATTTCAACAGCTGAGTAAAAATTTACTCAAAGCATTGGATGATGCAGCTAAATTTCACTGAGCAGCCTGGGCAGACACAGAGATGTTTCTGTTCAGAATTAAGAACTTCGAGCCCTCTGCTTCTGGGTTAAGTTTCACTGGAATTGGTCACTGAATTCAAGCACAAATGTGGAAGAGATGAGGTGTAGAAATGCAGTCTCATATAAGCCTCACTAGCTTAAGCAGCAAGGCTAAAAACAAGCAGAACAGGGTGTTTCAGGAGGCAGCTCTGGAATTCAGAAACAAAGCGCAAAATAAAGCAGAAATCTGTGCCTTCAATCATTTGTGGCACCAGTAAGAGACGAGCAACTGGCACCTGCCTGTGGGATTCACACTCTCTGAACCTGAGAGAAGCAGAGAAAAGAATGATCAAAACAATTCTTATCTCATTTGTTGTGCCAAAGTGGAATGCATTGTGGAAGATTGTTTAGCTGAAGGGAATTGGATTCTGGTGTGAGTGTCTTGATTCATTGGCCAGTTGACTCCAGCTGTGTGAGTTGGGACTGCCAGCAGACAGTCACGAGATTCTGGGCAGTTGAGTGAGTTGGGGGCTTGGGCAGACTCAGTTTATATGTAATGTAATATAGAATAATATAGTATTATAAAGTAATTAATTAGCCTTCTGATAAGATGGAGTCAGTTGCATCATTTTCTCCCCCTCGCTGGGGTTGCCCTGCATTTACTATACCTGCCTGTCCCCATCTTATTTTCTGAAAAATCCTCTTTGCCCAGGATTCTTCTCCTGGGAAGCTGAGAAGCCTCAGAGAAAAAGGAAAACAATATCATCTCATTTGTTTCTCCTGTGTTTTGCTGCTTTGGAATGTGGTTGGAGATTGTTTATCCAGCGTGTGAATTGTTTTGACTTAATGACCAATCACGGTCAGGCTGTGTCGGACTCTGGAAGGAGTCATGAGCTTTCATTGTCATTCTTTGTAGCCTTCTGTCTGTATCCTTTCTCTATTCTGTAGTATAGTTAGTATAGTATTCTATAATATCATATCATAATAAATTAGCCTTCTAAGAACGTGGAGTCAGATTCATAATTTTCCTTCTTCGTCCTGGGGACCCAGCAAATACCACACCTGCCCAGTTGGTTTCTCTCAGTTGCTGCAGTGCTGATTGCTTGGACTGGGATTTTTCTCTCCCCTTTTTACCTGAATTGGAGATTTTCCCGTTGTCAGCCGTGCCTGCATTTCCTGGAGCCACAAACACGTGTTTGACGTGGGGGGTCTGGGCCAGCTTCCAGGCCA
>NW_005054454.1:696124-699467 GCF_000277835.1 Geospiza fortis
TGAAAGCGGTGGCATTCACATTCTCTGAAAAAATCCCTTCACCCAGGATTTTTCTCCTGGGAAGCTGAGAAGCCTCAGAGGAAAAGGAAAACAGTAATTATCTGATTTGCTTCTCCTGTGTTGTGCTCATGTGGAATGTGTTTGGAGATTGTTTACCCACAGGTGATTGTTTCATTGGATTCTGCTGTGAGTTGTTTGACTCATTGGCCAATCAGTGCCAAGCTGTGTCAGGGCTCTGGAAAGAGTCATGAGTTTTCATTATTATCTTTTTAGCTTTGTGTAAGTATCCTTTCTGTATTCTTTAGTATAGTTTAGTATAGCATTCTTTAATATATTATATAGTATCATAAAATAATAAATTAGCCTTCTGAGAACATGGAGTCAGATTCATCATTCCTTCCTTCGTTGGGGCACCCCACAAATACAAAACACCTTAGTGAGTCACATTATAAAAGACCTGCTACTTTCATTAAACAGAGCCTTCTGATCCACCTGAGGACTGGAGTCCTTCTTTCTGTCCCTGTCACACAGCAGCACCCCTGCCCTCAGCCAATAGCACAGGGATTCCATCCCACTGCCACAGCTTTTAGGTGACATTCACCCAGTTTGGGGCACAAAGGGGCTCGTAGGCTGTGGGACACAGTGGCTGTACCAGCAGGGCCACTGGATGGACGCATTGGTCACATCTGGTTGAAATATGGGCAACAAATGCACTGGGAATTGTCCCCACTTGTTCCAGCAGAGTCAAGATTTCATCTCCTAAGCACCCACAAAAATGAAATAATTGTGCCTTTCATCATCAGGTCCTTTGCACAACTGCACAGGACAGGACTAAAAGTGTGATACAAATGCTCTAAAAATTTCTTTTAATATATATTATATATATATATATTATAATATGTTTATATACATATTTAGGTATATTTTATATATTTATATAATTTTATATATTACATATACATATATATGTGTATATATACATATTTATGTTTATATACATAATTTATATGTTATATATGTATTTATTTCTAAACAAAAATAAAGAAATCTGTATCTAATAAACATAATAAAATATATAAGACAGAACTAAGCAATGAATATATAATGAATAACTATATAATAAATAGATGGGCAAAAATAAAAATGTAATTGTTCATCTCCTTTTCATATTTAATAAACATATTTCAGTCTGAATGCTGTGATTGGTCTAGAAGCTTTTAAGAGTGCAATCATGCTCAGCAGTAAATGGCAAAGGCAGATTTCAGGAGAGATTTTATCCATGGACAATTGCTTGGAGGACACTTCAGCAGAGCAGCACATTCAATAAAAGACAACTGTTCATCTCACTGGCTCACTGACATTTTGAGCAGCTCCTCAGCAATATTTCGTGGCAGATTAATTTGGATTTATTTCAGAAATGTTATCATAGGTCACATCTGCAAAATTAATTTCTCCCTATGTGCTGCATGTGGACAAATGTCAGAGAGAAAAACGCACCCCAGAACATGACCTTTAAGGGGGTGCTAGTGGAGAAACCAGTCCTTAGCCAGGAGAGGGATCATAAATTAAAGGTACCACAGACAGCAGCAAGTGATGCTGCCTTCTCCCAAGGAATCACAACCCCTGGGTTTAATTCATTGAGCAGCTTCCAAAGGCAAACAGGAGCTAAATGGTGACACTGAGGAGAATATTCCAGGCAAGATGTTCATGGATACACCAAGAATTGTGCTTGGAGCTCCTGAGACAGGATTATACCATCTTAGCTCACTACAAAATCCAATTTAACTCTGTATTTCATCCTTCTTGAATTGCCCAAGTACAAAGTCAGGAATTCTCAGAGCCCAGCCCTGGGAACTGCAGAGTTTTGGGGGTTATTTGCTATTAAATTTTCAGCTGTTGTGCTCTAGGTGTACAAACACAGAGCACGTGCTTCATGCTCTACCAGGACTGATTTCCTTGCAAAAGACTTTCTCAGCCTTTTTGTTGGGTAACAATCCAGACTGTCAGACTTTGTCCTTCCTTTTGTCACTGCCTGAGAAATAATCCCTGGAAGTGGCTGTGAATGTGAGGATGAGTTACAACTGCTCTGTCTCTAACAAGAGCACCAACGTTCTCTGCCGGGCTCCAGAATGGTACAACAGTTAACAATGAAAAGGAAAGTGGTTTTAAAAGTAATTCTACACCCACACCCCCCCGCCCTGCCAATAATCGCACAATTCTGTGAAGTTTCTAAAGCAGAATGAATTAAAGTTCTGAACTGGGAAGAGAGTGAAAGCAAGCAGTGCCTCCAGCCCTTTGGGAAAAATCCACTTTCCCATTCCACCTCCCAGTGAGGACACTAAGGATGTTTTTTGCCAAGCCAAGCAAAAGCGTGTTGGAAAAGAGGAACTTTGGTGAGTGAGTTGGTCCAGGAGAGAAGGCTGGACAGAGGGACAGAGCTGCTGGAGGAAAAGAGAGCTGCAAGGACTGCTGGTGCTGGGAGGAAGGCTGTGGAGAGGGACATCTCCGTGGAATTATTTCCCCTTACCGTGTCAGACCCTGCTGTTTGTCCTCACAAAAGGAGTCCTCCAGAAGGATCTTCCTGCAGTTCCTGCTTCAGCTCCAAATGATTTCTGATCTCCTAAAGCCAAGGATAAGAGGTGGAAGAGTCAGCCAGACCTGCAGCAGCCCCGTCCCCCTTGATCCTCCACCCTCACTGGAGCATCCCCAGCAGAATCCCCTCGGTGCCTCCCACCTTCAAGCCCTCCCCACACCCTCAGCACTGTGGGCCCTCCTCTCTCTCTCCATCTTCCTTGGATAAGGTCACAAACAGCTCCTCCCACCAGCCTGTCTGACCAAGGAAATAGGATTCAGCCCTGGAGGAAAAACCCACCTACAATGTGTCACAAAGCTGAGCTCGGCACTCAGATCCCATGCAGGAACAATTTTATATCCCCTGCCAGGGGAAGGATCTCAAAGAGGCAGAAAAAAAAACTATGCTAGAAATTCTGAACAGTTTTTGTCACTTGTTCTTGTCTTTTTGAACTTTTAAATTTGTTTCCTGTTTTCTGCTTTATTTTGGAAACATTGAAGCAAAACTGAGCAACACCAGGGAAACACCAACAGCTGGCTCCAAGGCTGCAGAATGGCTGTGGCGCTCCCGCAGGACTGCCCCGCTTCAGCCGTGCACAAACGCCCCTCTCCTTTCCCACAAGGAGTAAAATCAGAGTTCCTCCTGATTTCCTAGGCTTGCCCTGCATCACTGATCCAGAACCTCCTCCAAGTGCGCTGAGTGAGAGGAGACAGATCAAGTGTGCTTCTGGATCATCTGTTTTCTCTCCAATTTTCCCACTGACACAGCTTT
>NW_005054454.1:701515-704590 GCF_000277835.1 Geospiza fortis
TAATTTTATATATTACATATACATATACATATATATGTGTATATATACATATTTATGTTTATATACATAATTTATATGTTATATATGTATTTATTTCTAAACAAAAATAAAGAAATCTGTATCTAATAAACATAATAAAATATATAAGACAGAACTAAGCAATGAATATATAATGAATAACTATATAATAAATAGATGGGCAAAAATAAAAATGTAATTGTTCATCTCCTTTTCATATTTAATAAACATATTTCAGTCTGAATGCTGTGATTGGTCTAGAAGCTTTTAAGAGTGCAATCATGCTCAGCAGTAAATGGCAAAGGCAGATTTCAGGAGAGATTTTATCCATGGACAATTGCTTGGAGGACACTTCAGCAGAGCAGCACATTCAATAAAAGACAACTGTTCATCTCACTGGCTCACTGACATTTTGAGCAGCTCCTCAGCAATATTTCGTGGCAGATTAATTTGGATTTATTTCAGAAATGTTATCATAGGTCACATCTGCAAAATTAATTTCTCCCTATGTGCTGCATGTGGACAAATGTCAGAGAGAAAAACGCACCCCAGAACATGACCTTTAAGGGGGTGCTAATGGAGAAACCAGTCCTTAGCCAGGAGAGGGATCATAAATTAAAGGTACCACAGACAGCAGCAAGTGATGCTGCCTTCTCCCAAGGAATCACAACCCCTGGGTTTAATTCATTGAGCAGCTTCCAAAGGCAAACAGGAGCTAAATGGTGACACTGAGGAGAATATTCCAGGCAAGATGTTCATGGATACACCAAGAATTGTGCTTGGAGCTCCTGAGACAGGATTATACCATCTTAGCTCACTACAAAATCCAATTTAACTCTGTATTTCATCCTTCTTGAATTGCCCAAGTACAAAGTCAGGAATTCTCAGAGCCCAGCCCTGGGAACTGCAGAGTTTTGGGGGTTATTTGCTATTAAATTTTCAGCTGTTGTGCTCTAGGTGTACAAACACAGAGCACGTGCTTCATGCTCTACCAGGACTGATTTCCTTGCAAAAGACTTTCTCAGCCTTTTTGTTGGGTAACAATCCAGACTGTCAGACTTTGTCCTTCCTTTTGTCACTGCCTGAGAAATAATCCCTGGAAGTGGCTGTGAATGTGAGGATGAGTTACAACTGCTCTGTCTCTAACAAGAGCACCAACGTTCTCTGCCGGGCTCCAGAATGGTACAACAGTTAACAATGAAAAGGAAAGTGGTTTTAAAAGTAATTCTACACCCACACCCCCCCGCCCTGCCAATAATCGCACAATTCTGTGAAGTTTCTAAAGCAGAATGAATTAAAGTTCTGAACTGGGAAGGGAGTGAAAGCAAGCAGTACCTCCAGCCCTTTGGGAAAAATCCACTTTCCCATTCCACCTCCCAGTGAGGACACTAAGGATGTTTTTTGCCAAGCCAAGCAAAAGCGTGTTGGAAGAGAGGAATTTTGGTGAGTGAGTTGGTCCAGGAGGGAAGGCTGGAGAGAGGGACAGAGCTGCTGGAGGAAAAGAGAGCTGCAAGGACTGCTGGTGCTGGGAGGAAGGCTGTGGAGAGGGACATCTCCGTGGAATTATTTCCCCTTACCGTGTCAGACCCTGCTGTTTGTCCTCACAAAAGGAGTCCTCCAGAAGGATCTTCCTGCAGTTCCTGCTTCAGCTCCAAATGATTTCTGATCTCCTAAAGCCAAGGATAAGAGGTGGAAGAGTCAGCCAGACCTGCAGCAGCCCCGTCCCCCTTGATCCTCCACCCTCACTGGAGCATCCCCAGCAGAATCCCCTCGGTGCCTCCCACCTTCAAGCCCTCCCCACACCCTCAGCACTGTGGGCCCTCCTCTCTCTCTCCATCTTCCTTGGATAAGGTCACAAACAGCTCCTCCCACCAGCCTGTCTGACCAAGGAAATAGGATTCAGCCCTGGAGGAAAAACCCACCTACAATGTGTCACAAAGCTGAGCTCGGCACTCAGATCCCATGCAGGAACAATTTTATATCCCCTGCCAGGGGAAGGATCTCAAAGAGGCAGAAAAAAAAACTATGCTAGAAATTCTGAACAGTTTTTGTCACTTGTTCTTGTCTTTTTGAACTTTTAAATTTGTTTCCTGTTTTCTGCTTTATTTTGGAAACATTGAAGCAAAACTGAGCAACACCAGGGAAACACCAACAGCTGGCTCCAAGGCTGCAGAATGGCTGTGGCGCTCCCGCAGGACTGCCCCGCTTCAGCCGTGCACAAACGCCCCTCTCCTTTCCCACAAGGAGTAAAATCAGAGTTCCTCCTGATTTCCTAGGCTTGCCCTGCATCATTGATCCAGAACCTCCTCCAAGTGCGCTGAGTGAGAGGAGACAGATCAAGTGTGCTTCTGGATCATCTGTTTTCTCTCCAATTTTCCCACTGACACAGCTTTCAAGTGCCAACCTGCAGGTGGGACCACACCTGATGTCCCCCAGGCCTCTCCTCTGGGCCAGAGCCCTGCAGGGCAGTTCCACCATGAACAACTCCTTTTCCCATTGCAGGAGTCTCCTTTGGTGTGGGAAAGACAGAAAGAAAGGAGAATCCCTGCCTTCCCCTCTCTCAGAAGTCCTCAAACTTCCCTCCTGCTGCTCCCCCAGAGAGAACGCTGGCCTGGGGACTCTCTGCTGTTGGATTTTGGGCAAGGGAGGAGGGGGACACTTGGCTGTCCCTGTGGACAGAAGAAATGGTGAACACCCAGTCCCAAATGCTCATGTGGGATTTGTCATCCTTCAGTGATTCTTATTTGGTTTTGGAAAGCAGAGAGGAGGAGGAGGAGAGGGCCTAAGAAAGGAACAATCCTTTGTGGATTCTCTGTTTGTATTTTCTACCTCTGTGGAGGTCAGGATTGAAGGCACCTGAGACCATAGTTCACATTCAGACTCAGGTGTTTATTATTTCTTACCAGTGTAACAGCTTCACAACAGAGTTCTGCAGCCTTTCATTAGCAAGGCACAAAATGGCCAACAATCTCTTGTTACAAGGTTTTTTAAGACTAAACTATCCAATTAAGAACTGACACCTGGATTATTTTCCCTTTTAACCCAACAACTGATCCC
>NW_005054454.1:705492-706828 GCF_000277835.1 Geospiza fortis
GCTGGGGCGGCTGCACAGCCCTGCTGCCAAGGGCTCTCTCCCAGCACGGCTCTCTCTCAGCCGGCCTCAACGGGCGCCTTCAGTTCCCTGCAGAGAGCAGCGCCAGCCCTGCCCTGCCGGCCCGGCCGGCAACTCTGCCGCTGGGCTGGGGCTGAGCACTCGCTGCTCACAGGGGGCTCCGTGGCACTGCCTGGGAAAACACATCGGCACCGCTGAGAGACAGCAAATGAAATCTGGGCACTCTGCTCCTGTGCCTTTTTAGAGACTTTCTTAGAAACACACAAATTCTTCTAGAACGGGAATAGTGTGGGGACATTATATTGTAATTACAGCATATGGCATATTCATGTTTTTATATCACAGATAGTAATATAAATATACAATATGAAATAAAAGGAAATTATTTTCTAGTTTTATTTATTCATTCAGTTTAGTCTTCATTTTTCTATTCTTATTCTTCTTAATGGTATTCTTTGTCTTCATACTACTCTTTCTTACTACTCTTCTTCTTTGCTACTTCTACGTATTTTTAAATTCTTATTCCTATTCCTATTCCTGTTCCTATACATATTCCTACTCCTATTCTTCTTTTTCTTCTTCTACACATTTTGTAATTCTAATTCCTATTCCTAGTACTCTTCTTCTAAATATTTCTAAATTCTTATTACTATTCTTCTATCATCTTAAAAAAGCCTTCTTCTAATATCTTCTTCCTCTGTCTATTCTTAAATAAGCTTCTCTGTCTTGTCTTCTTAGTCTTCATCTTTTTCTTCTTTGTCATAGTCTTCTTCATCTTTCTCTTCTTTGTCGTTGTCTTGGAGTGGTCTGTACTGAGAGTCCGTTCCAGGAGCCCCTGCTTTGTGCCCAAGAAATGGTTGCTGTCCCTTCCAGGCCCAGGGCCGGGTGTGTGTGGGGCGGGGAAGGGGGGACCTTTGGGCTCTTTGGCTGGCCATTTTCCAAGCCTCACTGCCCAGGTGTTCCTGGTCCTGCCTGGTTCAGTTTTGCTTGGCTTGCTTGGCTTTGCTGGCCCATCCCAAAGCTTTTCCCTTGCCTGCCTTGGAGGAGCTGCAGCAGCAATCGCAGCATTCTTCCAGCCCCTGCAGCGGACCCCAACAGCTGCTGCTCCCACACCAGAGCAGCAGCACCGGTGGGAGGGGTCATCGTCATCTTTTTCATCTTCCTCTCCTTCTTTGCCTTTATGTTCTTCCTCTTTTCCTCATCTGTTTCACTCCTCGGGCCGTGGCCTGAGGCAGGGACAGCGGAACAGCCCCCGCAGCGCCCGCCTGAAGCGGGAGGGACGTTTCCTGGGGGCAGCCGGCCGCCCGCGGAGGGCCCG
>NW_005054454.1:707605-708936 GCF_000277835.1 Geospiza fortis
AGGGGGCGCGCTGGCCAGGGCAGGGGCTGCCCCTGCTGCCACCTCTGTGCCCACGGGGCTGGCAGAGCTGGGCCCCTCTGGGGGAAGAGCCGTGCTGTCCTCTGGCCCAAGCTCGATGGCCTCTTCCACTTTGGGCAGCTCCTCATCAGCTGGGTTGTCCCCTGAAACCAACACGATGTTCTCTTCCAGAGGGGACAGCTTCTCCTCATGTGTTCTGTCCCCTGGAGAGACCTCGATGTCCTCTTCCACTGAGGACAGCTCCTGGTCACTGGGGCTGTCCTCTGGGATGTCCTCGATGTCCTCTTCCCCTGAGGACAGCTCCTGGTCACTTGTGCTGTCCTCTGGAATGTCCTCGAGGTCCTCTTCCACTGAGGATGGATTCTGGACGCTCATGCTGTCCGCTGGAGACAACTCGAGGTCCTCTTCCACTGAGGACAGCTCCTGGTCACTGGTGCTGTCCTCTGGGATGTCCTCAATATCCTCCTCAACTGAGGACAGGTCCTGGTAACTCATGCTGTCCTCTGGAATGACCTCGAGGTCCGCTTCCACTGAGGACAGCTCCTCGTCACTTGTGCTGTTCCCTGGAACAACCTCGGTGACCTCTTCCACTTGGGAATGTTCCTGGTCTCTCACGCTGTCCTCAGGAATGATCTTCATGTTCTCTTCCACTGAGGACAGCTCCTGGTCACTCACGCTGTCCTCTGCAATGTCGTCAATGTCCTCCTCCACTGAGGACAGCTCCTGGTCCCTGGTGCTGTCCTCTGCAATGTCCTCGATTGTCTCTTCCACTGAAGACAGCTCCTGGTCACTTGTGCTGTCCTCTTCCACTGAGGACAGCTCCCGGTCACTGCAGCTGTCCTCTGGAATGTCCTCGTTGTCCTCTTCCAATGAGGACAACTCCTTGTCACTCGTGCCATCACCTGGAACAACCTCGGTGGCCTCTTCCACTTGGGAATGCTCCTGGTCTCTCACGCTGTCCTCAGGAATGATCTTCATGTTCTCTTCCAAGGAGGACAGCTCCTGGTCACTCACGCTGTCCTCTGGAATGTCCTCAATGTCCTCTTTCACTGAGGACAGCTCCTGGTCACTTGCACTGTCTTCTGGAATGTCCTCAACTGCCTCTTCCACTGAGGACAGCTCCTGGTCCCTTGTGCTGTCCTCTGCAATGTCCTCCATTGCCTCTTCCACCGAGGACAGCTCTGGCTCGGTGTGGCTGTCACCTGGAGAGAGCTCGATGGCCTCTTCCACTGAGGACAGCTCCTCATCGCAGGACGATGGACGCAGCTGGGAGTTCTCCTCATCCTTCCATGATCCCACAGGCTTCTCCTCAG
>NW_005054454.1:711012-714529 GCF_000277835.1 Geospiza fortis
CACTGCCTGAGGCCCCGACTCCTGCAGCTCTGCCCCGGCCTCTGCGGCGCCACGGGTCTCGCTCAGGGTCTCACTGCTGATGTTCTGCTTCATGCTCAGCTGAGCCTGGCTGCTGCCCGGAGTATTGCATAGGACCGTGAGAGGGCTCTGTGTACCTTGTGATGTCCTCTCCTCACTGAGCACAGGAGGATGTTGCAGTGCATTTTTATTTTGCAGGTTCTTGTTTAATTTGTGTTTTGGTAGTCCTTTTGTGTTTTTTCTCCCCCTATTTTAGAGGGACACAGACCTGCCTTTGTTATTCAATTGAGCCAGGTGTAGGTTTATCTGTTATTACTTAGCTACTTTCCTGCCAAGTTTCATACCCCTTCCTCCCACATCCAGTTGTTATCCCCTCCTGTCCCAAGAAGTTTTCCTCCCTTGTATTCCCTGCCTTGTGTTTCACTCCCAGTTCTCCTGATTAGCTGAACATTGTATCCTCCTTTGTGACCTGCCCCCCTTTATAAGCTGTTGTTTGCCCCCAGTCCGTTGCCTGGGAGTTTACCATCAAATAAAGTAACCCAGTGCCCTCCCGGCCCATGCTGTGCCTTTTTGTTCCATGCTGTGCCCCCACTGGTAGCTGGGATTCTGCGGAGCCCCGGAAGAGGGGGACTGTGGCCCCCCAGTGTCACCATGTAGCTGGGACGTGCGACAGAAGGAGCTGCTGCCTTTTTGTCCTCCAGAGCGAGAGGCTCGGGGGGGCTCCTCGTCAGCAGCTCCGCTCGGGGCAGCAGCTGCCACCTCGGGTCTGTGGGGCCCCACAGGACAGGAGAGACGCTGGGCAGGGCACGGGCTGAGTCTGCTGCCACCTCTGTGCCCACATGCCTGGAACAGCTGGGTCCTTCAGGGGGTCCTCATCTTCCTCCCTCCCTCAGGGTTTATTCCACATGCTGTCCTGGGTGGTAACTTCCCCTTGCAACACCTCTTGGACTCCACAGTGCTTCCCTTTGGAAAGCACATTGGCACCATCATTGCAACCAAGAGATGACATGGAGCCAAACAGCTTTTGTCATTGAATCTCCACCTTGTCCTTGCACCACTTCGGATGGGACAGTCTTCGGTGTCTTTCAGCTCTGTTCTCTTCCTCCTCCTCCTCAGCACCATAATTGTTGGGGAAATTGGCTTCTGGCCATTCCAGCACCTTCTGATGCCTTGACACTCTCTCCAGCACTGCCAGTTCAGCTGACAAGCTTGTCATACCTGTTTCTGTCCATACCACTGAGCAGGGCCCTCCTTTTCAGCTCTTCATCCTCACATTCTTCCCAGTAGAAGAGCTCTTCATCCTCATGTTCTTCCCAATGGGAGAGCTGTTTGTTGTCATCCTCTTCCCATGGGGACATGTCTTGGACATCACAGTCTTCCCCAAACCACAGCTCTGTCTCATGTTTGATGTCTGCTGGGGAAAGTTTCTCACCCATGTAGTTAACCCCTTGGGACAGCTCTTTGTCACTGTCACTTGCCCCTGGGGACAGCTCTTTTTCATGCTTCTCTTCACCCAGGGACAGCTCCTTGTAACTCTTGCTGTCCCCTCGGGAGAGCTCATTGTCACCTTCCACTGGGGACAACTTCTCATCATTGCTGTCTTCCCCTGGGAAGAGCTTGATGGGCTCTTCCAATTTGGACAGCTCACGGTCACTTGTGCTGTCCTCTGGACCAACCTTGATGGCTTCTTCCACTTTGGACAGCTCCTCACCAGTTGGGCCATTCCCTGAAATGACCATGATGTCCTCTTCCACTGGGGACAGCTCCTGGTCACTTGTGTGGTCCCCTGGAACAACCTCAATGTCCTCTTCAACTTGGGACAGCTCCTGGTGACTTGGGCTGTCCACCGGAAAGAGCTCACTGTCATCTTCCACTGGGGACAGCTCCTGGTCACTCTTGCTGTCCCCTAGAGAGAGCTCGATGGCCTCTTCCACTGGGGACAGCTCTGGGTCAGTGCTGCTGTCCCCTGTAAGGCTCTCGATGGCCTCTTCCACTGGGGACAGCTCCTCATCACTGCCATTTTCCCCGTGGGACAGCTCGTTGTCATTGTTCTGTCTCTCCAGCTCTGTGCCCGTGAGGCTGTGCCCCATGGCTCGAGCCCCCGAGGGGATGGGCAGCACAGGCAGCAGCTGCCAGCTCGGGGACACACAGGCTGTGCCCTCCTGGGCCACCCTGAGCGGGGCAAGAACACGGGACAGAGATGGCTCCCTTGGCAGAGCAAAGATTCTGGCCCCTGCACTGGCCTCTCCTTCCTGCCTCCTCCCTGACTCTTGGCCTCTGTTGGCTTTGAGCAGCAGGGCAGTTGGGGTTCCCCTTCCCTTGTCCATCTCTTCTTCCATCCCAGCCATCCTCTGCTGCAGAGCCATCCAGGGAGCTGCTTCCTCCAGACAGGCAGCAGCTCCCTGAGCGCTGTTTGGCTCCTTTGGGACATCTCAGGGGAACTGTCCTGTGCTCCTCAGCAGAGCTCTGTATCCTCATCTGCTTCCCACTGGGAGAGCTCTTTGTCCTCATCTGCTTCCCATGGGGACAGGGACTTGGACATTGTCAGTCCCTCTGTTCACACACAGGAAGGAAAACCGAGACCTGTTAAGCTGAAATCAGGCGGGGGCTGCGGGGGCTGTTCTGCTGTCCCTGCCTGAGGCCACGGCCGGAGCAGCGGCACGGACACGGCACCGACAGCAGCCATTGCTCCCGGAGCTCCCTCCCCGCAGGGCTGCCCCTCTCACGGCGCTGCCAACACCAGAGGGAGCTGGGGCAGCGAACAGGAACAGGGAGACTAGGATGGAGAAGACAACTGAAATGAAGAAGGCAAAAGCAAAGATGAAGAATGCAGAGAAGAGGAACAGGATGGAGAACACTTTCAAAATTCGGTGAGGAAGACTATTATTAAGAGGAACAGAATAGAGTAGACTAGAATAGACTGGACTAGACTAGACTAGAATAGAATAGAATAGAATAGAATAGAATAGAATAGAATAGAAGTATTATAGAAGAAGAGGAGTAGAATGAGAAGAATAGGAAGAAGAATTTAAGGATACAAAAATGAAGATAAAATTTAATGGATAGGTAAAATAGCACATACTTAGTACGTATTGTATATTTATACTACAGTTTATGATATAAAAACATGAATATACAATAAATTCTAATTACCGTACACTATAATGTCCAGGAATTTGCCAGATAAAGAACACAGTTCCAATTACTTAAGAATTTGTGTATTTTCTAAGAAAGTCTCTAAAAAGGCACAGGAGCAGAGTGCCCAGATTTCATTTGCTGTCTCTCAGCGGTGCCGATGTGTTTTCCCAGGCAGTGCCACGGAGCCCCCTGTGAGCAGCGAGTGCTCAGCCCCAGCCCAGCGGCAGAGTTGCCGGCCGGGCCGGCAGGGCAGGGCTGGCGCTGCTCTCTGCAGGGAACTGAAGGCGCCCGTTGAGGCCGGCTGAGAGAGAGCCGTGCTGGGAGAGAGCCCTTGGCAGCAGGGCTGTGCAGCCGCCCCAGC
>NW_005054454.1:715943-737094 GCF_000277835.1 Geospiza fortis
ATTTGCTTCTCCTGTGTTGTGCTCATGTGGAATGTGTTTGGAGATTGTTTACCCACAGGTGATTGTTTCATTGGATTCTGCTGGGAGTTGCTTTCACTCATTGGCCAATCAGGGCCAAGCTGTGTCAGGACTCTGGAGAGAGTCACGAGTTTTCATTATTATCTTTTTAGCCTTCTGTAAGTATCCTTTCTGTATTCTTTAGTTAAGTATAGCATTCTTTAATATAATATAGTATCATAAAATAATAAATTAGCCTTCTGAGAACATGGAGTCAGATTCATCATTCCTTCCTTCATCTGGGGGGAACCCAAATACAATAGGGAAGGCAGGAATTCTCCTTTCTTTCTATCTTTTCCACAGCAAAGGGGACTCCTGCAATGGGAAATGGAGTTGTTCATGGTGGAGCTGCCCCGTGGGACTCCAGCCCAGAGGAGAGGCCTGGGGGACACCAGGTGTGGTCCCACCTGCAGGTTGGGCTCTCCCCTGGGTCAGTCAGGGGCTGCTGGGTCAGGGCAGTGAAGCAGAGAGAAGCCATCCAGTCAGAGGTGAAGTCTGGCAAGAGCTCTGAAGCACAGACCAGAGGCAGCTCTAATGAAAGGTTCAAAGTGTTCAAACAGCCCTAATTCTCCCCAAAATGCAGCGATTTAATCTGTGGTACTGCTGTAAGTGTGTGACCTACACCGCTCCCCCAAATCCTACAAACCTTTACCACTGATGGATGCCTTTCCCTTGGGATGGACAACCGACATTCCAGCGTGCAAGACACACAAACACACACACAAACTTAATTTAAGAAGGAGTAAATAATGCAATACAATCATTATAAAAGGATTGGCCAATAGCAGAACTTCAAATCACACTGCAGAATCTCTGCTGGTTTTTGCTTTTCCAGCTTGGCTGTTGTCCATCACAGAAGCAGTAAACAGAGGCATCTTCAGGTTACTTCATTCTCTTTGCCACATCCAAATAAGCATATTCAATCTCCTGGTCAGCAGGGCACGTGTTTGTGAATTCATCTCTTGCATATGCATTTTTCAAGTATCTGGAAATCCCTGTCATTTCAGGTGGGAAGTGAAAATTTCGGTATTTTTTTGCAACGACCTTTCATGAAAAGAAAAAAAGGATAAAGAAGAAAAACATCATTACACATATAATCTGCAAAACCCCCAAACATCCCAAGCCTACTCTTTATGCCCATTTTTCATTTCCAGTGTGTGAGTCTGGTGTTGTTGGTGACCAAGGGCAAAGAAGAAGGAAAGATCTAAAAAGAAGGCATGGGGTGGAGAAAGCTGCTGAGCTCCCTGTGAAGGATTTGTTTTGTGTCTATATCTCTATTTTTATCTATATCTTGCTGAAGATGTGCAAAGCCATGTGGACCAGTAGAACAAACTAGAAGAGATACAGGTTAACCCAGCAAACTTAAGAATGAACAGAATAAACCTACAGGAATAAACTTGAAAACTTTCACAGAAACAGGAGAAATAGGAATTAAAAGCCTTAATTTCAAATGATCAGGGAGTACAACTCTTGGCTGAGCCCTGATCCCTGCCTGCAGGCAGCAGGGGTGATGTGGCAGTGTGACATTCCTCCTGTGTCCCTCTCCAGACATTCCCCTGACCCCAGGGGATTCTCCCCTGTGCTGGCCCTGGCTGCTTCCCAAGGTTTGCTGTGCCTGAGTGTGGGAAAGGGCTCATCCCTGGTGGCTGTCTGCAGCAGGATCAGCCAGGACATGGCTGGGCAAAGTTTTCACTTGTGGAGGTGTTGGAAACAATTGGATCCCCTCTTCCTCTGACAGAGTGGGAGTCTAACAGGAAACTTCCTCAAGTGACCTTGTTGTTTGAAACCAGTGAAATTCCAGTGTGGTCATTTCTCTTCCAGAGTCTTGTAGAGTATAATTGTGGAATCACAGAGTGGTTTGGGTTGGAGGGACCTTAAAGATCATCTTGTTCCACCCCTGCCATGGCAGGGACACCTCCCACTGTCCCCAGGGTCCAGCCTGGCCTTGGGCACTGCCAGGGATGCAGGGGCAGCCCCAGCTGCTCTGGGCACCCTGTGCCAGGGCCTGCCCACCCTGCCAGGGAACAATTCCTCATTGCCCATACCCTATTTAACCCTTCTCTCCTTCAGCTCAAGGCCATTCCCCCTTGTCCTGTCACTCCATGTCCTTGTGCAAAACCCCTCTCCAGCCTTCTGGGCTGTGACAGCGCCAGTCCCAGGCCACTGGAGCTGTTCAGGTGCTGGGGTACCTGTCACAGATTCCCCGACTTCTGGGACTCTGGCTGGCCCTCCCAGGGGGCTCCCCTGTCGGGGGAGACCCTCATGGAGTGGTCTTGTGTCAGGAAAGAGAGATGTACTGGATTTTTTCAGTCTTCAGGTTCTTGTTTATTAGAGTTTTATCTAGAGTTTTGCACACTGTCCACATCAGGCTCAGTGCACTGGAAAAGCACCACAAAAATGGCCAACAATCTCTTGTTCCAAGGTCTTTTAAAGCTAAACTATCCAATAAAGAACTGACACCTGGATTATTTTCCCTTTTAACCCAATAACTGATCCCCAAAAGCCCACAATGGGGACTTTTCCACCCTATTACAAAATGCCACCCAAACCCATGGAGAAGAAGGAAGAAGAAGCATGAAGAAGAAACCCAGGACAACACCCTGTGCCCTCCATCTTGCTTCCATCCACAACACACTAAAAATCCCAAAACCTCAATTTCTCACCAAGTGACACACCTGCACTGCTCTCTATAATCTACTTCACACCTTAGTGGATTCTAATCTATTCTGGAGTTTAGGAAACTTTCTCCATGGATGAGGGTCAAAGTCAGCGCTGCCCTGGGGGTCAGGGCACCCCAGAGCAGACACAGAAATGTTCCCTGCGCCCTGGGTTTCCACATTCAGGTGTGTGTGGATGCTCCACAGTCCTGCAGGAGGAGGCTGGGAGCCTTGCCTGGGAGGCACTGGGTGGAGGCCACCCTGTCAGAATTGGAAATGAAACATGGCAGAGACAGAAATGGGGATGGACAATACAAGGTAACCTTCTTTGGCTGTGTTCATGTGCACTTTGCATGTGAAACACAGATGAGAACACCTCTGCAGCCCTGCATCCAGCACTCATGTCATCCCTGTGGCTGGGAGAGGCTCAGCCACTGCAGTCACAGCACAGATAGGAAACAGCTCCTCCAGACCTGCAGCCATCCAAGTGAGGATCACCCTGGCTGTAAGGAAATGGCCTCAGCGTCGCTGGGTGTGCCCCCAGAATAGAGAAAGGATCCCTCTGCCATCTAGTGCTGGAACCCAGGGCACAGGGAATGTTTCTCTGCCTGTCCTGAGAAGTCCTGACCCCCAGGAGAACACTGCTTTTAACCTTCATCCATGGAGAAACCCTCCAAGCCTTTGGGATGAATTGGAATCTGTGACATAGACAGTGGTAGAGCTTATCAAAGGGTGAAAAACTCAGAGTTTTGGGTTTTTAGTATGGAGGTGGGTAGGAGACAAGATGGAGGATTTGGGGCATTGTCTGATCTCCTCCTTGTTCTTCATCTGCTCCGTTTTCTGCAGTGTTGGGGGCACAGGGTGATTGGTGAGAAAGAACCACAATGCAGATGTTATATGAATAAAGAAATATTTAGTTATTAGTAGAAAGGTAGAAATAAAATATGTTCTAAAAGTAAATTGAACAAAATACCTTTAAAAGACCTTACACCTGTGTGTCTGATGACTTTTGGTGCCTTTTTCTTCATACACTGAGATGCTAAACTATTGATAAGAGAAAAATAAACAACAACCTGAAGACCAAAGAAACAAAAGTCCCATCCATCTCTCAATCCTAGCACAAAACTTTTTAAGGATCTCCCCATCAAGGGAATTTTTTGGGGGCGGTTTCCACAATCTAGAAAAGGATTTCAGAGCTGCTGTGCTTCCCTTCTCTCCAGGAGGCTAAAGAAGGAAATGCAAACCTTGATGATGTGGAGCTTTGGCAGGAGGTTGCAATCTGCTAAAGTGAGCTCATCTCCATCCAGGAATTTCCGGCTGGAAGCAGCGATCTCCTCCCTGCTGTAAGCATCGATTTCATCAGGCAGGGGGCTATTTAAATAGTTGTCCAGCTTCTTCAGGGCTTTAAGCAAAGATTTTTCCAAATCTGGGTTAAGACAATAAAAAGATCATTCAAGGCTGTACCAAGGTCCCCGTGACACCAAGCGACTCCTGCGTCCTGTCTCCTGGCACCAGCCCAGACATCTGGCTGTGCCAGCTCCTGCAATTCCTTGATCCCAGGCTTAAACCTTAATGCTGGGATAAGGGCTCTAAGGAGCTAAAGGGAGTTCTGGGAAAAACCATCCTGGGGCTGTGTTACCAGGAATGGCTCCTCAAACCTCTCTGTGGGGTGGGGTTTGGCACCGTGGCCTGGCCCTGCCTTCACACTGCCCGGGCAGCCACGGGGCCAGTGCTGGCCCAAGGCAGGGCAGCACAGCTGGGATGACAACAGCAGGTCCTGGGGTGCCACTCTGGGGTGTTCACAGCCAGGCTGGAGTGACAACAGCAGGTCTGTCGCAGACATCTTTTTATGAAAATCCTTTCCTTAAGATTTTTTTCCTCCTGAGAAGCTGAGAAGCCTCAGGAACAAAATGGAAACATTGATTATCTGCTGCTGGGGAATGCAACAGGTGCATCTGTGATTGGTCTCATGTGGTTGTTTCTAATTAATGGCCAATCACAGTCCAGCTGGCTTGGACAGAGAGTCTGGGACAGCTGCCTTTGTTATCATTCTTCCTCTTTCTATTCTTAGCTTAGCTAGCTTTCTGAGATGAAATCTTTTCTTCTATTCTTTTAGTGTAGTTTAATATAATATATATCATAAAATAATAAATCAGCCTTCTGAAACACGGAGTCAGATCCTCGTCTCTTCCTTCAACATAAAACCCCTGTGAACACGGTCCCACAGGTCCTTGGGGTGCCGCTCTGGGGTGTTCACAGCCAGGCTGGAGTGACAACAGCAGGTCCCTGGGATGCCACTCTGGGGTGTTCAAAGCCAACCCAAGGATCAGGCCTGAAGCTGAAGGACGCAGACAGAATCCTGGAATGGTTTGGGTTGGGAGGGACCTCAGAGCCCATCCAGTGTCACCTCTGCCACGGTGGCCTGGCCTTGGGCACTGCCAGGGATGGGGAAACCACAACCAACCTGTGCCAGGGCCTCACCACCCTCACAGGAAAGGATTTCTCCCTATTGTTTCATCTCACCCTGCTTCCTCCAGCCCAGGGCCGTTCATGGTGGTCATGAGGGTCCTGCTTTGGGGATGTGCCAATGGCTGGAGTCCTCATCATTCATGGAAATAGGGAATCCCTCACTTCCAGAGGGCTGGGCTGTTGGCAGAGCTCTGGGGAAGGTGCAGCCTCACAGACCCCAGAGCTGAAGGAGTGAGGAGAGGCTGGAATTGGTGCTGCCATGGTGACAGCAGCTCTGCTTTCACCAACTCTTGGAATCCTCCATTAAAAGAGGGAACAGGCACAGATTTCCAAAGCCTCCACCCTCTGAAATATCAGTTTGACCTGAGCTGGAAATGGAGCATCTCCAGCAGTGTCCTACAACGGCACAGGTCTGGTTTCTCCCTCCCAGGGCTGATGACAGGACTGCAGCACCTACTTTCATTTGCATCTTTTCTTGGGTTCTTTATAAATGCAGAGAATTTTGCAAAGACATCATTTCCTGCAGAGTTCGACTCGGGGTGCTTCGGTGCAAGTTTGGGATACCTGGGAAGTTCACAGAAACAAAAAGAAGTGACCTAATTATCCTTTATTTTTATCTCCACTAATTAATACACATTTATTTGTAGGGTGACCACATAGAGCCCCACAGGACTCAAAGGGAACCATCCTAGACTAAAAATCACTTCTTTTAAACCCCACCTAAATAATCTTTTCCTGAGGGCAATGGGAAATGATGGTTATTGCTGCAAGCACTGCCCAAACACCCCAGGGTGTCTCCCAGGCTTTCTCCTCCAGAGCTGAGGCTGCCTGGTAGTGGATCCTGCCATGAGGAGGAGTGGAGGGGAAATCCCCACTCAGAGGAGCTGCTGGCCCAGCCCACTCAGGCCATCAGCAAGCTGGCAGCAGCCATGCCAGGGATGGATAAAAATGGAAAAAAGTGGAGGCAAGCAGCTGCTCCCCTGGTTTAAGTTTGGCTGCTGGAGAAGGGAGCACAGGGAGAGGACTGACATCCCAGAGGAGAGAAGGTCTCTGGGGTAGGGGACACAATGCTGGGACAACAGAGGGACAGAGGGGTTTGGGGCGAGGTGGGAAGAGCTGCTGGGGTGGGGGAGGACAAATCTGAAACTCAGACCCTCATGTGCAGCCTGGTGGGCCCGTGTGGACACTCTGAAAGAGCCCCAGCACTGAGGTGAGAGGAATAGGGGATTTGTCTTTCCAAACCAGCTCTGGGTCTGCTGGTGGATAAAACCAGCTCTGGGGGATAAAAGAAACAATGGGAAGGATTCCACTGAGCGATGAATGGAAAAAGAGATTTGCTTTTACATATGAACTTTAGGTTTGCTGATAAATGAAATTAGACATTGAGAGATGAAAGAAACAATGGGGAAGAAAAACCCCTAAGTTCCTTAAGAATTAAAAATGAAAAGGCAGGGTTGTACATTAGAGGGAATCTCTGGTATCAGGTGTTTTGGGAAGTCTGGACCTCACAGGTACCTCAGCCAATGGGGAATGAGAGAAGGAAAATGCAGCCGGGAAATTGGGATAAAAAGGAGGCTGTGTCCTCCAAAAATTCGAGAGACCTCAGGGGAATGCCCCATGGCCTCTCCCTTTATTGGAATAAAGCCAAAAAGGACTCCTCTCTCTCCTTTTTGGACATAAACCTCTGCTGTTTGTGGATTAATTTTCCTAGCAGAGGCGTTCACTGCCCTCAGCTTCACAGAATCCCAGAATCACCAGGCTGGAAAACACCTTGAGCACCATCCAGTGCCACCATCCCCACTCCAAACCATGTCCCCAGGGCCACATCCAGATCACTGGAACCCTTCCAGAGATGGTGATCCACCCTGGGCAACTCATTCATTACCTGACCGCTCTGGAAGGGAACACATTATTCCAGTCTCCAATCTGAACCTCCCTTGGGGCCATTTCCTCTCATCCCTTCACCTGGGACCTGGCAGAAGAGCCCGAGCCCACCTCCCTGCAGTGTCCTTCAGGTGGTTTTAGAGAGCAGTGAGGTCACCCTGAGCTCCCCCCTGCCTGCAGCCAGTGAGCACCATGGTCTGTGTGCTGTGAACAGGGGGGAGCCTCAAACGAGGCCAGCTCAGAGCAGGAGCAGCTCAGGTTTCCACAGGATGGATTCCACACCCTGGGAGAGCCCCAGCAGCGAGCTCGGGATGAAGGACAGCAGTGGGAGCAGCACAGCCGTGACTTGGGGACAGCCCTGGGGACACCCCAGTGACACCCCAGCCCCAGCTGTGTTTCAGAGACCCCCCTGAGCAGCCCTGAGGGGTCGGGAATGCGGTACCGGGGCGGCGCCAGCTTCTCCTCCAGGAACTCCTCAATCTTGTTCACATCGGTCTTCACCTCCCCATCGAAGGTCATGAACGGGGGGTTGGTGCCTGGGGCCAGGTTCTGCAGGTCTGCAGGTTTTCTGGGAAAGAAAAAGCCATAAAAGGTCCTGTCACAGACATATCTCATGAAAAATCCTTTTGCTAAGATCTTTTCTCCTGAGAAGCTGAGAGGCCTCAGAAACAAAATGTAACCAATGGTTATCTGCTGCTGTGGGAGGCAACAGGTGCATCTGTGATTGGTCTCATGTGGTTGTTTTTAATTAATGGCCAATCACAGTCTGGCTGTCTCAGATCCTGGTCAGTCACAAGATTTTATTATCATTCCTTTCTATTCCTTTCAAGCCTTCTGATGAATCTTTTCTCTTTCTTTAGTGTAGTGTTAGTATATAATATTCTTTCAATATAATATCTATCATAAAATAATAAATCAGCCTTCTGAAACATGGAGTCAAGATTCTCATCTCTTTCCTCATCCTGGGACCCCTGTGAACACCATCACAAAGTCCCTCTCCTTCCTTTTTATGAGGCACTGGAAGGAGCTTTAAGGTCTCCTCAGAACCGTTTCTTCTCCAGGCTGGACACACCCAGCTCTCCCAGCCTGGCAGAAAAGAGTCACCCTTGAAAATCCCCAGTTTTGGGAAAGTTGTGCTGCACAGTTAAAATGTCAGAATTAAAAGTGACAATCTCACCTTTTCAGATCCACGGTTGTGACATTAAAAATGACACCTTTGAGCCACAGGATCATAAAGAGGCGCTGAGAGAACGGGCAGTTCCCAATGCTTTCCCCATCGCTGCCAGCCTACAATTGGAAAAATTACAAATTATAAACACATCTGTGAGTAAATCACAGCAATCCCTCCAAAGGAAACAGCCTCTACCTCATTTGTCTACATGTTCATAAATCTGCACGAGTCACTGTGAGATTAAAATGAGTTAAATCAGTTTATGACCACAGGAAAGGAACAGAGAAAGATTTACCAGCCTAAACAGAGATATGATGTCTAAAGCACTGAAGGGAACAAGCAGAATAAATCAATTAATTTAGAATTTCAGCCTGAAGGGCTGTGGGAGCCCTGGAGAAGGTGGCCAAGGAAGTGTAATTGCTCTCATGTAATTTATATTGCAATTTGTTAAGAGGTTTTGTTCAAATGAGGCAAAATCTCACAGAGGGGCTGGTGAGTGAGATTTGGTGTAACACTGCAAGAGAGCAGGGGTCTCATTTTTAAGCCCTTCACATGATTCTCCTAAAGCACAGCTTTAAAATCGTGATTAAATCAGGGGCAGAAGTATTAAAACCCAAGTGTCTCACAGTTTATAGGTTAATTCATTAGGATTTGCAGCCCTTATAAGCCAACAAAACACAGAATCAAACCAGTTCTGTTTGTCCTTTTTCCCTCGCTCAGTGCTATGAAACAAATCTCAAATACAGCAAAAACTCCTCCATAAACAAACACACACTGCACAGTGCTGCTGTCAAACAAATCTCAAATATATCAAAAACTCCTGCATAAACAAACACACACTGCACAGTGCTGCTGTCAAACAAATCTCAAATACAGCAAAAATTCCTCCATAAACAAACACACACTGCACAGTGCTGCTGTCAAACAAATCTCAAATATATCAATAACTCCTGCATAAAAAAACCACACTGCACAGTGCTGCTATCAAACAAATCTCAAATACAGCAAAAATTCCTCCATAAACAAACACACACTGCACAGTGCTGCTGTCAAAGAAATCTCAAATATATCAAAAACTCCTGCATAGACAAAAAAACCACTGCACAGTGCTCACCTTCACAAATACATCAAAAACTCCTCCATAAGCAAACACACACTGCACAGTGCTGCTGTCAAAGTAATCTTAAATATATCAATAACTCCTGCATAAACAAACACACACTGCACAGTGCTGCTGTCAAAGAAATCTCAAATATATCAATAATTCCTGCACAAACACACACTGCACAGTGCTGCTATCAAACAAATCTCAAATATATCAATAATTCCTGCACAAACACACACTGCACAGTGCTGCTGTCAAAGAAATCTCAAGTACATCAATAACTCCTGCATAGACAAAACCACACTGCACAGTGCTCACCTTCACGAAGAGCTCAATGTGTGGAAGAAAGGGCCTGGCCTGGGGCAGGCAGGAGCTGGAGGGATGCATGGCAAGGATAAATTGTCTGGTTCTCCCTGTGAACCTGAGGAATGTCCCTGGAGAAATGCCTGTGCTCTCTGCCCCACAACCAGTGGGAAAAGCAGGAGTGCCTCCAGCACTGCCAGGGGATGAGAACTCTCAGAAACGCAGGGCCAGCTGCACTGCTGGCTTAGAAAAGCCTTGTTTCTGACAGGGAAGCCTTGTTTGTGTCAGGAGTGCCTTGTTTTGTAGGTGGCAAAGCTGAGAGCTGCTCAAAAGCTGCCATTGTGGTTTCCCTCCCACTCAGAGCAGTGCTCTGCAGCCAGGAGACACAAAACTGCTGTGGAACTTGGAAAATTGAGCCTGAAGTGCTGCTAGCAGGGCTTAGAATGGAGGATGTGCATTTAAATGTGCATTTTAATGTGCATTTTAATGTCCAGACTTTCTGTCTGGTCTCATCCTGCCTCTGGTGCCAGGTGTTACCCACCCCGAAGGGAAAAGGAGGGGAAAAGTCTCATGGTGACCCCTCGGTGCTGGGAATGGGCAGGAGTCTCATGGAGACCCCAGGCTGTGCCCAGGGCAGGAGCAGCAGCCTGGGGACACTGCTGGGGACAGGCCCTGTGTGGAGGAGCAGGCTGGTGCATCTGGATGCCACCTGTGGGAACCCTGGCTGCTGAGAATTCCAGACTTTCTGTGCTGCCAGGCACTGAGCCCCAGGAGAACACTGCACTGACCTGAGGGCCTGGAGAAGCTTCCAGAATTCAGTAATAAAACTGAGATTAAAGGTGTGGAGTTTGGATAGAAGTGTGTGATATCACAGGGGGGAAACTCAGAGTTTAAGGGTTCGGAATACAGGAATGGATAGAAAGCAAGATGGAGGTTTTAGGGCGGAGGCTGCTCCATCTTCTCCATGGGTTTGGGTGGTTTTGTGTCATTGGATAAAAAAGTCCCCATTGTGGGCACGAGTGGTTGGCTATTGGGTTAAAAGTGAAAATAATTGAGGTGTCATTTCTTAATTGGACAGTTTATCCTTCAAAGGCCTTGTAGAGAGAGACAGGGCTCCATTTTTAGTTTGTTGGAGTGAAGTGCTGCAGAACTCAGGGTTTGTGAGACTGTGACAGAGATAAGAACTGATAAACATCTGAGTCCCAACAAGAAATCCCCTCTCACACATTTAATCCTGACCATGATGAAAAGAAGTCCAGACTGAACAGCCTTGGAGAGAAAGATAGTGAGCCATTTTGTAGGTTCTTAGTAGAATGCTGTAGAACTCACAGCTTGCAATCTGGATAAGAACTAAGAAACATCCGAGTCTGAACACGAAATGCCATTGTGAGTGCTTCAATCCTGACCCTGACAGAGGCAGAGGAGAAGCCAAGACCCAGCTCCTTCCCAGCTGCACCTCTGGGGGTGCAGGAGCTGCCACAGCCCTGCCGCCCCTGCCCAGCTGTGCTGCCAGATGTGCACCCAGCACTGCCACAAGAGGAGGATCCACAACCTCTGCAGGCACCTGTCACAGACATATCTTCTGAAAAATCCTTTCCTTAGGATTTTTTCTCCTAAGAAGCTGAGATGCCTCAGGAACAAAATGTAACCAATGATTATCTGCTGCTGTGGAATGCAACAGGTGCAGTTTTAAAAATTCAAAATTACTTATGTCTGGCAACAGTACTGCTGTTAAAAAAATGCCATAAAAATTAAAATTATAATTAATTTCTGTTCATTCAATGCAACTCTTATAAAAATTTTGTGTTATATTTGGGTCAGATCACATCCAATCCAGAGCTATTTGTCAGGAGGGGATCACCTGGAATTTCCTCTGGTTTTATTCCATGGCCTCGGGTGCAGACCAAACACCCAAACACTGAATTTTACAGAACCCTTTTGATGCCACCTACTGGGCTTGAAATGTTCCAGGGTGAATTTTAAGATTTTTAAGAAACAGCAGCTGCAATTAAAAATTCATTTTCAGGGCGAAAGTCCCAATTTTGCCACTTATTATTCCAATAATTCAACAGCCCCCGAGCTCTGCCTTCCCACCAAAACCCAGCACTAAAATCAGATATTTCAGCTGCTGTTTATTTTCTCAGCCAAATAGCAGGAAAAAAAAAAACCCAAAAAATGTTTAAATTAAAATGTGGCTGGTGATTTTTGCAGATAATTTGTATTTTTGGCACTTCCAGTGTTGATTCTTACTGTGTGTGACGTCCCCAAAGGGAAATTCAACAAGAGAAGTGTGAAAACAGCAGCTGGACATTCCTTTAGGTAAAGAAAAAAAGGGATTTTCCCTTCATTTATTTCACTTAATAAGCACTTTCCACTATCCCAGGTTGCTCCAATTAAGTTATTATTATTTATTTACAAGTTATTTTTTATAAATTATTATTTATAAGTTATTATTGTTTATATGTTATTATTATTTATTTATAAGTTGTTTCCTTCCTCCTCAGGGACATGGAAAGAGCCCTTCAGAGCAGCATCCAGGCACTATGAACTCAGTACTGAACAGAAAAGGAATGAAAATTCTGCTCCTCACTTAAAATCCAACAGAAATTCTATTCACAGACCCTGGGCGGGGCTGAGGGAAGGCCGGAGGATTTTTGGAAGTGTTTTTATCAAACCCTGGGTGGATTAAAGGGTTTTGGCCCAAAGGAGACACCAGGGGAAGGGCATGGAAGGAACTGAGAGCAGGGGAAGGTGATGGAAGGAATTAACTTTACACTAAAGGTGATAAAAGGAATTAACTTTACACTAAAGGTGATGAAAGGAATTAACTTTACACCTGCACAGAAAGGAATTAAGTTTACACTGAAAGTGAAGAAAGGAATTATCTTTAACTTTACACCTGCATAGAAGGGAATTAACTTTACACCTGCACACAAAGGAATTAACTTTATACTGAAGGTAGAGAAAGGAATTAAGTTTACACTGAAGGTGATGAAGAGAATTAAATTTACACCTGCACAGACAGGAATTTACGTTACACTGAAGGTGATGGAAGGAATTAACTTTACACCTGCACAGAAAGGAATTTACACTTGCATAGAAAGGAAATAACTTTATACTGGAGGTGAAGAAAGGAATTCAGTTTACACTTGCATAGAAGGGAATTAACTTGACACTGAAGGTGAGGAAAGGAATTAACTTCACACCTGCACAGAGAGGAATTAACTTTACATCAGGCTTATCCTGGCCATGGATGATCTCCTGACAGCCACAATTCCATTTTTAAGTCTTCCCATTCTGTTTTGGTTTCTGGGATTTGATATTCTTGCTTTCATGCAGCGTTGGAATCAATCTCCTGCCAATATTTTATTTCAGGTTTCATGACTTGTGTGCTCAAGGATATTTTTAATAAATTAATTATGTTATGGGATATTTTTAACATATTATTTATTTATGGGATATTTATGACTTTAAGTTATTTATGTGATGGGATATTTTTAACATTTTATTATGGGATATTTAGGAGTTTAAGTTATTTATGTTATGGGATATTTATTATCTATTTATTTATGGGATACTATTTATGTTATGGGGTATTTTTAACATATTATTTATTTATGGGCTATTTTAACATATTATTGATGTTATGGGTTATTTTTCACATATTATATGTTTATGAGATATTTTTAACATATTTATTTATGGGATATTTATGACTTTAGGTTATTTCTGTTATGGGATATTTATTAGTTATTTATGGGATATTATTTATGTTATGGGATATTTTTAACATATTATTTATTTATGGGATATTTATGACTTTAAGTTATTTATGTGATGGGATATTTTAACATTTTATTTATGGGATATTTAGGAGTTTAAGTTATTTATGTTATGGGATATTTATTATCTATTTATTTATGGGATACTATTTATGTTATGGGGTATTTTTAACATATTATTTATGTTATGGGATATTTTAAACATATTGTTTATTTATGGGATACTGCCCATGGGTAAATAATTACTGCAGAAATTAACTTAATCACTCTGTAAGTCATTAAATGTTTTTGAGGCAGAGGGAGAAATTCTCCTTCATTAAGAATCAACTTTGTGGCACTCAATTTTTTACCTGTGGCCAGTTGCTTTTATAAATAATGAGAAACAAAAAGCCCAAAGTCAGTCCTGCTACTTAGATCAAATGCCCATTTAAATTTGATTTTGATATTAAAACCTGCCCAGTATTTCTACACCCTTCCAGTTCTGATAAAGGTGATAAATAAATGAACTATTAAATGAAAATTCTGTAAAGTGAGCAAAAACCAGGGGAGTGCAGGTAAAAATGAAAATATGAGATATGCTGTATTGCATTTTTGGAGGCTGTGGTTTACTAATATTCACCTTGTTTACAATTAATAAATTAAAGATTAAATTTGTGTGTGAAAGCACTCTTTACAAAAGAGGAAAATAAACAAATCCTGTGATTTACATCACTGCTGTTGCCTTGGGCCAGGCCCCTCGTGGTGTCACAGGAATTTCCAGCCACAGCCATGGCTCTCTACAGGTTTGGTTTTTTTTTTTAATCCCTAAAATCCAATGAAATTACAAAGGCAAAATACAAATTGCAGGTTTCTTTTCTCAAACGTGTCTCCCTACCCCAGACCTGCATTAAAAGCCACTGCAGCAGCTACAGGATATAGCAGAGCTTGGGAAAATTAAATGGCAAAATAAATGGGAAATAAGATTGTGCACTGGAAGTCTGAAAAACTTGAGTTGGAATTAATCTTGCCCAGTTTGGGAGAATCCTTCTCCTACAGGAGAAATTGCCATTTTGCAATTTTGATTTGCATTTTGGGTTGTCCTTGCTTTGTGTCTCACTCAGTGATTGGAGTCAGCACCGTTTGTTTGCTTTTTCAGCAGCAGATGATGATGATGAATTTTTGTCTCCTTTTAGGAGGGAATTCCTCCCTGTGAGGGTGGAGAGGCTGCCCCATCCCTGGCAGTGCCCACAGCCTGCTCTGATCACTCCTTTAATCCTTCCCCAGTGTAATTTCAATTTTCAAGATTGTTTCCAAGCCTTTGCAGGAGTGGAAGAAACCCTGAGCCCTTTAAGCAGGGCAGGTGCAATCAGTTCCAGGTCAGTGCTTTGGATCTGCCAGCAGCAATTCCAACCTCCCTGCGCCGGGAATTCTGTGTCCAGGTGTTTGTTCTGCGGCCCAAGGCCATGGAACAGAAGCACAGAACGTTCCAGGCGATCCCTTCCTGGCAGGAATGTTCTGGGAGCATTCCCAGGTCACAAGCACAGCCCAAAGGCTCTTAGCCCTTCTCCAGGGCAGGAATTTGGGCTCTGGCCCTCCCTGCTGCTCCTAATCCCAGCTCAGCCTGGGGACAAAAGCGCCCCACATCCCCTGGGAATGCCGGCAGGGAATGACTGCGACAGAAGGGGTTTGTGTTCCTGAAAAAGGGGTTTGTGTTCCTGAAAAAGGGGTTTGTGTTCCTGAAAAAGGGGTACGGGCCTGGGAAAGGGATTAAAGGGGATTTCCTGTTGTGCGCTGCATTTACACCGAGCCTGCGCCACGGCTGGGCTGCTCCGAGCTAAATGCAAACACTGCATTAGAAATTAAATACAAAACTATCTATCTACTTCTATATTAATAAAAATTATAAACTATGTTTCTAAATTGATATGCATATCAATTTAGAAATATAATTTATAGTTTATATACATACTATTTATATGCATTATTATATTACATCTCATTTATAATTTCCGTTTTTGCCGGATTTATTACATATAATTGCTTGCAAAGAATTTATACACATATAAAATTGATATGCATATCCATTTTATATATGTGTATAAATTCTTTGCAAGCAATTATATGTAATAAATTCAGTAAAAGCTGAAATTATAAATTATATGTAATATAATAATTAATACATATAAATAATAGGTATATAAACTATGAATTATATATAATTATATATATAATATATAAAAACTATAAATTATATTTCTAAATTGATATGCATATCCATTTTATATATGTGTATAAATTCTTTGCAAGCAATTATATGTAATAAATTCAGTAAAAGCTGAAATTATAAATTATATGTAATATAATAATTAATACATATAAATAATAGGTATATAAACTATGAATTATATATAATTATATATATAATATATAAAAACTATAAATTATATTTCTAAATTGATATGCATATCCATTTTATATATGTGTATAAATTCTTTGCAAGCAATTATATGTAATAAATTCAGTAAAAGCTGAAATTATAAATTATATGTAATATAATAATTAATACATATAAATAATAGGTATATAAACTATGAATTATATATAATTATATATATAATATATAAAAACTATAAATTATATTTCTAAATTGATATGCATATCCATTTTATATATGTGTATAAATTCTTTGCAAGCAATTATATGTAATAAATTCAGTAAAAGCTGAAATTATAAATTATATGTAATATAATAATTAATACATATAAATAATAGGTATATAAACTATGAATTATATATAATTATATATATAATATATAAAAACTATAAATTATATTTCTAAATTGATATGCATATCCATTTTATATATGTGTATAAATTCTTTGCAAGCAATTATATGTAATAAATTCAGTAAAAGCTGAAATTATAAATTATATGTAATATAATAATTAATACATATAAATAATAGGTATATAAACTATGAATTATATATAATTATATATATAATATATAAAAACTATAAATTATATTTCTAAATTGATATGCATATCCATTTTATATATGTGTATAAATTCTTTGCAAGCAATTATATGTAATAAATTCAGTAAAAGCTGAAATTATAAATTATATGTAATATAATAATTAATACATATAAATAATAGGTATATAAACTATGAATTATATATAATTATATATATAATATATAAAAACTATAAATTATATTTCTAAATTGATATGCATATCCATTTTATATATGTGTATAAATTCTTTGCAAGCAATTATATGTAATAAATTCAGTAAAAGCTGAAATTATAAATTATATGTAATATAATAATTATTACATACAGCTAGTATATGTATTCTAACAAATTATAAAATAGATTAATAAAATAAATAATAAATTATTAAATTATTATTAATGATAAATTAATAACTTTATGGAATATAAATTAATACATATAAATGGTATACAATACATATAAAAAACCCAATATATATAAATTATATGTACAAAATACCTATGATTTGTGCTGGAAACCAATAAGTAAATAAATAAGAAATACTAAAGAACACTAAGAATACTTAAAGAATTCTAAGAAATAAGAAGATAAAGAAGCTCTTTTGTGCAGCTTCAGGTAGAAAATACTTTGCCAAGGATATTCCTAATTTAAATCAAGAGGTAGAAGTGAAATATTGAAAGGGTGGGGGAGTTTTTTTCACCTCAAATAAAATGTGATGTTTTGGTCCAAATAGAAAGAATAAAATAGAATAGAAATGGAATAAAATGTGATGTTTTGGTCGACATAGAAAGAATAAAATAGAAAGAATAGAAATGGAATAAATGTGATGTTTTGGTCCACATAGAAAGAATGAAATAAACTCTGTCAGCTGCAGTGGGAAGGTGCCCTCCAGGAACATGTAAAAATTGAAATAAAATTGAATTTCCATTCCCAGTGTAAGTTCCAATTCCTACGGAAATGTTGAAGAATTTTGGGGATATTTGGAGCCTGTTTTGAGTTTTGTCTTCCCCATTATGAAAAAACTGATTTTTCTGTATTTACAAAATACAGAAAATGTAAAAAATCATTTCCACAACAGCCAGCAGGGAAATGTCAATGATTCTCCAAGACACAAATGGGAATTTTTCTGAAATCTGAGTCAATGTTTAACTCATTTATAACTGCCCCATTTGAATAACTCAGGGAAGGCTTCACTTTCCCTGCTCCCATTCTGCTTTTTGGCTCTGGTCTCTGACAACTCCACTTCTGGATATTCACAATATTCTTACATGTGCTCAAATGTGGAGAGAAATGAAGCAAAAAGGGAAATTCCACTTTTGTCCTTGTGCCTCCCCCAGCAGTGCCAGGCTGTGGAAGCTGTTTTCTGGGAGAAAATCAGTATTTTCAGGAAGGAATGAAAACTTTCAGTGCTGAGACAGTGCTGTCACTGAGAGCAGCTGAACAGAGTCCCCTGAGCTGAGTTTTTATCAGGAAATAATCAGATTGCAAATGGAAATGCACACAGGGCCTTAGCACCGGGGGACATTTGATCATCTCAGCAAGGAGACTTTGGGTCACCTTCCCAGGGCATTCCCTTGGGCAGACTCAGGGGGACAAGTAATTAATTTTTAAATAATCAAGGAATGTTCACGGCTGAGGGACCCCCAGGGATCCCCCAGTGCCAGCCCTGCCCTGCCCAGAGCCCCCCAAGCCCAGCCTGGGCATCCCTGGCAGCCTCAGGGCTGTGCCCATTCCCTGAGCAGTGCCCCAAAACCCTCAGGGGGGGAAAAATTCATCTGTAGGGCCTTCCCAGGGAAAACCCAGGGAATAAACTCAGTGATGGCACAGGTGGATGTCTCCATGCTTCACCTCCCCTTCCATAAACTCAATTTTTCCTTTCTCTGCCTGACTCCCTTTCCCAGCTCTGAAGAGGAGGGGTCATTTGTTGGATTATATTTTTTTCTGACCCAGAGATGGGGTCAGAATTTTTTTTTAAAAATTAAAAATTTAAAGATTTTATATAAATTTCCCACAGTCTCTCTCTGGTTAAAAACTGCAATTCCAGGTGGCATCACCAGGAATAAGCATCCTGAAAAATCCTGGGCTTACTGACAACTTCCATTATCACTTGTGCTTGACAGAATTTAAACCAAGAAAGAGTCATAAAGATGGATTTGCATGGTCCTCACAACTCTGGAGGAAAGGCCTCACACTGGTATTTCCATAAAAATTGCACTGATGGAATCAGAGAATGGTTTGGGTTGGAAGGACCTTAAAGATCACTTCATTCCAACCCTCTGCCATGGGCAGGGACACCACCTACTACACATTTTTTATTGAAAGAATGCCCTTTCCAAAGTTCCCCCTGATTTTTAATAATTTGATTTTAGTACAGATATATTTTCCAAGTAATTTGTCAAATCCCTTTCCAGAAAATCACTCCCCACACTCTGATATTTTATGTTTGTGAATGCCAGGAGTTCTCTAGACTGGTTTGTTATTCCTCTATAGAAAACATCAATATGTGGTTTGTGGATCCCAGGATGAGGGAAGAGATGAGAGTCGTGACTCCATGTTTCAGAAGGCTGATTTATTATTTTATGATATATATTATATTAAAAGAAAATTATATATTATAGCTATACTAAAAGAATAGAAGAGAGGATTTCATCAGAAGGCTTGAAAGGATTAGAATAGAAATTGAATGATAATAAAATCTTGGGACTGACCAGAGAGTCTGAGCCAGCTGGGCTGTGATTGGCCATTGATTAGAAACAACCACATGAGACCAATCCCAGATGCACCTGTTGCATCCCACAGCAGCAGATAACCATTGGTTACATTTTGTTTCTGAGGCCTCTCAGCTTCTCAGGAGAAAAGATGCTAGCAAATGGATTTTCCATTAAAAAATATGTCTGTGACAATCAATCAAACCTCAAAAAAAATTGAATATTTTTTGGCACGGTGAGAATTCCCTGGCAGAGCTGCAGGACGATCCCCTCGTCCCCAAATGGTGACATTTGGAGGAACCCTTCCAGCTCACCCAGGGCCACCAGCAGCACCCCTGAACCATGTCCCACATCCAGAGGGACACTCCAGGGAGGCTCCTGAGCAAGGCTGAGGCTCTCCCACAGGATTTGGGGGCTGAAGTGGAATTTCAGCCAAGCAGGGGCTGAGAGCACCAAGCAGAACTTGCACCCTGGGCCTGCTCCGTGCTGCTCACATAAAGAGCAGCTTGTGCAAAGACAAAACTCAGGAGCAGAGCACCAGGGGTGGAATTTGGCACCGGCTGATCTGTCAGGAGACTCTGCTGGTTCCAGGCAGCCCCAAATCCAGGCTGTGCCCTGGGCCTGGATCAGGAGAGGGCTCCCTGCTTAGTGAGGGGCTTACGCTGCACGTGACCCTAAGCTTGTGCTTAAAGCAGAGCACATGGTGTGGGGCTTTACTGCAGGGAGGAAGTAAAAATAGGAATAGGGCCAGGAAGCTTTGAAGATCTTGACTTTCCTTCTTTTTCTTTCTTTCTTTCTTTCTTTCTTTCTTTTCTTTCTTTCTTTCTTTTTTTTTTTTTTTGCCTAAAACCAGCCTTCAAACCACAGAGATGGGCCCTGGGGATGAGCAGGGGCCTGAGGCCTGAACAGTCCTGGGGGAACACAGAGATTATGTAACACTTCCAGGCAAAGGATGACTCCAGGAAATGTTTACCCAAAGGGGTTGTGGTTCCCTGATCCCTGGAAGTGTCCAGGGCCAGGTTGGACAGGGCTTGGAACAATCTGGAACAGTGGGAGGTGTCCCTGCTGTGGCAGGGGTGGCACTGGGTGGGCTTGGAGGCCCTTTCCAACCCAAACCAATGAGTTGTTCTGACTAAATCATACAAAAATAACTTAGATGCAACTTTGTATTTCTGATCACTGGTATCTGTCTGTTGGTTTATGTCAATCTGGAAAAGGATGTTGGTCTGTCAGTTGTCTAAATCCCAGAATCACCAAGGTGGGAAGAGCCCTCCAGGATCACCCAGCCCCATCAGCACCACCCCAAACCCTGTCCCTGTCCCCAGGGGCCACATCCAGACTCCTCTGGGACAATTCCAGTGACTCCAAACCTCCCTGGGCAGCTCAGCCCAAGGCCTGACCACCTCCAGAGGGAAAATTGTTTCTAATTTCCAATGTGAGCCTCCCTTGGTGCAATTCAGGGCCATTTCCTTTTGGGACACAGCAGCAGAGCCCAACCCCACCTCACTGCCTCTCCTGTCAGGGAATTGTAGGTCTCCCCTGAGCCTCCTTTTCTCCAGGCTGAGCCCCCACAGCTCCCTCAGCCCCTCCTGGAATCACAGAACCACAGACAGGTTTGGGTTGGGAGGGACCTTGCAGCCCCTCTCACTCCCACCCCCAGAGAAGCTGATGCTCATGGAGCCCCCAGCAACAACCCCGAGAGTTATGAATGGAATTCGTAATGCCAGCTCCTCTAAGCTGCTTTAGGGAACCTGGAATTGCCATGTTCCAGCTGAGAAAAACAAAACATTCAAAGGGAGCTGTGAGAGGGCAAATACCCATGGGAAGGGAGCCAACTTCCTGCTCAGGCTTGGGAGAAACGCTGCTCAGGAGCTTTTTGTGCAGCCCCAGAGCCCAAATCAGCGCAGCCGGGCCTGGAGCAGCAGCTCTGGGGCTCTGCTGCTCCTGCTGGGCAGCCCCGCGGGGCTCAGGGCTGAGCATCTTCCTTCTGGGATAACTCACACAGAATCCCCAAATCCC
>NW_005054454.1:737294-741328 GCF_000277835.1 Geospiza fortis
TAATATATTATTACATTATAATGATATTAGTATATATTCTATAATATTATGTATTATAATTATATAATTATATTATTAATTATAAAATTATATTATAATATATTCTATATTCTTATAATATAATTCTTTGATATAATATAGTGTCTTAAAATAATAAATTATCCTTCTGAGAACATGGAGTCAGATTCATCATTCCTTCCTTCATCTGGGGGAAACCCAAATACAATAGGAGTAGGAAATGCAATAGGAATAGGAAATACAATAGGAAACCCAAATACAAATACAACAGGAAAAGCCCTCCCAACCCACGGGGTCCCAGCTGTACGCCATGCCCTCCTTGTCCCCAGCTTAAAGTTTTCATAACTCCTCAATTAAAAAAGCCAAAGTCTCACTTAAAATGCAAATGAAAATATCCAAAAGAATGCTGGAGGGAAGCAACTTTAAAAAATGAGAGGATTTTAAATTGCAAGATTTTTAAAGCTAAGATTTAACTTTTTTTCAAGTGGCACCTGGGACAAGGTCCAAGGAGTGGAGCTCAGGAAGGAGAAAAAGAGGGAGTGAGGAGAGGGGAGCAGAACCCCCAGGTGTGGAGGTGGTGAAACAAAAGGGAACAGAGCCCCCATTCCCATTCCAGCTGGGCACAGACCCTGCAGGCAGGGATGCAGCTTTTCCCATTCCTGTACTCCCAGCAAAGCTTCTCCTTTCTCATTTTTCAGCCCTTTGTGTGACTCTGCACAAGTTACAGGAACTGCAAAGTCACGCAGGGGGATCTCAGGAGCGGTGCAGGGAAATTCTGCTGCAGACAAGGTTTCTGCACACAGAAATCTTTCATTTCCCTTATTGAGATCACTGAAATACTATATTGAAATCGCTGAAATAATGTATTGAGATCACAGAGCTCCTGTGGCGAGTCTGCACCAAGAAAGGCCCATTAAGAGCTGCCCACCAGCCTTTGGACACAGCACAACAGTTCCTGGCTGTGTACCACACTCACCTTACCCAGTTACACCCTGAGTGAGGAGCAACAATCAAGATTTCAGCAGCAGCAGCTCCTCAGTGGTGACAATTCCAATGTTTACACCAAGCACCAGGTGCAGCCCAGACGCCACTGAAAGGTGTTCAGGGAGCTGAGCTCCTGCTGCCCACGGGATTCTTACCTACAGCACTCAAAATTCAGTTGCTGCTTCATAATCTAAGTTCTGTTTAAGCCCCAGATTCATCACATCAGAGAAAAGATTTTTTTTTTTTTAGGAAACCCCCATTTCCATTCCAGCAGGGAACAGACCCTGGAGGCAGGGATGCAGTTGTTCCCATTTCTGCACTCCCAGCAAAGCTTTTCCTTTCCCATTTTTCAGCCCTTTCTGTAACTCTGCACTGCTTTGTGTAAAGTCACTCGAGGGTATCTCGGGGAAATTCTGCTGCAGCCAAATCCCTCTGTCTCTGATGGGAATGAAATCATGCTCTGAATGGAGAGAAATGATGTAGAGACCAAGAATGTCACCAAAGTGGATAAATCCCCCTGCTTTTCCTTGGATAAAATCTATTACCTTGTGCTCATGGCCAGCTTTGGCTAAAATCCATTTAACCCTGAAACTGAGGGAGATGAGCAAGGCCTTGGGCTCCAGCTGGGTTGTTTGGCCAAGTGTTTGTGGTACAGAGAAATCCTTGGGAATCTTTGGAATTCTGAAATCTGCAGCTGTGATTCTGTTGAGTTTTCCATCCATAAATAATTAGATAGCAATTTCAATTTAGAAATAAGCTCTTAAGTCTTAAATAAATGTTCTGCTGCTTAAAAAACAATGGAGTGAATTTGAGTGAGAGTTCAAGTACATTTAAATGGTTAAAAAAAATAAAATATTCTGACATTTACAGAAGTTTTCTGATCAATAAAGAGCTTTGGCTAAAGAAGGGGAAAAGCCCTTGAGGAGCAGAGAGCACAAGGTACCAGGGACATTGAATTCCCAAGGAGAGGATATCTGGGTGACCTTTGGGAACATTTGCCTTTGGAACACCTGGAATAAAGGGTATTGTTATCTAAAGAAAATAAATTATATTGTTCCATGAGCTGATGGAAATCAGGGAGCACCCAGGGGAATTCTGGTGGTTTGTTCTTCCAGGGGCTCTTCCTGAGGCTGATATTTCTCAGAACATGATCACTGCCACAGCATTTTAATGTGGGCCTGCCCTGGGATAATCTTCCCCAGCAGGGGAACTGCCAGGATTGTTCCAGCTCTGCTCCTGTGCTGTTTTCTTGTGCATTTCCCCCCATTTTGGGGTTTATTTTTACATTTCTCTGTATTTCTGTTGTGCTATCCAACCATGGCATGGCCATTTTGGTGCCTGGGGAGACACTGAACTCTCCAGTTGGATTTTTTTTCCTTTTCCTGGAGAAACTCATGCCAGCCTCTGATAAAAACTAATCCAAGCCCAACTACAAAAATCCAGCTCCAGGTGAGGTAAAATACTCAAGCTTTGTAATACAGAAATAACTAGAAAAGCAGCTGGATTGTTTTCTAGGCATTCTTAAATTACCAATATGAAGCCCATCACAAAAATGCTCCTCCCTTCTCCTTCTGCCTTTATGAATTCACAAATATTTTCAAAGCCCGTGTTTAATCCTAATATTTGGGGACCACAGAGTCACAACAAATGCTCTTGTTCTCTAGGCTGCTCTCTCATTTTGGCCATGTTTTCTTCACATAAAGTGGAAGGCACCAAGTTTTAATTTTAATTTTAGTTTTAATTTTAATTTTAGTTTTAATTTTAATTTTAATTTGACTGTGAATTCTGGCTGGCAGAAGCAGCCTCAGCCAGCTCAGGAGGGACAGGATGGGATGGTTTGTGGAGGAGAAGGTCCCAAATGCCTTCTGCTTCCCCAGGTTTATTTCCTTAGCTTTATGTTTATCCCACCCTGCTGCACATTTTAGTCCAGAGGGGTCAGAGAAGAGGGAAGAAATCACCTCCAGATGCTTCCTACACACCAAAAATCCCCATTGATAAAGGCTCTGTGGATGGCTGCTGTTCCCATGCCAAATCCCAGGGATTTTGGTGGGATTCCAGGCACAGGGCAGAAAGATCTGAAGCTCTACTCAATAAAATAGCAGAAATCAGTTTAGTTTTCCCCTCCTTTTTTTCTTTTTTTTTTTTCCTATTTCCCTGTAACCCAAATCTTCCCTTCAAACAAACACAAACTGGACAGTTCCAAGGAATGCTCTTTACTGACTGTGAATTCAGCCTTGCCAAAATTTGGGACAATTCTCTAAATGTCACCCGTAATTCATGTTAGAAAATAGAAAATCCCAGCATCGCATTTGAAATGACATTTCCCAGGTTCTTCCCTCCCAGCCCCTATGACGAGAACCTCTCTCCCTGCGTTTTGGAGATCTGAAAACCCGCGGGGAGCTCCTCATGCCAGCGATTCCTGAAGGAATGAGGAGGCACAGACAAGTTTATATCGGGCGTTAAAAACCAAATCATCTTAGCCAGGCTGGCCCGGCGCCTGCCACACTCAAATTCCTCCCCACAGGGATCCTTGGAACACCTGGGATAATGGGAATTGTTATCTAAAGGAAAGAAATGCTATTGTTCCATGGGCTAATGGAAATCAGGGAGCGCCCAGTGAAAGCCTCCAGGGAATTCTGGTGGTTTGTTCTTCCAGGGATTTCTTCCTGAGGCTGATGTTTCTCAGAGCATTATCAGGAAGGGGAGATTCCCTACGGAGATTCCCCGGCAGTCCCTCACCCTTACCTTGACGAAGAGGGAGATGTCGTGGTCCTGCTTCTCCTCCGCCTCCTCCTCCTCCTCCTCGGGAGCGCCCAGTGAAAGCCTCCAGGGAATTCTGGTGGTTTGTTCTTCCAGGGATTTCTTCCTGAGGCTGATGTTTCTCAGAGCATTATCAGGAAGGGGAGATTCCCTACGGAGATTCCCCGGCAGTCCCTCACCCTTACCTTGACGAAGAGGGAGATGTCGTGGTCCTGCTTCTCCTCCGCCTCCTCCTCCTCCTCCTCCTCCGGGGCGCCCGGCGAGCCCGTCCC
>NW_005054454.1:741502-742493 GCF_000277835.1 Geospiza fortis
GGCCGCCTGCGCTGCCCCGCGGCCCTGGGGAGCCTCCGCGCTGCCCTCCGCAGGCACCGGCCCTGCTGGGACAGCACTCGGGACCGCATCCTCGGGGACTGTCACATCAACCGGGACGGCACCCTCGGGGACTGTCACACCACCCGGGACAGCATCCACAGGGACTGTCACATCACCCGGGACCGAATCCTCGGGGACTGTCACATCACCCGGGGCTGCCTCCTGCACTTCATCCTTGGGGATTGTCCCTGCTGGAGCTGCCTCCTGCACCGCCTCCTCGGGGACTGTCCCTGCCGGGGCTTCCTCCTGCGCCTCATCCTTAGGGACTGTCCCTGCTGGAGCTGCCTCCTGCACCGCCTCCTCGGGGACTGTCCCTGCCGGGGCTTCCTCCTGCGCCTCATCCTTAGGGACTGTCCCTGCTGGAGCTGCCTCCTGCACCGCCTCCTCGGGGACTGTCCCTGCCGGGGCTTCCTCCTGCGCCTCATCCTTAGGGACTGTCCCTGCTGGAGCTGCCTCCTGCACCGCCTCCTCGGGGACTGTCCCTGCCGGGGCTTCCTCCTGCGCCTCATCCTTAGGGACTGTCCCTGCTGGAGCTGCCTCCTGCACCGCCTCCTCGGGGACTGTCCCTGCCGGGGCTTCCTCCTGCGCCTCATCCTTAGGGACTGTCCCCAGCGGGGCCGCCCCCTCCTCGGGAACTGTTCCAGTCGGAGCTGTTTCCTGCAGCTCGTCCTTAGGGACCGTCCCCAGCGCCTCCTCGGGGACTGTCACAGCAGCTGGGGCTGCCTCCTGCACCGCATCCTCCAGAGCTGGCACTCCAGCCGGGGCTGGCTTCTTCACAGCATCCTCGAGGTCTGTCCCCAGCACCTCCTCGGGGACCGTCCCAGCCGGGGCTGCCTCCTGCACTTCATCCTTGGGAATTGTCACATCAGCCGGGGCTGCCTCCTGCACCGCCTCCTCGGGGACTGTCCCCTCTGGAGCTGTCCCCCCCGCC
>NW_005054454.1:743876-750808 GCF_000277835.1 Geospiza fortis
CCCAGCCACACTGTGCAGCGGGACCACGGCGCACTGAGCGCTGCCACCCCCGCCCGCAGGCGCTGGAGCCTTTGCAGAGTGGCCCAAAATCTCCTCTTTGTTTTAGTGTGTGTTGCCCGCACCTGCTCGGGGGTCCCCTGGCACCCCGAGCCCCGTTCGTGCCCTGCTTTGCCCCTCGCTGCTGCTCCCAGTCGCCAGCACTGCTGTCCCCAGCCTGGCTCACGCCTGCGGCAGTGCGGCTGAGGCTCTGCTGGCCTCATTTGCCAGACCAGCTGTAGGAGGGCACCCTCTGAACGCCCACACCGCTGCTGATGCTCTGACCCGGCACAGCCCCCACGGTCCCGCACGGTTTGCTAAAAACACGGATGAGCCGCTCCGGGCTGCTCCAAAGGCTGTTAAAAAGGGAAATGTGTCCTTATCAGCTCGCGAAAGTCGTAAAAGGGAACAACACAACGCTCTGTGTAAAGAAATGAACATCTGAATTCGCATGCTTTTAAGTGGTTTTTATTCGTGTGCGAGGATCCGCTGTGAGGCTGCCTTTAAGTGGGGTGAGAAACGCCGTGTCCTGGGCGGAGCCGGCAGCTGCTGCGAAAGAAGTCAGAACTTTTCCTTCGGATAAGGAAAATAATCCTGATTTTCAGGTGCAGACAGAACAGTGGAGGCAGAGTTGGCTGACCGGAGTGAGGTTTCATAATCAAAAAACCCCAACAGTTAAACAGTTTTATATTTGTGTATATAAACACACTTTTTATATTTGAGTATATAAACCCACTTTTTATATTTGAGTATATAAACCAACTATTTATATTTGAGCATATAAACCCACTTTTTATATTTGACAGGGAGCAGAGCAGGGATAGAACCCAGGGGTTTGGAGTGGGTGTGAAGGGGGAAGATGCAGCCGACAGGAGCAGGGAAATCCTACAGAATAAATCATAGCAGCAGGTGAAACACTCTGCCCCGGTAAAACACGAACAGCCAAATCAGTGAACAATCCTGCAGCTCTTTGATGCTCGCCCGGAGGCACATCCCGAGTGAGACAGAAGAATGGAGGCAGCTGTGCTCAGAAGGAACGTTCCTGGGGCTCATGAGGATTTAGGAGCAGGAACTCAGCACCTGCCAATGGAAGTCTTGCAGGTGGAACAGTCCTGAGGCAATTATCTCCCTTATCTCTTATGGGGTTTGATAGCAGTAGACTGACACAACTTGGTAACCTCTGGAGAGGTAATATTGGTTTATTCATCCTCACCTGAGGGTTGGACATGTCAGAGAATTCCAGCGGGGTTTGGGTCAGAGGGGACATTACAGATCATCCCTGCCATGGCAGGGACACCTCCCACTGTCCCAGGCTGCTCCAGCCTGGCCTTGGGCACTGCCAGGGATCCAGGGGCAGCCCCAGCTGCTCTGGGAATTCCATCCCAGCCCCTCATTTCCATCACAGGGAACAATTGCTTCCTAATATCCAATAGAAGCCTTCCTGCTATTAACTGGAAGCCATTCCCTGGGTGCTGTCCCTGCATCCCCTGGAAATTGTCTCTCTCCAGCTTTCCTGGGGCTCCTGCAGGCCCTGCAAGGCCACCCTGAGCTCAGGCCAAAGCTTCTCCTGTGCAGGTGAACAATGCCAGCTGTGCCAGCCTTTCCTGCCAGCAGAGCTGCTCCATCCCTCTGCTCATCCTGGAGCCTCCTCTGGGCTCTCTGCAGCAGCTCCAGCTCCTCCCTGTGTCCCCAGGTGTCCCCAGGTGTCACACAAGTCCCACCTCACAAGGCTCTCAGCTGTGAGAGCCCAGCCCAAAGCTCTGTCTGACACCTCCATGGGCAGGGCACTGCTGGGAGGACAGGGCTCACCTCGGGATTCCTCAGTGGAACCTTCAGGGCAGTGGTGGAATTTTGTGGAACCGGGTGTGGGTGAAGGACACAAGGCCTGAAGGCAGGAGGTGACATTTATGGACACTGGTCCCAGGCACGGGGGGACTGCTGGGCTGTCTGTGCAGGGCCAGGAGCTGCACTGTCACCCTGTGGGTCCCTTCCAACTCGGATGTTCCACAATTCCATGAATCCTGTGTGTGGCTGCACCCTTGAGAAGCCCTTGAGGCCCCGTGAGCTCAGCTTTGCTCTGGATGGGCTGGGACAGGAGGGTCCCTCTGGAGCTCCCTGGGGCAGAGCCTGCTCAGGGTCCCTGCAGCTTGAACAGCTCCTCTGGGTGATGACATGTTTGGGGTTCTTACACAAATCCTTTGGGTCATTAAATGTTTTAGGTTCTTACACATCTCCTTTGGCTCCATCGATGTTTTGGGTTCTTGCACAGCTCCTTTGGGTGATGAAGTGCTTGGGGTTCTTACACAGCTCCTTTGGGTGATTAAATATTTTGGGTTTTTGCAGAACTCTTTTGGGTGATTGAATATTTTGGGTTCTTACACAAATCCTTTGGGTTTGTCAATATTTTGGGTTCTTACACACCTCCTTTGGATCCATCAATGTTTTGGGCTCTCACACAGCTCCTTTGGGTGATTGAATGTTTCGGGTTCTTGCACAGCTCCTTTGAGTGATTGAACATTTTGGGTTCTTGCACAGCTCCTTTGAGTGATTGAACATTTTGGGTTCTTGCACAGCTTCTTTGGGCCCATCAATATTTTGGATTCTTGCACCGTTTCTTTGGGTGATTGAATATTTTGGGTTCTTACACATCTCCTTTGGGTCCATCAATATTTTGGGTTCTGGCACAGCTCCTTTGGGTGATTGAACGTTTTGGGTTCTCACACAGCTCCTTTGGGTTTGTGTCAGGTCTGGCTCAGGTTCCCTGTCTGACCCAGGATTTGTGTCCTGCTGATCAGGTGGAAGCAGAGCTGCCTGCCTGTTCCCTGCACAGCTTATCCATTAACACACGGTCCTATTTTCCTTTATTTACCTGTTCCCTGCTTTCAGCTCTCGCAAGGTGACGATTTCAAGGCCAACAAAGCCCAAACCCTTTCAGTGATAACCAGACCAAAAAACCAACAAAAATCCCTTCCGTGCCTGCCGGCGAACATCGGCGTGGGGTTTAAGCCTAACAAAAGATTAACTCGTTAAACATTCTCGGGAGCTTTACAAAGACAGAGCTGAGGACTAACAGCTCCCCCAGCCAGCCGCTAATTCTCTTTGTAGGACACAAAATTCAGGCTGAGTTCTCGATGCAATCACGGCAGGAATAATTTGTTAGGGATCTCTCTGAGCTCTCCCTCGAGAGATTTTTGTCGTTTTGCTGGAACTGAGCCTGTGAGGGCATCGGGACAGGGGGGAAAGGAGGGACAGACAGAGGCAGGGACAGGTGAAGAGGTCCCTTGTCACCCTTCGATTTCCCAAAGGAGTTTTGGGAATGCAGAAATGTTAAACTCAGACCTGTCCCAGTGGCATCCCAGAGCTTTGCATTTCTTGCTCCCCGCACTCATCCCTCAATTACTTAACAATTAATTAATTAATCTCTCGCTCTCCACGCCCCCCCGTTCCGTCAAGCTCTTTACACCCCATCTGTTCCTAAAACAGCCCTTGGCTAATAAATTTGATTTTCAGAGCCCGGCTTCGGGAAGGATTAGCGCACACTTCTTTATTAAAGGATGAGTGCAGGTATTAATTAATTAATTAATTAATGCTCACAGATGCCAGACTTTAGCCACAGCCGAAGATCCCCTCGCAGTCTGGTGGGAGCAACTTTTATCCCCGGGGGGGGTTTAATTAGGCTGGACTCGCTCGGATTATTGTAACTCCTTTTCCTTCCCCACTGCAGACCAAAGTTGTATTTATTTATAGCCAGAGATGAGGAAAAAAGAATTAGGGGGAAGTCGAGGCCCCAGAAAAAGGGGGAATTAAACTGGGTGTCCCCAGCATGGGATGGAGGGAGGGATTTGTCAGGGTAAACACAGACAGGTACAAACTGCCTGGCTGGGGAGAAGAATTACTTGTGGTATAAAACTTCCAATAACTTGTGGCATAAAAAATTATCTATATAAGAATATGAATACAGTATTATCAATATTTATATACTAATACCGAATCTTAATACATTTTGACATGGAAAAAATACCCCCAGACCCCTTTATTTGTGTATAAGCCAGTTCTATATCCTATTTGAAATATTATTTTAACTGTGGGAAAGACAAAGTTGCAAGTGAAAGGATTTTCTAGGAGGACTAAAATTCTTTCCTGCTTTCAGAACACATGGATGTTTGTTACGTTTGTCCCGGGTTCCTTGATTTTCCCGGTGTGAAATTCCATCATCTCGTGGCTGGGAGGGTGTTCAGAGAAAAGGAGGAGGAGGAGGAGGAGGAAGGAGGGATGTCCTGGTGGAAATCCCGGCGGGTTGCGGAGGCGCCATCTGTGCTGAGCCGATCTGGGGCAATCCCTGCCCAATTCCCGGCCCTCCCCAGCTGCTCCGGGGGCTTGGGAAAAAGGCAGCAATGTGCAGGGCACAGGGGAATTTCAAGTGCTGGACTGGGCAGCACAGAAACCCAAAAATCCCCCCCCAAAAATGAGGCTGAACAAGCAGAGAGAAGGAGGAGATGCTCCTTCATGCCGAGTCCCACCCTTCCCTCTGTTTTTACTCAATTCCTGAATTCCCGGCGTCCCACAGGAGCAGCCCGGAGTTAAATTCTAAAAAAATCATTCCAGAATATGTTGAAAAACAGCAACAAAGCTTGCAAAGAAATCAAACTCCGTCATTTTCGCTATATTCGAGTACTTTAAACCTGCTCATTGTCCAAAAGAATCTTCGATTTTCCTTTTCTTTTGGTTAAGCACCACAATTACAATGAAGCAATAGGAATAATGAAGCCAAGGTAAAAACCAGACATTATATATTGTTTTTCAGTCTAATTCAATCAAATCGTGGTTTGGGATTAAATTGGGAATTTGAGAAGCAGCAAAGTCCTGGTGACTGCCTTGGAACCTCGCGTTGGCTGATTTTGGACAACTCCAGGCTTTTGATTCTGCTCGGGAAATCCCTGCCGAGCTCTGAATTCCCTCCTCCCATCGCTTCCAGAGGCTTTTCCTGAATTCCTGAATTCCTGAATTCCTCCTCCTGCCTTAGGGAAGGGACCCCCAGTTCCAAAACCCTCTTTGCTCGGGGCATCGCTCAGGTGTTTAAAGCTAAGAGCCTTTGCCAGGCTCATCGAGGAGCTGTGATTTCATTAGTGCCTCCTCTTCATCCTCTTCCTCCTCCTCCTCCTTCCCCGCTCCTGGAATTGGGGAGGTGAGCGTGGAAAACGACTCCGACCTCCGCTGGATTTCACCTGCTCCAGGCAAATGCAAACCAGCCCTTAAAATAAAACTGCAAATAAAACTGCAAATAAAACTGCCCGGTGCCCGGGACACCTTCAGGCTCGGAATTAATTAAATAAACTCGAGTTTTCCGGGTAATACACGCTGCTTTTCTCACAGTGTTCCACAAAATTCGCTAGCGAGCCTTTATTAGATCCATTTTACTGGGAGCCTGGAAATAACTCCAAGCTTTTGGAAGCTCCCAGAGATTTTCTTCACTTTAAATAAAGTGTCCAGATTGTATTGAGCTCTATTATTTTAATTCCTACTTCATCAAAATTTATTTCAAATGTTTCCTGGTTTATTGTGCCTGTTTATCAGAATATAACCCCTAATCACAGTTAATTTGATTTTTTCTTTTAATATTCTTGTTTTAAATTTCATTTCATCTTTCACAGGTTTTAATTTTTTCCCTCCATTCTGCACCATTGCCACTTGATCTTGGCTTTTATTCCAATCCTTCTTTGCAAAACTCAGGGAAGTTTTATGTTTAATATGTCTTTTAAAGGAACTGTTGGGGTTTAGGGGTGATGCTGGGCTGACAGCAGGGCTGGATCATCCTGAAGGGCTCTTCCCACCCCAGGGAATTTGTGATAATTATGGATTTTAGGAATAAAACCTGGAATATTTCAAAGCAGCCATATAAATATTTGAGTTGCTGATGTAGAAGTATGTGACAGGTGCAGCCAAGAGGTACAAGGAGAATTTGTCTTATTAATAATGACCATTTTATTTTATTTTATTTTCATGCAGGTTATGCCACAATCCTTTCCTTTTCCCTTCTCCCTTTCTTTTCCTTTTTTATTTTTTCTTTTTTCCCTTTTAAGTTTCTCTTCTCTTCTCTTCTCTTCTCTTCTCTTCTCTTCTCTTCTCTTCTCTTCTCTTCTCTTCTCTTCTCTTCTCTTCTTTCTCTTTTTGTTTCTCCTTCTTCTCCTTTTCTCTTTTTCTTTTCCTTTCTCTTTCTTTCCTTTCCTTTCCTTTCCTTTCCTTTCCTTTCCTTTCCTTTCCTTTCCTTTCCTTTCCTTTCCTTTCCTTTCCTTTCCTTTCCTTTCCTTTCCTTTCCTTTCCTTTCCTTTCCTTTCCTTTCCTTTCCTTTCCTTTCCTTTCCTTTCCTTTCCTTTCCTTTCCTTTCCTTTCCTTTCCTTTCCTTTCCTTTCCTTTCCTTTCCTTTCCTTTCCTTTCCTTTCCTTTCCTTTTTCCCTTCTCTTTTTTTCTCTCCTTTTCTTTTCATTTTCCTTTATTTTTATTTTTCATCTTTTTCTTTTAAATATTTATTTTCTTCCATTTTCTTCTCTTACTTTCCCATTTCCCCTCTTTTCTTTACCTTCCCTTTCAATGATTTTTCCTTTTCCCAGGATCAGGACCCCAACCTTGCTCTTTCTCCCAACAGCTCTGCCAGAGGTTTTATTGAAATGCTGTTACATTTATTTTATTATTCTCAGCAACTCTGCCTGACAAACCCGTTTGTCCCACAGCACCCGTGACCGAGCCCTGCTGTCAATCAGTAACTGCGGCTGTTACTGATTGCTCTGGAATAAATTAAAGAATTAAATTTTTATTAATTTTATTTTATTTTATTTTATTTTTATTTTATTGCATTTTATTTTATTTTATTTTATTTTATTTTATTTTATTTTATTTTA
>NW_005054454.1:751476-753658 GCF_000277835.1 Geospiza fortis
ATTTCATTTCTTTCATTTCATTTCACTTCATTTCCCTTGCAAAACACGGATTTTTTTGAGGCAGATCCCTGCCATAAAACTCTGAACTCCACTGTGCTGGTTTTGTTTCATGGCGTTTTATTTCCATCTTTGATTAGAAAGGTCCTCAGGGAGTTCCACAAGTCCCAGTGCCAGGGGCTGCTCCTGCTTTGGGACAATGCCAGACAGGAGCACGGACTGGGAGCAGCTCTGGGGGTTCTGTTCTCCAACCCTGCCCTGGGAGCAGCAGGGAAGGGACTGGGACTGGGATTGGGATTGGGGTTGGGATTGGGATTGGGATTGTGTCCCTGTGCCCCACAGGTGATTTCCCAGCTGCAGAGCTGCCCCAGCCCTGGGCCCAGCGCAGGGAGGAGCTGGAGCTGCTGCAGAGAGCCCAGAGGAGGCTCCAGGATGAGCAGAGGGATGGAGCAGCTCTGCTGGCAGGAAAGGCTGGCACAGCTGGCATTGTTCACCTGCACAGGAGAAGCTTTGGCCTGAGCTCAGGGTGGCCTTGCAGGGCCTGCAGGAGCCCCAGGAAAGCTGGAGAGAGACAATTTCCAGGGGATGCAGGGACAGCACCCAGGGAATGGCCTCAAAGTGAAAAATTACAGGTTTATGTCAGATATTAGGAACAGTTTCCTCCCTGGCAGGGTGGGCAGGCCCTGGCACAGGGTGCCCAGAGCAGCGGGGGCTGCCCCTGGATCCCTGGCAGCGCCCAAGGCCAGGCTGGACACTGGGGACACTGGGAGGTGTCCCTGCCATGAACCTGGATGAACTTTAGGGCCCCTCCCAACCCGAACCACTCCATGATCTGTGATCCTCCCCTGCCCTGGAGCAACTCCTGCTTTTCCCAAGGGCAGTTTGACCTTTCCAGTCAGTGGCTCCTTCACAGGCTGCCCAAAGGGCTTTGCCTCCTGTTTGCTGCATCCCTCCTGACAGCCTCAGGTCCTGGGATATTTCACTAAAAATCATCTTCAGCCGTGTCTCCCATTTATCTTTTTGAGATAAATTGCACCACTTTTTGAGGTGCTTTTCCTGTGCCAAGCAGCCTCTCTGGGCTCCTTTCTCTCAGACAGGTTGTTCCCCCCAAGAGTCTCCCACACACAGAGGTCTGAGCCTCTCCAGCACAAGGCAGACACTCAAAGGGAGTTTATAAAGTCCCCAAAATCCCAATCCTTTAATTTAACCTGACTTTGAGCAAAGCAGGTGCCCTCCAAAAGAAAACAAACCTAAAGGAACTCCCCAGCCTTGTTTAACAGTTTATTCTGATGCTCAGTGTTGTTAAAGTTATGTTTTATTTCTTGCTCAAATCTGTTTAATCACTGGGGCCATTTGTTCTTGTTCTGTGAGCAGAACTCTCCCATGCCCCACGTTTAGCTGAGCCTCTCCTCGCTATTCTTTGTGCTCAGCTGAGCACATCCAGCCCTGAAAACATCTCAGGAATGGCTTTTTCCTCTTAAAGCTGCTAAAAGTGGTTTCACACCTGGTCCAAACCTCTCCCCAAGGAAAATGTTCATCTTAATACAACACAGGTTTCTTTTCTTGGTTTCTTTTTCTGTTTGTTTGGGTTTTTTTTAATAGATCACTTTTAAATTTTTTGAATAGATCACTATTTTAATATTTGCTAGTGTTTTTATCAACAGCATTCAAGGAATTCACCATTTACATTCCCTATTTGCAGCTGCATTGGCTGGAAGTATCTCACAACTTTTTAAAGCAAAATGCACAAGCTAAAGGTTCAGGTTGGATTTTAGAAAAAAATTCCATGGGAAGAGTGGTCAGGCATTGGAATGAGCTGCACAGGGAGGTTTGGAGTCACTGTCTGTCCCTGAGAATGTCCCAGAGGTGTCTGGATGTGGCCCCTGGGGACAGAGTTTGGTGCTGCTGGGTGATCTTAAAGGTTTCTTCCCACCTTGGTAATTCTGGGATTCTGTGATGTTTATTCTTTCTCCATTGAATGATATTTTATTTTACATTTTATTTTATATTTTATTTCACTTCATTTTATATTTTATTTCATTTTATTCTATTCTATATTATTTCATTTAATTTCATTTTATTTAATTATATTTTATATTTTATTTCATTATATTTTATATTTTTATATTTTATTTTATTCTATTCTATTCTATTTAATTTAATATTTAATTATTTTATTTTATAT
>NW_005054454.1:753725-756258 GCF_000277835.1 Geospiza fortis
TCTATTCTATTCTATTTCATGTCATTGTTTTATTTTATATTTTATTTTATTTTATTTTAATTTTATTTTTTCTTTATATTTTATTTCCTCTGATTTTATTCTATTTTATTTCATTTCATTTTATACCTTATTTTATATGTCATTTTTTATTTTATCTTTCATTTCATTTCATTTTATATTTCATTTTATATCTTATATTTTATTTCCTTTTATTTCATTCTATTTCCTGGCACTCTGTTTCATGTCATTCTATTTCACTCCATTTCAGCCAGCCGCATTTCCCTGTCCAAGGCGGATTTTTGGAGATCCCCGCAGTGAAATCCCCGCCTGGATTCCCGGGGGTTCCACGGCCGCTAGATGGAGGTGTCAGTGCTGGGAACCTTCCCTGGCCCTGCTCCAGCAGCGATTCCCTTTTCCTGCGGGGAAACCATCAGCCTTAATCATTAGCGTTAATCATTAGCGTTAATCACCCTCACTTACACTCAATCCGGCCCCAAACATTGCGGGAAAATCTTTTTTTTCCCCCTCTCTCGCCACCTCTTCCAGTCAAAAGCAGCCGTCGCGTTCCCTTCCTAGGAAAAAAGAAAGGATGAACAATTAAATCTGCAGATGAGGGAGATTCAGGTTTGTTTATTTATTTATTTCTGACGTCTGTGGCTGAATTAATGCTTAAAACTTTGAAGCTCTTAGGGCAGAGAGGTCCTTTAGCCCTGGAGCCCTGAAGGGCACGATCTCAGCTCCAATTAATTACATAAAATACAATTAATAGCGTCTTTTCCCCTTCAGATCTGCCACCTGAAGTGCAACAACCACGTTGTGCCAGTGAATATTTCCCGGTGGTTTTCCTGCCAGGCTGCAGGGACAGGGATTTCTTGCTGCCAGAGTTTGAATCTGGATTTTTTGAATTCTGTGGAACAGCAGATTTCAGGTGGGAATTCCTCAGGTGGAATTCCTGCAGGGGGCTGCAGAGAATCCAGAGATGCTCCTCAGAGGGAAAAGTGTCACCAGCCCTGTCAGGAAACACCTCTGGGAAAAAAAAAATGTTAAAATTGGCTTTATTTTGGCTGGATTTAGCATTAAACACCGGGGGCTTGCTCAGAGAAGTTATTTTCTTTTAAGAGACCATTTGTCTGCGTCTGAGAGGATGAAGATTTTATGGCAATTAGCACAGGTGATCATAAAACCATCTTTTATTTAGCTTATCCCTCCAAAAAAGCGTCAAATAAAGACTTAAATCCAAACCAATCAGAGAGGCTGAAGAAATTTGGAGTGGGATGTTTGGAGATGCATGAATGTCACAATAACTTCAGAAAAAATAACTTCATAAAGTAACTGCATAAAATAACTTAATAAAAAACCTAATAAAAAAAACTTCACTAACAATACAATAACTTCATTAAAAATTACCTCATAAAAACCAACTACTTAATAAAAAAAACAATAACTTCATAAAACTCTGTGACCTTTGAAGCTTGGGCCTTCCCCTGAAGGTGGTGATAAGTATATATAAAAATAAATAGAAGCATAATATTATAGAAGATATTTTATATAGATACAGGCACATTATGTTAAAAATATAATAAAAATATTTGTCTAGGTCTCTCAGGTCAGACTAACCAGCCAAGCACACCAAGGCTGGGTCAGCTTGTCCCTAAGGCAGATAAGTGAATTATAACACACAGTGGCAATTTCCAGCTGACTGGTAAGTCTTTGAGTGAGGAATTTTTATATTCATGTGGAATTTTTATATAAATATTTAATATTTATATGATAGACCATCCAACCTGGCCTTGAACACTTCCAGAGATGGGACAATGGAGCTCATGTCTTTCTCTCTCTAGCATTATACATAGTAATTTATATATAAATATATATCTATATACATACAGTATATTATTCTATACAGCAAATTTTATAGGTATTATATATACTATGTTATTTATATTCCCACATGCACAAAGTATATTGTTACACAAAGAACATTTTTATGTATTATATACTGTATATTAGATATATACCACATAGACATACAGCAAAGTATACACAAGATATTTTTTTATATATTATATTACATATAATATACAAAAATATTATAAATACAGTACGCACAGTAAAAGGTATATATATATAGGGTGTATTATATGGTAAATTATATGGTAAATAATATATGGTGTATTATAGTAATATACGGTATTATAATATATATGGTAATATATTATAATATATGTGGTAATAAAATTATAATATAAATGGTATATTATAATGGTATATGATGTAATGATATATGGTATATTATATGGTAAATAATATGGTATATTATATGGCAAATTTTCATTTATAATACATTATATATAGTGCGCACGTGTATTATATACACAATATATACTAAATATACAGGACGGATGGTAAATATAGTATATTTTATACATATATAGTTGATTTTGTGGGTGGGAGCTCAGCCGCTCCCTCACGGCGCCGCCCTCGCCCAACATGGCGGACGCGGCCTCACGCGCCACCTGTTGCCGCAGGGCCG
>NW_005054454.1:756677-774177 GCF_000277835.1 Geospiza fortis
CCGCCCGTCCCGAGCCGGGCTGAGCTGAGCCCGCTCCGAGGGTGGAGCCAGGGCGGGCTGGGCTCTGCTCCCCGGGAACAGGGACAGGAGCAGAGGGAACGGCCTCAGGCTGGGCCAGGGCAGGCTCAGCTGGGACAGCAGCAGCAATTTGCCCATGGAAAGGGAGCTCAGGCCTTGGCAGGGGCTGCCCAGGGAGCTTTGCAGTGCCCATCCCTGCAGGTGTCCCCTGGAGGTGGCACTGAGTGCTCTGGGCTGGGGACAAGGTGCCCATGGGGCACAGCTGGCACTCCATGGTGCCCAAACCTCGGTGATTCCATGATTCCATGGGGCTTTCAACACCTACACCTGTTTTACCTTCATTCCTTTGATTCCTGAACCTGTAGCTCAGGGTGAAGCTCTGCATGAAACAGAAATGAAATCAAATATCCCTGGACCACCCTAACCTGAGCTTTGTGCTTAAGGATTTATTTGGTGCATCTGATGTTGTGGTTTTGGGGCTTTTTTCTTGTTTTTATCGTTGGTTTTGCTCTCAAACCCTTTCATACTGAAGGAGGTGCTTAGTTTTTAAACAGTTTTGAATAAAACAGAATGGACTTGAAAGATTGGGCCGTGGTAAGAGATGAAAGATTGGGCAGTGGTAACAAATGAATTTGAGTCTCATCATCTCAGCATAAACTGTGTTGTCTTCACCATGTACAGATCTGCATAAATTACATTTCTAAGGTAAAGAATGGCAGAACTGCCTTGAACTTGAATAAGTATCTGTCTCCAGGAGGGAAGAGAAGTCTCAAAGTTTTAGAAACAACACAAAACTTAAAAAAAAAAAAGGCAGGTGGAGGTCCTGGGAAGGTAGGTGCACACAGACTTTTAATAGATGAAAAATCAGTTTAGTTATGTGGTCACTGAATTTCAGCACTGAAATACATAATTTAGCTTCGTTTCATAAGGTCACAGAGCTGGCAAGAGCTGATAACTCTTTAAGGCTGGAAATAAATGACATTTTTAGGAAAACACATGGACTGGCCACGTTTTTAATTTATTTTGTTGGCCAAATGTCAGGAAGGTGCAGAGAGAGAAAGTGGAATGAGGCCCTGAGGCTGAATCCCAGATTTTGGAGGTGTCAAAGGTGCCCTCAGCATTTGGATGACGTAAGAAAAACAAAGTTCTATTAAAAACAGGAAAATCCTGCACTGTGCCATGGTTTATCCAGTTTTCCAGAGCATTTGGTGGTTCTGGTGTCCAAGGAAATGCAGGAATTTTGTCCCTCAGGTGTGCGAGGTGATGTGGTCACACTGAAATGTCACTGGACCACCTGAGAAGGATTCCAAGGTAATTTTAAAAGGCAGCACTTGGTTAGGGGGTGAATTTTAAGAAAATTCCCTTGGTTTGGTGCAGAATACACCCAGAAAATTGCAACTTGTGCAGCAGAGCTGTGGAATTTGGTGCTGATGAAGAGTTCCTCACACAGTGTTTGTAAATACTCTGAATTTTGCTGTGTTTGGTTGGTCCTACTCTCTGAACGCTCTGCTTTTCCCGGCAGATGTAACACTCCTAAAATACCTTTTCTCTGCAGTTAAATGGGATTTTTTCTCTGCAGTTAAATGGGATTTTTCCCCTTCAGAGGGCCCCTTAATAATCCTGGATTGCCCTATTTGAGGAGGGTTGATCCAATCAAAGGTGAGACAAGAGAGCCACTGATAACTGTTTCTGTTCTGTCCCTCCCAAATCAAGATTTGTACTGCAAGTGCTGCTTGAATATTCCTCTTCTTCCTCTTTTTCATTTTTGAAATATTTTTTATTGAGGTTTTGATAATCCCAGTTGAGAAATCAGAAGTTTTAAATGGTTTGTGAGCAGTCTCTTAAAACCAGACCTTCCTGTTAATTCTGCTAAATGACAGTTTATTCTTAGAAGAAATAAAATTTCTTCATGACCAGTTTCTTAATACCAGTCCCAAAATCTTCTAGAGTAAAAAAAATTAAATTTACCTAAGCACTTACTCTCAAGTTATCCAAATCACAGTTCAGGAATTCCTTTAAATTCTGGATTTTTTATTTTTATTGAAGCACAGGAAGTTACCACTGACAGAACCCTTTTTTCTGATCCCCAAGTTGGCAAATTACTTTGAAAAATTTGGATTTTCTGAATTGTTTTTTACTTTGGATCTGCAGCTTTTGGTAAGCTTCAGTGTTGACTGTGTGCTTGAGGAATTGTAATTCTTGAATTTTATTTTTAAAACTCTGTCCCTGTGTACTCATTTATTTCAGAAAATGTATCAGTAAATAATTTCCAATTAGCTTTTTGTATTTTTCCATCCTCTTCATGGGATATTCCATTTTTTAGGGCTGTTTTCTGTCAGTAGAGGCCACTCAGGGTTTTTTGGTGGAATTTGTGCTGTCAGATCCAAGCAGGTGAAACATTTCTATGGCTCCTGTCATCCCCAGGGATGTGTCAGACTTCCCTGGGGATTTCACAGTTCTGACACAGGCACAGCAAGGCTAAAAAGTGAAATAATTTCATTTCTGCCTTGTTGGACCCCTGGGAACTGAGAATTTCAGGTTTTCTGTGCTGACAAACACTGACCCCCAAGAGAACACTGCATTTGACCTAAAGGTGTGAAGAAAACTTCCAAAATAAAATCATAAAAAATTAAAATAAATTTATTATTTCAAAATTATTTAATTAATTAAAATGAAAATAAATTTATTATTTAAAATTATTGATTTAATTTATTAAAATTAAGCAATAGAACTAAAATTATAAGTGTGTAGTTTAAATGGAAGTGTGTAACATCACAGAGTAGAAAAATTAAAGTTTTAATATATAATAATATATATAAAACACAAGAAAAGTTTTAAAACAGAAACTAATCATTCTTCATAAGTAATACTGTGTAATTAAACTAAGAATCCACATTACAAACCGCAAGTGGTTAGTAATTCAAAGCAAAAATAATTTAAATATCATTTCTTAATTAAACAATTTATCCTTAAAACCCTTATAGAAATACAACTCAATTTTTAATTTATGGAAATAAAATATTATAACATTCACAGTTTTTGAAACTGTAATATAAGTAAAAACTAATAAACACAGAATGCCATCTCACACATTTAATCCCAACCTTAACAAGAAACCCCCAAAGCCAGTTTCCATTTCTCCTTAAATTATAATTTCTTAAATAAACTATTTATCCTTAAAACCCTTATAAAAATACCACTCCATTTTTAATTTATGGAAATAAAATATTATAAAACTCAGTTTTAAATATAAATAATAACTATAATGTAATAACTGTGATATAAATAAAAACTAATAAACACAAAATCCCATCTCACACATTTAATCCCAACCTTAACAAAAAAAACCCCAAAGCCATTTTCCATTTCTCCTTAAATTATAATTTCTTAAATAAACTATCCTTAAAACCCTTATAAAAATACCACTCCATTTTTAATTTATGAAAATAAAATACTATAAAACAGTTTGTGAAACTGTAATATAAATAAAAACTAATAAACACAAAATCCCATCTCACACATTTAATCCCAACCTGAACAAAAAAACCCAAAGCCAGTTTTCCATTTCCCTTCTCTGTGGGCAAAGAGAGCACAAAGAGTTCCTACAAAGAATTTCATTCCTCAGAAAATCCCTGGGCTTTAGGGCTAGGAGAGATTTTGGCTGGAGACCATTTTCCCTTAAATTCCTTGAAAATGTTTCTGAGATTTGGAGCTGCTGGAGTCTCCATCTCTGGGAATGTTCCAGAGGTGGTTGGATGTGGCACTTGGGGACATTTCAGGTGTTTAAAAATCATATTTTAAACCTATTTCCATATTTTAGACCATAAGTTTTTCTATTTCCACGATGGTTCTGCTGGGAGAGTCAGTTCCACCTTTAATGGTTCTGTGATAATTACCTTAATCTGCTAATTTTTGCAAATTAATGAACATAGCAGCAAGTTTTCCATAATTAACAACAACTTATAATCATAGAGAAACTGAAAGCAGGCAGCTCTGTCATGGGAACAGCTTTTCTCTGGGAAAACTTGAGTGGAAAACTGAATTATTAAAGAAATTCATCCTGCTGGAAGTGCACTCGGAGTTGGAGCTCAGCTGTGTCCTCACACAACCCCCAGAGCTGGCTGGAAACAATTCTCTCTGCAATTAATTAAAAAATAAATAGATAATATTTGTGCTTGAAGACAAAGCCCAGCAAGGTGAGCTGTGCAAGAAGCAGCAGAATCCTGGGAATTGCAGCTCCCAAATTGTGCTTTTCCTCCAGTTTGGGCTTTTTTCAGTGCCGAAAAGCCTTTGGTGAGCTCAGCTGGCAATAAAGCTGTTAAAGGAGCTTTGATTTTGGGCTTTTGAATTGTCTTGGAGGCTCTGAAATAATCAGGAGGTGGATTTGGGGTTTTTAAAGTATTGAAAGAATTCCTTGTGCTTTGCAGGAAGTTTAGCAGATTTCTCAGGAGCATTTATAAAACTTTCTTTACAAATAATCTCCATTTTCTCATAATCTTTTCCTGCCTCAGCCACATGCCTTGTAATCCTTTTACTTCACGTTTTTTAAGCTTCTTAGATCACATTAAAAAGAAAAGATTTTAAAAGTAGATTTCCAAAAAAAAAAAACCAAAACCAGTGGTTTTACATTTATAGATTTTTGTGACCACAGCTCTGGTTTTGGCAAAATATTCCCTAATGGGAATATAAAACTTAATTATTGGCTGGCACCTGCATAGATTTTGAAGGTTTTCATTCTTTCTCTGCCAAAAAAAATCTCTTTTTTTGTGGCAGTGTTTATAGATTTTAAAGCTTCTGGTTTCCAAATAAAGCTCAGGGTTAAGAGTGTGGTTTAAAATCACATCTCAGTAATCTGGATTTACTTTGAACACTCAAACCATTACAAGAAAATGAGAAACCTTCCATTGTGGAAAGTTTTTCAATAGAACTTCTGGAAGTGGAGGTATTTTGAGCAGCTTGAGGTTTATATCACACTTGGACCTTCTGTAGGTCTCCAGAATAATTATTTCTGTGTCAAAAATCCACTTATTGAAGTCCTCAGAAATTTTTGGGGAATTTTTTTGGGATATTTGGGAATATTTTGCCAATTTTTAGGTCCAAAAATGAGAATTTAATTCAATTTTTTTCCCTTTTCCCACAGGAATTTCTCCCCATTCTCCCCAGTTTCTCCCCAGTTTCTCCCCATGGGTGGTTTTTTTGGACCTTTTAACCCCAATTTTTTTTGTCAATTTTTTGCCAATTTTTGGCCAATCAGTGCTTCAAGCAAACAATACCAATATTTTTATAGGTAGAAAAAAAATGGAAATATATAATATTTATTTATTTAAATATTCCAATAACTCTTGTTGCACAAGATGGTTGTTGGGTGCCTCAGAAATACCTGAACCTAGAAAAGCAGTGTTGTAAAATTGTCATGAATAGTATTGATGTTGGAGATCTAACTAAATATTGGAGATTTAAATAGTGGAGATAAAAATATTGTTGGAGATATTAACAAAAACGACTTCCCTGGATCCAGTGCTCCAATGCTGAGCTCAGAGTCTGGTGGGAAGATCCCACACGAGCTCTGAGCTGTGCCAGGATTTACAATTTTATTTTCTTGGAAAATGTCCTGGTTTGACGCTGGTGCAATGCCAGTGCGCCCATGAAAATGCCTTCTCCGTGGTGTCTGCTGTGAGATGTGACCAGGAATAAACAAAGCAGGCTTCTACTTAGGGATAGAGGAAAGGAAACTTTATTACCTACACTAAACTACACGTACAAAGAAACACACACAGGGAAAATGAAAACCTTACAGAAACATTTCCTCCTCCTCCCACCACATTTTTCCAATACAATACATCTATCCCCCAAATTCCCAACTCTCAGTCCATCCCCACCCTTCAGATAATCAGTTCTCAGTTCATCAAGAGGAGAGGAGTGTTCCTTGTGCCATGGGCTTCCCCAGGAAACACCTTTGAGACCTTGTGTGTTTCCTGTCACTCGTGGCACCGCCCGGAGTCCATCTGCCACCGTGACCTCTTCCTTCCATGCCCCGTGCTCTCACCACTGAACATGGACCAGAGCTGCTTCTGGGGTTGTCCCTTTTAAGGATGCTTTGTCCAGTTCCAAAAAGAGCACAGTCTCTCCTTTCAGGACATCTGTCCCCTCCAAATTTTGTCACCCCCTGGGGCTGAGGGGTTCTCAGCCATTGCCTCCCCCCTGGATGCAGTCTCTGTGTCACAGGAAAAATGGTTCTGTCCATGGCTATACAAGAAAAGTCCAGCCAAAGGCCACTCCATCATCTCCTGCCACATAGGGTTCTTCTCAAGTTCTCTCTGACATCTTCCACTTGCACAAGCCTGCATCACACTTGCCCATTTCCTGCTGTTCATCCCTATCTCTCTTCTCATTCAACTCCACGAGGATCAGCATTTGTAAGGTTTCCATCATCCAAGAAAAGGGTTAAAAATCTCAGGCTCTGCCTGTCCAGGACTCCCACACCCTGTGGGACCTTCTCTCCGCACCCCCTGCTTCTCCTTGTCGTTGGCCCTGCTGTCAGATTCCAAGGTGGCACAGACACAGGCTCTCTCTCCTGGGGGGCTGCCCGATGTCTCTCTGTCTCTCAGGGAGCTGGCTGTGATTTTGCTTTTTGAGGTTTTCTTTGGAGTTATTTTGGTGCTGGCAAACAACTCTTGGGATTTGAGCTCTCAGGAGTTGGATTTGAGTTCCTTTGATTTAAATTTATTATAAAAATTTGATTAATTGATTTATCAAATTTTTATTATCAATTTATCAATTTTTATTATAAATGGATAATGTCTGTATCACACAGCTTGGCAAAAATAATCATTAAAAACCCCATAAAATGGAAGTTTTTGACTTTTAGATGCAGCCAAGTAACCCAAACTCACTTTATTTTCTTGCATGGCCTGAAAACCATTCTGGAAATTTCCTGAAGGTTTGGTCCTGATTTCAAAACAAGTGGCTGTTTGTGTGGAGGCCTCTTAAAATTCAGGCTGTTTTCCAAGAGGAGCTGCCTGAAAGGCAGGAGAACTGTTCCTTTTTTTCCTGAAGGTAGGAAGCTCAGCTGGTGGGGTGCCAGAAGAGCCAAGCTGTATTGTTACAATAAATGGATTTTTTTCCTGTTTGTATTTTTTCCCCATTCATAATCCATATAGTTAAACAAAACACTCTGTGGGTTTGTAGTTAAAATATCCTCCTCCTTTCTGCTAACCAAACAAGTGAGATAATATTATTAAATTCACTAAGAACAACTCCCATCTCTGATTATTTTACTATAGAATTGTTGATAATTCCTGAAAGCTGCAGTAGGAATATATCCATTACTGTGGAAATAGAAAATAAGAACTAAAATGTCCATTATTGTGGAAAAAGAAGATGAAATAAGAATTAAAATGTCCAATACTATGGAAATAGGAAATAAGAATTAAAATGTCCATTGCTGTGGAAAAAGAAGATGAAATAAGAATTAAAATTTCCATTACTATGGACATAGAAAATAAGAATTAAAATGTCCATTGCTGTGGAAAAAGAAAATCAGAACTAAAATTTCTGTTACTGTGGAAAAAGAAGATGAAATAAGAATTAAAATGTCCAATACTATGGAAATAGGAAATAAGATTTAAAATGTCCATTACTGTGGAAAAAGAAGATGAAATAAGAATTAAAATTTCCATTATTATGGACGTAGAAAATAAGAACTAAAATGTCCATTATGATGGACATAGAAAATAAGAATTAAAATGTCCATTACTGTGGAAAAAGAAAGTAGGAACTAAAATTTCTGTTACTGTGGAAAAAGATGATGAAATAAGAACTGAAATGTCCATTACTATGGAAAAAAAGAAGATGAAGTAAGAACTAAAATGTTCATTTCTTGCAGGTTGTGATGTTAAATAATAGGAGAGAGTTTCTGGTGGCAACCAGAACTTCTGGAGGGGGAATCAGTGGGAATCCCTGGGGTGTCTTTGCCCATCCCTGGGGTGTTTCTGCCCATCCCTGGGGTGGTTTTGCCCATCCCTGGGGTGTTTTTGCCCAGCTCTGAGGTGTTTTTGCCCATCCCTGGGGTGTTTTTGCCCATCCCTGGGGTGGTTTTGCCCATCCCTGGGGTGTTTTTGCCCATCCCTGGGGTGTTTTTGCCCAGCTCTGAGGTGTTTTTGCCCATCCCTGGGGTGGTTTTGCCCATCCCTGGGGTGGTTTTGCCCATTCCTGTGCAGGATTCCTTGGCCCTCGGGCCAGGTGCCATCCAGCTGGGAGCCAGCATTGCCTGGCTCATGGAAACTCTGATGAAAGGTTGAATTTTCCTGGGGCTCCAGGATGAAGCAGCTGCAGGGACAGGCAGTGGAAAGAATGAACAGCTCCTGCCTGGGGTTGTGAAACCCAGAAAAATCAGCTCAGGGCAGGTGAGATCAGCAGGGCCTCTCCAAAACCAGCCCACCACAAAAAAATTCCCACATCATGGGGTGTTCTCCCCTTGGGGAAGGCTTAGAATCTGTGTAAAGTAGAAATAAACCAAATTTTGGGAGTTTTTCAGGGATCTATCCCAATACAAAAGCTCAGAGCAGCTGAAGTGCAGGAATTCTTCACAGGAGCTGCTGTCAGGAGAGGTTGGTCCTTAATCTGTTCCTTCCTCAGCTGCCAAAGTGCAGTGCTGTCCTTACCCACTGCTCTGCAGGGATGTGTTATCTGCAGAGATGTTTTCTCTCCCCTGCTGGGAAAAAGGCACATCCAGACATTTCTCTGGCTGAATTTGGTACGAGATGCAGAACTGTGGTGGCTTTCAGCAAGTGGGAGTTCCTAACCCAAAAACACTGCCTGGAATATTCAGGAATTTAAAATATTTTCAGAAATTTATTTTCTAATGCTGACTTTTTTTACCCTTTAATCAAAACAGGTGGGTTCTTGCCATATGAATAAATAAAGAAATAAAATGCATCCTCAGAGCTCTGTTGTTATATATACCTTACCAGCTTTAAATGCCAGTGTGCTGCTGATGTGTCACTAATTAATGGCTAAGATAATTACAGTGTGTCAGGCATTAACCTCACCAAAAATGCAGGAGATTTGGGTTAAATTCCAGGCTCTTCTGTGGCTCCTTTTATTACTTTTTATTATTTTATCAGGGGTTTGGATGGGATAGTAGATGGGGGTTGGAATTAGATGATCTTTAAAGTCTCTTCCAACCAAACCATTCCATGATCTTTAGTAATGCTTTTGAAATCTTTTGGCAATTTTCAGGTACACTTGATTTGTTCTTTGAAATGCAGAAACTTCTTGTAATTGCTTTGAGGTTTTTCCTACCCTCCCAGAACATTCTTAGAAAATAATTTTTGAAGTTTCTCTTCCATTCTTCCTTCTGTGAGTGCAGTGGAAAATGTCATTCTTTAAAGATCACAGAAATACCAGCCTGCTCTGACCAGCTCCTGTTGTTTTCCAAAACCTCCTGTGTTAAACTTGAATTTTTTTATTTCCTTTTGTTTTTCCCTTAGTCACAGAGGATGTGTCAGAGGATGAACACGTAACTTCTGCTTGTCTGGGATGATATCTTTAATATTTGAGTTAAACAAATGCTGCTGTCATGTTAGAAGGAACTAGAAATTAAAACAGCCCCAAACACCTGCTGTTTTCATCCTTATCTTTGCTCTCCCTCAAGTCACAGTTTTGGCATAATACAGCTGCATTTTTCATAATAATGAATTGTTAAGTACAGAAGTCTTTTTCATCCTGCTCCAATGGGATTATGTCATATCTTCACTCAGTGGGACAGCTGGAAAAACACCATAAAAATTTAGAAAAACACTTCAGGGACAACTGCCTTACCTGTTAGAATTTTTTATTTTTTTTTTTTTTTTACTTTTCAGAAATGGCAGTTAAATAGGAAAAGCAAAAAAAATCCTAAACCTCTGAGCCCACAGATGATACAGTCCCGAAGGTGTGTGGGAAGCACAAAATGGCTGCAAAATGTTTGTTAATCAGAGTGAATTAATGAAGCAGTGTAAAATAATGAGCAGCTGAATAATTCTTAGGCATGGCTGGGAGTCCCATGAAGTTTTTATTGAATGGAATCAGAATGGTTTGGGATGGAAGGGAGATCAAAGATGGTCCCATTGCCACCCCTGCCATGGCAGGGACACGTCCCCCTGTCCCCAGTGTCTGCCTGGCCTGGGACACTGCCAGGGACAGCCCCAGCTGCTCTGGGAATTCCATCCCAGCCCCTCCCTAATTCCCACAAATTCCCAAATTCCTAATTCCCAAAATCCCATCCCTCCCTGCCCTCCAGCTTGAGGCCATTCCCTGTGTCCTGTCCCTCCAGCCCTGGTGGGAGAGTGGATTTGGGTTCAATTTAGATTATTTTAGTGGTTGTCTCTGGTAGATCGTGCACTGACAACTCCACAGACAGTAAACAGAGTGAAACCCAGCCCCATTGTGCTGTGGAATTCAGGGGGATGAGGAGGAGCTGGGACCTGGCTTGGTGCTATTTAGGGACCACTTTGGGCTGGGAAACAAACGCTGACAGTGGGGGCTATTTTTGAGAGGTGTTTATTTCTCACTGTTCATCAGCTCCTGCAGTTATTTGTAGTACATCCATCCTTTGCAGTGCCTTGGTGAGTAAGGATGCTGTAAAAGGTAAAAATGAAAAAACTCCTGAAGAAATAAATGTAAGAAGTCCTTGGTTCTAGGAGGAGCAGATGGAATGACAGGAATGAGGTGTTGATCCCTCAGTGATTGTAGACTGGAAAGCAGAGTTACTTAAATCCTCCTTCTGTGTCACCCTGTCCTGGGCTAAGCCTGGGTTAAACTGCCCCAGTTCAGTGTTTGGTGCTGATGGTTTAATCACAGTTATAGCAGAGCAGTTCCCATCATTTTATCCTTCAAAACTGCCCAAGGATAAACTCTGAGGCCAAGGGAAAGGATCCTGTGAGAGCTGAGTGAGAGGAGAACAAAATCCAGCTGCAGTATGACAGACCATGAGGGTTTGGGGAAAAGAGCTGCATCCAAAAATCTAAACACAATCACCATGAGCAAAGAAATGCTGAAAGATTTTCATGTGTCAACCCAATCAGGTCAGCCTGAAAGTGAAGAATCTTTATTTTTTAAAGCAGATTGGATGTGGGACACCAAATTCACTAATGAGCACAGAGCTCTGACTGTATTTATTTCACGTATTTGCAAATTGGTGTTTAATCCCTCTCCCCCCCAGTTATTTGAGTCTCCCTTTGTTGCTGCCTGTCCTGATTAGGGCTTTGCCTTGCAAATGCTGATTTGAAGAGTCTCTAATTTGGCATTTCAGCCCTTGCTGTAACGTGGAGGTTGCAGAAGGTGGAACTGGAAATGCTGTTTAAGCTCTTTCCTTGCTCTGCTGGGCAGGTTGGAAATGTCAGCTGTGGTTTTCTGAGCTGGCTTCAGGCACTGTCAAGGTAGAGGCTGGATCAGATCACTTTGAGAAGTGATTAAAAATCTAAAATAGAGATTGTAAAACTCTGCCTGCTAAAAGGGTCTCCCAGTTGTGGCCAGGCTGTTCCTATGGAGAACACTTGAGCACATTAAAACACTCCAAGCTTTTTGGAGGAGTACTTCAATCAGAACCCAGTTCATCTGGAAAAAATGATAAGGCTCAGCTGCTGACAGGGGCACAGGCCTGCTGGCAGTGTTTGCTGAAGGGCTGAGCACACAGCACAGGTTTTTCCTTTGACTGGAACATTGCTGTTTGCAGGAGCTTCATGAGGTTCCTCAGAAATACCTTGGAGAGTGGCACCAGCTGCAAGCACACCAGGAACAGCTCAGGGCTGAGCCCTCCTGGGAGCTTTGGGCCCTTTCTGCCTCCGTGGGGAAAGGAGTGGGGGGATTTTCCAAAACAGGGCTGGGGGCTGAAAAAAGCAATAAACAGAAAATCTGAAACAGTCAGGGGGGAGCTGGAGCTGCTGCAGAGAGCCCAGAGGAGGCTCCAGGATGAGCAGAGGGATGGAGCAGCTCTGCTGCCAGGAAAGGCTGGCACAGCTGGCATTGTTCACCTGCACAGGAGAAGCTTTGGCCTAAGCTCAGGGTGGCCTTGCAGGGCCTGCAGGAGCCCCAGGAAAGCTGGAGAGAGACAATTTCCAGGGGATGCAGGGACAGCACCCAGGGAATGGCTGCCAGTGCCAGAGGGCAGGGCTGGGTGGGATCTTGGCAATGAGGAATTGTTCCCTGGCAGGGTGGGCAGGGCTGGGATGGAATTCCACCCCTGGATCCCTGGCAGTGCCCAAGGCCAGGCTGGACACTGGGGCTGGGAGCACCTGGGACAGTGGGAGGTGTCCCTGCCATGGCAGGGGTGAACAAGATGATCTTTAATGTCCCTTCCAACCCAAATCAGTCTGGGATCCTTTGAAACCTTATGAATTCACTCCAGGTGTGTTATCACCCTCAGATTTATTATTTGACCTTCACTTGGAACATTTTACAACTCTGGAAATGTGTTTTGCTCTTAGAATGAATCCCAGAATCATGGAATGGGTTGGGATGGGAGGGACCTCAGAGCCCACCCAGTGCCACCCCTGCCATGGCAGGGACACCTCCCACTGTCCCCAGTGTCCAGCCTGGCCTTGGGCACTGCCAGGGATCCAGGGGCAGCCCCAGCTGCTCTGGGCAGTGAGAGCAGAATTTGCTGTGGAATTGCAGCAGCCCAAGTTTAAACTGTGGAAAATGTCCCAGGGAGCTTTGGTATCCCCACAACTGATCTGCATGGGAATCAAAGGTCCCTTACATTTCTTATGGAAAAAGGGAGGAGATGAGGGGGCTGGGAACTCCTTTGAACATTTATTGAAGCAGCACCCTCCAGACTCAGCTGGATCAGAGGCTGAGCAGGACTTGGAGCAGGTCTGGGTTGCTCTCATTGCTGTGTCTTGGCTTTAAGTGACACCTGAGGGATTTTAGGAACCAGTCAGCCATGGAGTCTGAGGAAACTTGTAATTATTGCACAGTCCCTCTAGGTAAAACAACTCTTTGTAATGTTGTGACTTCCAAGAATAGAACAAAATTTAACAGGTGATACAAGTGTTCAGGGAGGCTCTTTATGAATTTCCTTTCAGTAAAATAATAGAAAAATGCACCTGGTTTTTAGGCTTCTAAGGCTAGAATTCTAAGAAATGAGGATATGCATGGAATAGGGTGAAAGATATGTATAAGTTTTGTTTTCTTCTGATATTTAGGGGAAAAATAATTAAATCAGAGTTGGTAGAATGAAGTTATTAAAACTGCTGTTTGTCTCTAAGTAGAGAGAGAGGCACAAAGATTCCCAGTTAGAAGCCAGCCCAGGAGAATACCCTGCTTTCCATACCTTGCAGACTTTGAGAAATGTTTTCCAGGAAAGCTGAGGAGAGCCATGAATCACTTCTGGAAAACCCAGTGGAAGGAATTAGTCAAAGAAAGGCTGCATGGCCACCCTGTGCCTGTCAGGAAATGGGGCAGCTTTCCATGATCCTGTACAGATCATGGGACTCCTGTTTGCTAAAGCTCTCATGAAAAGAGCAAGTGAAAAATTGCTGCTCATTGACTTTCTAAAAATGCTTGTTTTGAAATAAATAGAACATTTAATACCAGCCAGAAGGGCTTTTCTCTGAATTTCCCTTTTCTCCCTGAATTTTCCTGCTGGCATAATCAAGGGAGCTGGGGAGGAACTGGCAGTCAGTGGTGTCCTCACAGGCAGTAAATTGGCCAAATATTTCTTTCCTGGTTGATGATGAATGAATTATTTCATGTTATCAGTGTAATTATCTCCAGTTTCTGCTTTGCCCCTGCAAATCCCTGGCAGTGTGAGAACCCCCATGGTTTTAACATGATCTGTGTTCGTTATTCTGCTGTTACAGGGCTAAAAGAAACCAGAAATGCCACCAAAAATGTGAGGAGGGTGAGGGATTGCAGCTTTCAGCGTTCTTGGGGTGAATCCTGGGGGAATTTTTGGCAGTGGGCTGTGCATCCAAATGTCTGGGGCAGCTCCTGGGCTTTGGAAGGAGCTGCTTTGGAAGGAGCTGCTTTGGAAGGAGCTGCTTTGTCTGTCAGAGATGTGAAGCTGAATATTAAATGCCTGACAGATCCCATTTTCTGCAGCTCCCACTTCTTTGCCAAGAGCTCTGCCAAAGATGATGCATCCAGGATTTTTAGGGAGCTGCAGAGGAAGTTGGGTTGTGTTTGGGTTTTTTGGTTTGTTGTGGGTTGGGTTTGGTGGTGGTGGTTTCTGTTCCTGTGGGAACAGCTCATGCATGGAGATATTCTGGGTTAAACCAGCCAGGCCAGGGGGGAATAGGTTGAATTTTTGTTATTAATAAATGAAAGCTGCTGCCTTTGTTTTGTGTTCAGCTCTTCTGAGCTGCCCTGCTCCTGCTTTGGGAGGAGAGCAAAGTAAAGGAATGGTGCTCAAACACCTTGAATTTCCTGCGAAACTGGTGATGCCTCACTTCCAGTTAAATCCACCTGAAGACATTTTTGACCACCTGAAGCCATTTTAAAAGTTCAGGATCACTCAGAGCTGAGCTTGAGCCTCTCACTGCACCCCTCCATCCATTGGGATTTTAATTTCCCCACAATTTGTGTCCACTTTGCAATGCCTCAGAGAGCCATTTGGAATTCTTCCTGTCACTTTTGGTGTTTGATTCTTAAAACCCAAGGCCTGCAGCCTCTGCCAAATACATTTTTCATTTCTCCCTTGTCCTTGTACCCTTTTTCCTGGTGGAGATTTTCTAAGAGGCTCCAGACATTCCAATATTTGGCTGCTCTCTGATGATTTGGGGAAATGTCTCTCAGGATGACTGGGAGAAAGCCCTTGAAGGGACATTTTCCTTCCCTTTCACTGGATTAAGGATAAATGAGCATGATAATTCCTCAGCTCACATTCCTTTCTTCCAAAATACCAATTTTTGAACAAAGCAGAGAGATTTCTGGATTTCCCTTCGAGGGTTTTGTTCTTCCCTCAGCAGGTTTGGTTGGAAATCCTGGATGGCACAGGTGTTGGAATGTCTTTCCAAATGGAATGATTTTATTTTTAGATGAATAGAAAAATATTTGCCATGAAATGCTGTCTGAAAATGTTTATTTCCTTTTGAGTACCCAAAATGAGGGCAAAATCATCATTAATTTACTCTGGACCATTTGAGTGTTTTCCCAGCAGGAGTGGAAACATGCTGGAAAAAGCCTTTACATTTTGGAATATATTTCCCACATTCAAAAGCTTTCTAAATGAGGCTGCTGGTTACTCAGCTACTCTGTAGTGGAATTTCCAAGTGCCCACTCAGTGAACAGGAATTCAGTGTTTAATGCTTGGAAATGGAAGTGTAAATCACAGATTTTTCCAAGGATGGAAGAAGCACACTGCAGGTATTTATTTTTCAGATGGGTGGCTGGAAAACTGTGGCCCATGGAATCTGTAAATGGCCCTTGTGTGACAGAGCACAACTCTGGATATTTTATTTGAATATATTTGGATCTCCTAATGCAAAAATGACACCAGCTCATACATTTGAAGTATGAGCTATTCAAATGTATCCTGTAAGTCTTCAGGAAAAACTGCCCCTTCTTGGCACTGCAGTTGGAATTTGCATTAAAAAATCATCAGGGGTTTATTTAAATTTTTTTTTTAATCCTTCAGTGGAGTCATTGTGGAATGGCTGCAGTGGGAATTCAGGAATTGGCTTCCCAGGAGCCTCCCTGGTGCTGCCAGCCTCACTTCCACGGGGTCCTTCAGCTTTGTGCTGGAAGGACACACAGCCCCAGGCATGGCCCTGCTCAGCAGTGTCTGGGATTGCAGGAGGAGTTAATTGGAGGAGGAATTCTGCCCAGGGAATTAATTGGAGGAGGAATTCTGCCCAGGGAATGGGCACGGCCCCGAGGCTGCCACAGCTCCAGGAGCCTTTGGCCAGCGCTGCCAGGGATGCCCAGGCTGGGCCAGGAACTGGATCTATGATCCTGGGGGTGCCTTCCACTCAGGATAGCCCAGGATTCTTCCTTATTCTCCTTTTGAAATAACAGCTATAGATGCAGGAAGCCTTCTGGGAGATTTTATTTCTTCTATCCCAGGAGCAGCTGTTGAATTGACATGCAGAAAATCAGGAAGTGAAATGGGAGCAGGCCTGGGTTGGCAATTCACAGCCCTGGAATAGTATTCTGGATTAAACCAGGAATTCTCAGCTGGAAAAGGTGAGAATTTGAAATGAAGGAGGAAGAAATAAGATTGGAACTTCCAAGAGGTTTTTAAAACAGTTTGTGGTGACAAGAAAAGACCTGATGGCTTCAAACTGATGGAGGGAAAGTTTAGATTGGAATTAGGAAAAAATCCTTCCCTGGCAGGGTGGGGAGGGTGCCCAGAGCAGCTGGGGCTGCCCCTGGATCCCTGGCAGTGCCCAAGGCCAGGCTGGACACTGGGGACAGTGGGAGGTGTCCCTGCCATGGCAGGGGTGGCACTGGGTGGGCTCTGAGGTCCCTCCCAACCCAACCCAACCCAGTCTGGGATTAAATGGTAAATGAAATTGTCTCACGGGTTTTGGAGATGCCCTGAGGACAATCTGCCTGTTCCAAACCATTCCCCCATTCCTTTGTTTGTGCACAGTGACCAGACTGTTCCTTCAGCAAATGGCATCAGGAGCAGTGACAGCTCTGGGGGGCTTGGATCAGCTGCAGCCCAGCTGGGAGGGGAGCAGCCCATGGGATCACACCTGGGGTTAACCTGGCTCTAAGGCCACACCAAATTCCCAAAAACCATCTGGAGCACCTGAGGAGCAGCCTCAGAGCAGGGGCCACCAAGACACTCCTGGATGAAGGTGGCATTTGGCTCTTCTGGGGGAGTAAATACAGAGTTCAGGGCAGTGCTGCCTGTTTTATTTCTGTGAGCCTTGAGGAATGAGCAGCTCTGCTGGAGAAACTCCAGCCTGCAGAATTTGAAGGCTTTCCAATGGCAAAGTGCAGGTGAAACTCAGAAAGGGAAACTCCCCTGGCCCAGCCTGAGGCTGTTCCCTCTCCTGTTCCTGTTCCTGGAGCACAGCCTGCCCCCCCGGCTGTGACAGCTCCTGAGAGGGGATGGGGGTGAAAGGGACAGGAACAAAGCTCAGGAAATCCCAGAATCCCCAAATCCCTGGGCTGGCACAGCTCTCCCAGCCCATGCAGTGCCAGCTGTGCCCCATGGGCACCTTGTCCCCAGCCCAGAGCACTCAGTGCCACCTCCAGGGCACACCTGCAGGGATGGGCACTGCAAAGCTCCCTGGGCAGCCCCTGCCAAGGCCTGAGCTCCCTTTCCATGGGCAAATTGCTGCTGCTGTCCCAGCTGAGCCTGCCCTGGCCCAGCCTGAGGCCGTTCCCTCTGCTCCTGTCCCTGTGCCCTGGGAGCAGAGCCCGACCCCCCCGGCTGTGCCCTCCTGGCAGGGACTTGTGCAGAGCCACAAGGGCCCCTGAGCCTCCTTTGCTCCAGCCTCAGCCCCTTCCCAGCTCCTCAGGGATTCTCCAGCCCCTTCCCAGCTCC
>NW_005054454.1:774187-777946 GCF_000277835.1 Geospiza fortis
ACTGGGGACAGTGGGAGGTGTCCCTGCCATGGCAGGGGTGGCACTGGGTGGGCTCTGAGGTCCCTCCCAACCCAACCCAACCCAGTCTGGGATTAAATGGTAAATGAAATTGTCTCACGGGTTTTGGAGATGCCCTGAGGACAATCTGCCTGTTCCAAACCATTCCCCCATTCCTTTGTTTGTGCACAGTGACCAGACTGTTCCTTCAGCAAATGGCATCAGGAGCAGTGACAGCTCTGGGGGGCTTGGATCAGCTGCAGCCCAGCTGGGAGGGGAGCAGCCCATGGGATCACACCTGGGGTTAACCTGGCTCTAAGGCCACACCAAATTCCCAAAAACCATCTGGAGCACCTGAGGAGCAGCCTCAGAGCAGGGGCCACCAAGACACTCCTGGATGAAGGTGGCATTTGGCTCTTCTGGGGGAGTAAATACAGAGTTCAGGGCAGTGCTGCCTGTTTTATTTCTGTGAGCCTTGAGGAATGAGCAGCTCTGCTGGAGAAACTCCAGCCTGCAGAATTTGAAGGCTTTCCAATGGCAAAGTGCAGGTGAAACTCAGAAAGGGAAACTCCCCTGGCCCAGCCTGAGGCTGTTCCCTCTCCTGTCCCTGTTCCTGGAGCACAGCCTGCCCCCCCTGACTGTGACAGCTCCTGAGAGGGGATGGGGGTGAAAGGAACAGGAACAAAGCTCAGGGAATCCCAGAATCCCCAAATCCCTGGGGCTGGCACAGCCCTGCCAGCCCATGGAGTGCCAGCTGTGCCCCATGGGCACCTTGTCCCCAGCCCAGAGCACTCAGTGCCACCTCCAGGGCACACCTGCAGGGATGGGCACTGCAAAGCTCCCGGGGCAGCCCCTGCCAAGGCCTGAGCTCCCTTTCCATGGGCAAATTGCTGCTGCTGTCCCAGCTGAGCCTGCCCTGGCCCAGCCTGAGGCCGTTCCCTCTGCTCCTGTCCCTGTGCCCTGGGAGCAGAGCCCGACCCCCCCGGCTGTGCCCTCCTGGCAGGGACTTGTGCAGAGCCACAAGGGCCCCTGAGCCTCCTTTGCTCCAGCCTCAGCCCCTTCCCAGCTCCTCAGGGATTCTCCAGCCCCTTCCCAGCCCCATTCCCTACCCTGGACATGCTCCAGCCCCTTTGACTTTCAGAACAGATTTGGAAGCAAAGCCTTGGTTGCTCAAAGAAAAAGTAATTTGGCTTCTTTAATTGCTTTACCTGAACCTTTAATAGGCCCTGATTGACTCTAGATTGAGATGTTGGGTAGGGAATACAGACAAGCTCACACAGATTCATTCCTTTTACTTTTTTTTTCCTCTGTTCTGACCTTTTATCTTTACCTCCTTCATTATCTGGAATGTCAGAGTGAGGTAAAAATATCTTGACTTCTTTGGTCTTCTCAGAAAAGTTTCAGCGAAGATGGGATCATACTGAACTACAATTTCCACCTGTGGTGATCAGTGTGTGTGTCATCAAGCCAGCAGGCCAAAGAAATATTTTTTTTTTCCTCAAGGAATATTTAAAAGAATGGGATGCTAACATCAGGCTCTTATTCTAATATTATGAAGGTTTCACGCAAGAAATAATGATCCAAAGCCCCTTTTTGCTTCAGGAGTGATGTGTTTGAACATGTCCCTTATTTCTCTCTTGAGAAAGTGGGTATATGGATTCTGAAGTGGATAAATGCTGTAGTTGTGATGGAGAAATAGAAAGCAACACACTCCATTTTCAGAAGGCTTCAAACTGTTTTTATTCTAGCATGGATGCTTTTTATACATTTTCACAAAACTCCTAAGTTTACATTTTACTCATTAGTCAGGAAAGACAAACAAAGTGCTCATTGGAACAGACAGTTGCAGTTTCTCTCATTTCTCTTGAAACCTCTGTGAAACCTCTTCCACAGACAAATATTTTGAAGACTTATCATATCAGGGCATTCTCCATGCAATGAATAATGTGCTCCGACTCCATGATTCAGAATGCTGAACAATCACTTTATTAAAACTATACTATATTACATATAATACTATATTATAATTATACTACAGAGATACTAAATATATACTGTATTGTACTAAAGAAAAACTTGTGACAGTCAGACACAGCTTTGGGTGATCAGCTAATCAATCAAAACAAGTTTCACCTGTGTCTAATTAAAAAATTACTTCAGGTAAACAATTTCTGTAGCACATTCCACACGTGCAAAACAACAGGGGCAGTGAATAGAGATAAGAATTGTTTTCTCTTTTTCTCTGAGGTTCTCACTGCCTTCCCCAGAAAAATCCTGGAGGAGAGAACAGTGTCTCTGTCTGTTTAGAGAATGTGAATGCCACAAGGCATTCACATGGAATGGAATTATGGGGTGGTTTGAGTTGGGCCTCAAATCCCACCCAGTGCCACCCCTGCCATGGCAGGGACACCTCCCACTGTCCCCAGTGTCCAGCCTGGCCTTGGGCACTGCCAGGGATCCAGGGGCAGCCCCAGCTGCTCTGGGCACCCTGTGCCAGGGCCTGCCCACCCTGCCAGGGAACAATTCCTCATTGCCAAGATCCCATCCAGCCCTGCCCTCTGGCACTGGCAGCCATTCCCTGGGTGCTGTCCCTGCATCCCCTGGAAATTGTCTCTCTCCATGGTTCTTGTGGCTCCTTTGGATTCTGGAATCTGAATCTGGATCCCAGCCTTACACAACCAGCCCAGAACTGAACTTCTGAGAGCTCCTCTCCTGCTGTGTGTTCATCACTGCTCTTACACATGAGAGCAAACCTGATCTCAGCTGGCTGGCACTGGGCTGTTTTAATAATGAGCCACGTTTGGGGTCAGTGTTCTGTATCTCGTTTATGTTGTGCTTCTGCTGCAAGGCAGGAACTGGGGAGGGATGTGCTTCCTGTGGGAACATCTGGATCTGGGGGAGCTCTGAGCACCCTGGCTTCAGCTGGAGGGGGTTTGAGCAAAGCCCTGTCAGGTGTAGGACAGGATTGTGGCCCTGCTGGATCATTTGTGGGGAATTTTCCCTTCTTCCATGGAAGAAGAGAATTCGGGAAGTTTTTTAGGGGGACCTTGTGGGGGCACAGCTGGAACTCTGTGGTTGGGAAAAGAACAGCTGAGAAGGGGCTGGAGAATCCCTGAGGAGCTGGGAAGGGGCTGAGGCTGGAGCAAAGGAGGCTCAGGGGCCCTTGTGGCTCTGCACAAGTCCCTGCCAGGAGGGCACCGCCGGGGGGGTCGGGCTCTGCTCCCAGGGCACAGGGACAGGAGCAGAGGGAACGGCCTCAGGCTGGGCCAGGGCAGGCTCAGCTGGGCCAGCAGCAGCAATTTGCCCATGGAAAGGGAGCTCAGGCCTTGGCAGGGGCTGCCCAGGGAGCTTTGCAGTGCCCATCCCTGCAGGTGTGCCCTGGAGGTGGCACTGAGTGCTCTGGGCTGGGGACAAGGTGCCCATGGGGCACAGCTGGCACTCCATGGGCTGGCAGGGCTGTGCCAGCCCCAGGGATTTGGGGATTCTGGGATTTCCTGAGCTTTGTTCCTGTTCCTTTCACCCCCATCCTCTCTCAGGCGCTGTCACAGCCTGGCTGTGTTTGTTTGGGAGCTCCCATTCCCCATCCCTCCATGTCTGGGCTGCTCAGGGTTGTTCTCCTTGTGGCCCTGTCACCATTTCAGCAGCTCTGAGTTCAATTCTGAAATGTGGTCCCTGCTCAGTCCCCAAAGGTGGCACTGTCCCAGCCCAGCGCTGCTGGTGTGCAGGGCTCCAGCTGTGCTCCCTGGCAGGACACAGCCCAGG
>NW_005054454.1:777984-781527 GCF_000277835.1 Geospiza fortis
CCTCTCCCTCTGCTCAGTCTCACTTATAAATAACTTTACAGCTGCTCCCTCTCCATAAAACAGCCAGATCTTCGTGCAGAAGGTGCCCCCTCACTCAAGAAATAATGATCCAAAGCCCCTTTTTGCTTCAGCAGTGATGTGTTTGAACATGTCCCTTCTTTCTCTTCTCAATTATTTCATCTTGCAGCTCCACAGAGCTGTTAATTACTGTCTAGATGGATTTTCCCCCTTTGAGCTATTAATTCAAAGAAATAACCTTGAAAAGGTCAGAGTGGAGCTGATTTTTCCTGGTTGCAGTGGTAGGAGTCTCTCATGCTTCCTTTATTTCATTGTTACCCAGTACTTGGGAGAAACCTCTTTTTGTCTTGGGAGCTGCAGGAGCATTTTTAACGAATCACTTCCTTCCATTCTGCTGGAAATAGTTATTCTCCAGTATGAAAAATACCCTATTAACCCATTTTGTTTTCAAAGTCCTTGTCCTTTTATAGTTCCTGACAATTAGAGGTGGTCTTTGGAGAATTTCCACCTCTTCCCCCTGTTTTCACCTCCACTCTGAGCAAGGATTTCTATAGACAGCTATATTTAGAGAAGCCTTCAGCAAGCTGCAGAGGAGTTGTTGGAGGATTTCCTGCCCTTCCCTTCCCACTTTGCTTTTCCTGGGGTGGCCTGTGCAGGGGTTCCATGCTGAACTGGACACTGGACTCTTGTCCCTGTCACCTTCTTTCCTCCTTTCTGCCATAATTAGAAATAAAAATCAGCGCTGAAACTGCAGCTGGCCATGGGAATGTTCTTGATTACTTCTGTCGTGGTTTCTTGTCATCTTTGGCTTTTTCTGTTGTCTTTGGCTGTTTATTTTCTCTCACCCCAACATCTCATGGATTAATTATATTATTGCTGAACAGTCCTCCTCAGGAATTTTCATAGATTTTAAAAAAGCATCTTCTTGAAGGCTGCTTTGATGATCTGGACCCAAATTCTCTCTCTGTAGTGAAGGAAATATTTCTTGGATTGACTTTGCAAGAACTTTCTCCTTCCCTTTTCTAATCTCCCAACCCAATTAGTGCAAAAGGTGTTTCATAATGTGCTTTTTCTACTATAAATACATTATCTGGAGATAATTTTGGAATGAGAGTAAAGCAGTTAATGAGTTTAAACAGAAATAAAGACAGTAGAAATAGGCAGAGTTTTTTTTTTTTACAAACTCATTGACATTTATCCCTCTGTAAGTTCAGGTCTAGAGAAGTGTTTGAGTTTTGAGTTTGTTGAGTCTTGAGTTTGTATTTGAGTCTTGAATTTGTGTTTGAGTCTTGAGTTTGTATTTGAGTCTTGAGTTTGTATTTGAGTCTTGTGTCTTAAGGTGCAGAATCCTCATAACTTTCCCCTGGCTTTCCTGTGGGTTTGCCTGACATCCTAGAAAATGAGCACTCACTCCTCTGCTTGTGTTTGGAGCAGGAGATTTTCCTGCAATAGCTGGAAGCCTAAACCAGAGGTGACACTGCACCCCAGACACGTGATTTTCAATTTTTCTTGTCAGCTGAGTTTATCCTTTGCAGTAAATATCTCTGGTACCATTAGCCAGTGCTAATTGTGCTGAATTAATGCTCTGATAGGTATTTGTAATAGTCTTGATTCTGGAAAGATCTCAGAATTTCCCAGTGCTGGAGTTTTTAGAACCATGGGCTCCTCCTTTGAGAGGAGCACTCAGATAATTGCGTGGAGGCCAGGCAGGTTGTGGGGGACACAGTAAAGGTGAGAAGACTTTGAGGGAGCTGTGAAAGCAATTCACATCCTGACAGAAATTCATATCCTGACAGAAACAGAGCAGAGAACTCAGAGCTAGCTGCAAAGTCTGAAAATGTTGCAACAGTACAGCAAGCAGGGACAAGAAACAATAGCTTGGGTTTTAGGCTTGGCTAGGCTAGACCTTCAGATGCAGAAAAATATGCTTAAAAAGACAGTAGAAGGTTTTAAACTTAATAATGGAGTTTTGTGTGTTGTTAATAAAAAGAAGTCAAGCAGCAGGTGTATGTGTGTTTTTAGTGATTGGTTGGAACTTTATCTGTGAGCTTTAGCAATATGCTAGAAAGTTTTTAAAAGTTTTTAAAGTTTTTTTTCTCTGTGCCAGAGAAATCTTTGCCTGCTGCTGGCTGTACAGGAGCTTTGCCACCTTCAATTGCCTCAGCCCTGTAACGAGGCTGGAGCTGCACTGAAGCTCAAGGATGAACCCCAGCAGTCCCAGCCTTTGTGCCCCATTCCATGGAATCAGATCCTTCCAGCTGCTCAAACTGCCCAAACATTGGGCACTGAGGGGTGAAACCCCTGCAGGGCTGGCAGGCACTGAGCCCTGGTGTTTGCTGGGGCACATGTGGGCACAGGAGCTGCTGCTGCCCTTTTTTCCACAGACTCTGGGCATTCCTTGGCTCCACCAGGGCATGCTGTCATTGGGAAAACCTTTTTGTGGCCCTGTGTTGCTGTGCTCTGACTCCTTTACTGTAAATAAGTCAGCACATGCTCCTTGTGCAGTTCATTCTGAGATCCCTCAGACTTCTGAGCTTGTTAACAAATTGGTTTGTGCACATGATTTCCCTGCTGGAGGAATGGATTGATTTCACTCAGTCTTTCTGAGGAATGCAGAAAATATAACCTGGAATATGTAACTTTAAAACACAGCATTTTATAACCACAGAGCAGAAGTTGTCCCAGAATTACAGAATGGTTTAAGTTGGAAGGGACCTTAAAGATGGCAGGGACACCTTCCAGTGCTCCAGGCTGCTCCAGCCTGGCCTTGGGCACTGCCCCAGCTGCTCTGGGAAAGGTGTCTGAAAGGAAACCTGGGCAGGATTTCTTCCTGCAAGTCTGACAGGATTTCTCATGCGGTAAAACAGACCAGTCCTACTTTAGGACAGTTTTCTCCCCAGATTCCTCCAGCAGCCTGAGCCCTGGGAGCCTGGCACAGGCCATGCCTGGCATAGCTCCACACCCACTCCAGCCTCTGACTTAGCCCTGTGAATTTTTCCAATGCCAAGCACACCCAGGTCACAAACACAGGGAGGAGAAGGGAGGCAGAATTATCACCCAGTATTAATGTTACAGAAATTTTAGGAAGAAATTCTTTACTCTGAGGGCAGTGAGGCCCTGGCACAGGGTGCCCAGAGCAGCTGGGGCTGCCCCTGGATCCCTGCAATGTTCAGTTCCAGGTTGGACACTGGGGCTGGAGCAGCCTGGCACAGTGGGAGGTGTCCCTGCCATGGCAGGGGTGGCACTGGGTGGGCTCTGAGGTCTCTCCCAACCCAAACCAGGCTGGGAATTTATGATTTTTGTTTTAGGGGTATTTTATTTTTGTCAGGAGCAGGGGAGTGGTTGGGAATGCGGATTCATTTTTAGCCAGTAAAATGAGGGTAAGGCTGTGCCAGGAAAATGAAACCAGTGTGATTTTCATTGTAGATAACTTGAAGATGTTTATCCCTGTCCTGAGGAAGGGCTGAGGCAGGATAATTAACATGGAGACAGGAATAGAAGCTGTGTGTTGATAGGGAACGAGCA
>NW_005054454.1:781537-790505 GCF_000277835.1 Geospiza fortis
TCTGGAGTGGGAGGGCAGGGATTACACAAAGAGCACCTCCAAGGGCAGCTGTAAAACCTGCCAGGGAAGAGGGAGAATGGACTGGATTGTTCTGGTTTATGGCTCTTGGGGGTAATTTTATCAACCTAGAGAATTCCCAACATAATTAAATTCACATTCATTTCCCTCCTCTGGTTGTTCACTTTGCTGTTGGAGTTATTGGCAATTTTGGTGACTTTTGCCTGATTTCTGCTTCTGTGGCCTCACTTCCTCCTCTTCTGTGCCTTGCCTATTCCACTGCATGGGGAGGTGAAATTGGGGAGCAAATTATGGCATTCAGTCCTTCTGTGTTCCCACTATTTCATATATTTATTGGACTCTCTGATTGTCCTTCCAGCCCCTAAAAACGGTCTCTGTCACATTTCTGTCCTTGGCAGTGCTGGAGGATCTCTCAGGTGCTCTTGGTGTTTGGGAGCACTTTAGGTTTTGATTGAGCACCTTGTTTGCAATTTTAGAACACAACTTCCAGAATGTGAGCCCTGGAACCTGCAGCTTCCAAGGGAAAGGTGAAAGCTGAGGAGGTGGAGCTGCCCCTGCTGTCCTGGCCCTCTGCTCTGAGCCCTTTGCCTTCATTCCCAAAGTGCAGCAGCACCAGGGAACCATGGAATGGTCTGGGCTGGGAAGGGACCTCAGAGCCCACCCAGAGCCACCCCTGCCATGGCAGGGACACCTCCCACTGTCCCCAGTGTCCAGCCTGGCCTTGGGCACTGCCAGGGATCCAGGGATGGAATTCCATCCCAGCCCCTGCCCACCCTGCCAGGGAACAATTCCTCATTGCCAAGATCCCACCCAGCCCTGCCCTCTGGCACTGGCAGCCATTCCCTGGGTGCTGTCCCTGCATCCCCTGGAAATTGTCTCTCTCCAGCTTTCCTGGGGCTCCTGCAGGCCCTGCAAGGCCACCCTGAGCTCAGGCCAAAGCTTCTCCTGTGCAGGTGAACAATGCCAGCTGTGCCAGCCTTTCCTGCCAGCAGAGCTGCTCCATCCCTCTGCTCATCCTGGAGCCTCCTCTGGGCTCTCTGCAGCAGCTCCAGCTCCTCCCTGCACTGGTGATTTTGCCCTCGTTCTGTCTCAAAGAGAGGACAGGAAGCAGCAAACTCTCCAAAGGGAGAGAAGGGAGCAGCAAAGCCGCCCTCTGATAATATCAGAACATCAAATCCAGGACTCCTGAGGTGTTGCAATGTTCCTGTCCCAGCCAGGGTTGTTTGCTGTGGGTACCAAACCTTCCAGGAGGGAACATTGCAGCACTCAGGGTTTGGCAGTGAGGCTTTTGTAACTTTGTCTTGTGCTTTCCACATCATCTCAGGGCTCCACTGCCCCAAACTGCTCTTCCTGCACCATGGGCAGTGGGTATTGGGGCTTTTTCTTTTGATAAAGTGCTTGAGTTTGGTATGAATAACTCAAAGTGGTTTATTTAATACACTGAGAGACCTGGCCTGAGCTGGAGGAGGCCAGGGCTGGATGGGATCTTGGGAATTTGGGAATTGTTCCCTGGCAGGGTGGGCAGGCCCTGGACCCTTGGCAGTGCCCAAGGCCAGGCTGGACACTGGGGACAGTGGGAGGTGTCCCTGCCATGGCAGGGGTGGCACTGGGTGGGCTTTAAGGTCCTTTTTGTGATTCCATGATTTGCTACACAACCATGTCAAAAACCCATGATGATAGTGACAAAGTGCAACATACTACAAGTGATTTCTTTGGGGTTTTAAAAAGCCAAATTAAAAACATTATGTGTATGAATAGGACTGAAATGTTTCTTTTAAATATGGAGAACACAGTGAAAAAATTCTTTTGTGAGGTGTTGCATTTCTCAGACCCACTTGGTTTGTTCCTAGCCAGGCTCTCTAGTCCTGGATTAGCTGACAAAGTTCTGATTGAGGGGTGGCTTCTGCAGGCATTTTCCCTGGCTCTCAGCAATGTCCAGCTGGCCTTGAGGATGGCAACCAGAGAGATTTTTTCTGTTTCACTCCTCAGGGACAGAAATGTCCCCAGAGGTGCTGCAGTGACCCAAGGCTGTGCCAGCTTGGAGCAGGAACCTGCTCTGCTTTCTTATCAGGAGCTGCAGTTCCCTGGCACGTGGGCAGCCTGTTTGCTCTGTGCTCAGGTGAGTCATGGCCATTCTTTCCAGGTGAGCATCCTGACCTCTGCTTTGTGGAGTCACACCTGCTCCTTCCACATCCCGAGGATTGAGGGTACCTGACAGAAATTCCAGGTCAGGGACAGGCTTTGGGATGTGCTCACTGTGCTTTTCTGGGCTCCCTGAATTTCTGTGTGGGATCTCTCATCCCATCCTCACTGATGGAATTCATCCCATTCTTCCCAGAAAAGGTGCTCAGGCCTTGGCAGGGGCTGCCCAGGGGGGTTTGGGGTCCCCATCCCTGGAGGTGTCCCAGGAATGTGTGGATGTGGCACTCAGGGGACACTGGGGACAAGGTGGGGAGGATTCATGCACAGCTGGCACTTGATAGTCTTGAGGTGCTTTTCTAATTTCAGTGATCCTGGCATTTTTACGTGATGCCTTCCAAGAAAAGGTTCTAAAATTTTGTATTAAATATTCTTTTCATGCTGTGATAACTTTTACACTGAGGTCACCTAAGAACAGCAGAGTTTGACTTTAAATAGGGATTTAGCAAGTAGACCCCCTAAAAATGGAGTATAATCTTCATGTGAAAAGTTTGGTGTAGTTAAATAGTGATGAGATCAGGTTTTAAACTTAGCACTGTGCATTGTTTGCAGGTATTCCCTAAAACTTGGTGCTTCTGTCATAGCCCTGTGTTAGAGCAGAATGAACTGAAGGCACTTCAGATTTTGACTGTGTTATAATTTTAGAGCTGCAGTGCATGGGAGAGTTTCAAATAGCTCGTGAAAGCTTCAGTTTAAACTTCATTAATTACTTGAAATGATGATGAGCTTTTTTTAGAGGTTATTGCTTTAAAAAAAAACCAAAATCAAACACACAAAAGAAGACTCCCACCCCCCTCAAAAAAAATACAAGAAAAGACCACAAAGATCTGTGTTCTGTGCTGCTTTTTGGGAAAGGCTTCGGGATTCAGGTGTCCCAGAAAACGTCAGGAATTCAGGTTGCACAGCTGCTCCCTGCTGCTGTGTCTCAGGTTCTGGTAGAACTCCTGGTAGGAAAAAGAGGCACAAAGCAACCCTGAGAAACCCTCCCTGCTCAGTGGGGCTGGGAAAGTGTTTAATAAGGCAAGCACTGTAATTAATGCACAGAGCTGCTTTGAAGAAGCTTCCAAACAAATCCTCCTTGTGATGGCAGGAAAATAATTTCCCCAAATCCATCTCTACATTTCCACCTGTGGCTGTTTGGTGGCACAAGAACTGAGCTGAGGGGTTTGTTCCCCATCCCCAGAGAATCAGAATCTGACATTTTTCCTTCAGTGCAGCCCATTCCCAGAGCGTTTCCACCTGTGGCTCTTGAGTGGAACAAGAGCTGAGTTCAGGGATTTGTGTCCCATCCCCAGAAGATCAGAATTGGGCATTTTCCCTGCTGCCTTCTCCCCAGCCCATTCCCAGAGCATTCTGCTGAGGCAGGAACATTTTCCTTTAACACAGGGCAATGTTTCCACCTGTGGCTGTTTGGTGGAACAAGAACTGAATTCAAGGATTTGTTTCCTATCCCCAGAAGATCAGAATCAGACATTTTTCCTGCTGCCTTCAGTGCAGCCCATTTCCAGAGTTTCTACCTGTGGCTGTTTGGTGGAACAAGAGCTGAGTTCAGGGATTTGTGTCCCATCCCCAGAAGATCAGAATCAGACATTTTTCCTGCTGCCTTCTCCCCAGCCCATTCCCAGAGCATTTCCACCTGTGGCTGTTTGGTGGAACAAGAGCTGAGTTCAGGGATTTGTGTCCCATCCCCAGAAGATCAGAATCAGACATTTTTCCTGCTGCCTTCTCCCCAGCCCATTCCTGGAGCGTCCTGCCGAGGCAGGAACATTTTCCATGCGTGGAGTGGGAGCTGCATGGAATTACTGCCAGTGGAAACTATGCTGCAAGAGGCCGGCCAGCAGCTGCCCTGCTCGGCTCAGCCGCATTTTCCATGCTCCCGGTAATTAGCAGAGGGAAGCTGACTAATTACTGACGTCACCTCTTTCCAGTGCCGCTTACATTTTGTTCCCAAGCATGCTCAGGAATTCGCTGTCACCCACAGGATGCTCTGAGAGCTTTCTGTCACCAGGGGCTGGGCTGGCTCTGCTTTGCTTTGCTTTATAAACGCTGCGAGCGGCAGCCATTCCATTATATTAAAGAATGCTATACTAAAACTATACTAAAGAACAGAGAAAGGATACAGACAAAGCCTTAACAAGATACTAATTAAAAACTCGTGCCTGATGGGCAGCTCTTCACCCAGCCAGAAACGAGGGTAGGTTTGGGTTTTTGGGGTTTTTCTGGCAGCTCCACTCCGGAGGTGCTGCTTGCACTCAGAGGGAAATTGCAGTTCAGTGTGGTGTTTGCTGGGTCCCAGGATGGAGGAGAATTGAGAATCTGAATCCATGTTCTTAGAAGGCTGATTTATTACTATGTTATATTAATTCTATTCTATTATATTAATTCTATTCTATTATATTAATTCTATTCTATTAATTCCATTCCATTACATTCCATTATATTCCATTATACTCCATTCCATTATATTAAAGAATGCTATACTAAAACTATACTAAAGAACAGAGAAAGGATACAGACAAAGCCTTAACAAGATACTAATTAAAAACTCGTGCCTGATGGGCAGCTCTTCACCCAGCCAGAAACGAGGGTAGGTTTGGGTCTTTGGGGTTTTTCTGGCAGCTCCACTCCAGGGGTGCATTGAGAATCTGAATCCATGTACTTAGAAGGCTGATTTATTATTATGTTGTATTAATTCTGTTGTATTAATTCTATTATATGAATTCTATTATATTAGTTCTATTATATTCCATTATATTCCAATATTAATTCTATTACATTATTATGTTCCATTATATTCCATTCCATTATATTCCATTATATTAAAGAATGTTATACTAAAACGATACATAAAATAGAGAAAGGCTACAGACAGAAGGCTTAACAAGATACTAATTAAAAACTCGGGGCTGACTCCTCAGAGTCCCGCCACGGCCAGATGGTGATTGGTTATTAAGTCAAAACAATTCACATGTTGGATAAACAATCTCCAGCCACATTCCAAAGCAGCAGAACACAGCAGAAGCAAATGAGATAATATTGGTTTCCTTTTTCTCTGAGGCTTCTCAGCTTCCCAGGAGAAGAAATCCTGGGCAAAGAGGATTTTTCAGAAAATGTGACAGGGACAGTTTGCCATAAAAGTCTTGGAGATTGGGAGTCTGCAGCAGGCTGCTCTGAGGGGAATGATTCCAACTCTGGGAATTATTCAGTTTTAGCTCTCTGTGGTTGGGAAAATTGTCTCAAGTTTTCCTTCCAGACTTCTTGGACTGTGTGGTGTGTTCTGAATTTTCAGCAAATATTTAATGAGTTCTGGAATGGCTGCCTGGGGAGGTGGTGGAGTCCCCATCTAACAAAGCCTGCATGTGCCAGGGTTTAGTTGAGGTGTCAGGGAACAGAACAGGTTGGACTCAGTGATCTTGAAGGTCTCTCCCAACCTGGTGATTCTGGGATTCTGTAATTCTGATTTTGGAGAAAAGGGCAGGGCACAACTTTGAGCTCCAGCATGCTGGGATTTAAAACTTCCCATCAAGAATCCTCCTCATTAAATATTCTTAATAATTTATTATGACATATTTTTATCAGAGATTTTATTTCCCTGCAATGGGTTTTGGAAGCAGAGGTTGTTTCTGATGGAGCACTTGGAATAAATAAGTAAATAAATGAATAAATAACACAGCAGCCTCAGTTTGTGTGGGAGTTCAGAGCTGCTCCATGCTGCTGTTCCTTTACTGATTTTGGCAGCAGGATCCACGAATTTGTAATCCATGTGATACTTCTCCTGGGATTTTTTTTTCCCCTGGTAAAACTGTAAGAAATCCTCTTGGGTCTGTATTTAGCTGATTTGCAATATAAAATAAATAAAAATGGAAATATAAAAGAATATAAAATACTTATCAGTCTGGTAGAGTGAGCTGTTACTACTAAGGACAAAAATAACTTTTTTTTTAAAGTGTCATAGTGATAAAGTGACATTTCTGATCTCTATAATCACATAAATGCATAAATAGTAAAACAAACAAACAAACAAACAAAAAAACCCCCACAAACCCCAAATCTCTGTGTCTTTAAATACAGAATGGGAACTTGGAGATGCAGTTTTTGGGTGCATTTTCCATCTCAGCTTTGAGGCTCCCAACCACCAGCTCTGTGTGGGGAGGGTCCTGCTCCTGTTCCAGAGCTCATTCTGAAGAAGCTGCAGAAGCAGAACAGCTCTGATTTTAAAATCTCTTTAAAATAGAATGATTTTATACCCAGCTGTGGTGAGTGTGTGAAGTGGAGCTTCTCAGGGAGGAAAATAAAATTCTGAATTAATTTCTGGCTTCTTATGTAATTTTCCTGCTTTTTTTCCTCCTACTAATTCAAAATATTGTAGTAAAAATCCCTCAATGGAATAATGTTTATTGTGGCTTTATCCTGAGTTTCTGGGAAGCTTTTAGGGAGAGAAAATACCTGGAAATTCCCCCAATTTGAATCCATTGGAATAAAAGCCTTGGGAAGGGCCTGGCAGCTCCAGAGGCTCCTCTTGTGTCTCTCCTGGCCTGGAATCCTGCAGGGAGAGTGGAAGCACTTTCCATAAATTAAATTTAAAAGAGCAGGAAAGCAGGAGATGTTCGTGGACTTCATGCTTTGTGCTGAGTCACTGCAGAAAATCACATTTAGCTTGAAAATCAGGATTTTTTATATTTCTCTGTGAAAACTTGTGGTGGTTCCATTGAAATTTGCACATTTGGGCAAAGGCTTGGCAGAGTTTTTTTTCAAGGTTTTTGGGTATTAATTTTCTAAGAAACATTTCAATATCATCTGTAGCTAAATTAGAGTGTCTTGTCCCACATTAATTTCTGATAATAATATAATAAGTCATAATATCATTTATTAATAACAATAATAATGTATTTTGAGGATACAGAGAAGTAAGGGATAAGGTAGAAAACCTCATTCTAGAAAGAAAAAGGAAAATAAACAAAGCAGTTTATTTACATTAATCAACTTATTTTACATGAATTTATTTACATTTATTATTGTTACAATAATAATTCAAGAGTGGTAGTTTGCCCTTATTAATAACTTCTCCTTTTAAATGAATTTCTTTATGAGTGTTTAATGCTGGTTTTCTCCTCTGCTCCTTTCTCTCCAGGCCAAGTTTGAGTCCCTGTTCCGACCCTATGACAGGGACCTCACCTTCCAGTATTTTAAGAGCTTCAAAAGAGTGAGAATAAACTTCAGCAACCCTTTGTCTGCAGCAGATGCCAGGATCCAGCTGGACAAGACAGAATTCCTTGGAAAAGAACTCAGACTCTATTTTGCTCAGGTAAAAAAAACTTGCTGGGATTATCCTTGGGGGATTAAAGCTTTCCTTGTTCTGACTCCCATAAATCCTCCAGCTGATGTGGTGGATTTCTTTTTTCAAGCTGGTGGTTGGAAAACCCCAATTTTGGGGTTAAGTTTTGGGTTTGGGATAAAAGGGTTGGAAAGATGATGGGAATTTTGGGAACTGAACCCTTTTTCTTACATTGGGTTTTGTGCATGTTTCTTCTTGGTCTTCTCAAGTCATTTGCTTTCTTTTCTAGAGTTTCTCCCAAGTTTCTGGAAATCTGGGAATTGTTCCAAAGTATTTATTATCTCAGCATCCCAGAATTCCTTCATGGTCATTTTTTGTCAGATTAATTAGAGAAACCAGGGTTGTTCCAGAGCTTCACAGATTTGGAGGCTGTTGATATTTCCCATTTTTTGGAGAACCTTGGATGGGAATGAGAACATTCCAAGATTTTAAAGGGTTGGGGGAGGCTCCTCTGCCGGCACCCAGGGAGTCCCTGGGGGATCCAGAGTGTGGAGCTGCCCATTCCAGGCTCAGAGCTGCCCATTCCAGTCTTGGAGCTGCACATTTAATGTTGGAGCTGCACATTTAATGTTGGAGCTGCCCATTCCAGGCTGGAGCTGCCCATTCCAGGCTCTCCCTACCCATCCCAGTCTTGGGGATCTCCCCCAGAGCAGCTCTGGAGCTCCCTGCTCTCTTCTCCTGCCCAAACTCGGGCTCTGGCAATCAGGCTGCGTTCCAGCTGCTTTTCCCTCTGGAAATTGAGTGGGAAAACGAATCCAGAAGTCTTGGACACCTCCCATGATCCAGGTTATTTTTATCCCTGCTGGAATTCCCTCCATTCCCACTTTTGGGGATGACTCCTGGCACCATTTGTCACGAGGCCTTAGAGGCCCTGTCCTGCTGGAGGTGTGGGAGGGCAGAGGTTTGGTTTTTAGGGAAGAACATCCCGATGGAATTTCCCTGGGAGCTGTGCCCTGGAGGTGTGGGAGGGCAGAGGTTTGGTTTTTAGGGAAGAACATCCCGATGGAATTTCCCTCAGAGCTGTGCCCTGGAGGTGTGGGAGGGCAGAGGTTTGGTTTTTAGGGAAGAACATCCCGATGGAATTTCCCTGGGAGCTGTGCCCTGGCTGGTGCTGCCACCCTGAGTGCCGGGCAGAGCACGACAGCCCCGGGATGAGGGAATGCAGGGAGGAAAGGATGCAGGGGTGCAGGGATTGAGGGATGCAGGGCTGCAGTGTAGGAGCATCGGGGCTAGGACGGTCGGGATGGATGGATACGAGAGATCTCTGCAGCCAGGGCTGGAACTTGGGGTTTATTGCACAGGGCCTGGGTGCAGGGCCCTGCTGGGATTTGGGGTTTATTGCACAGGGCCTGGGTGCAGGGCCCTGCTGGGATTTGGGGTTTATTGCACAGGGCCTGGGTGCAGGGCCCTGCTGGG
>NW_005054454.1:790857-805047 GCF_000277835.1 Geospiza fortis
TGCAGGCATTCAGGGATTGAGGGATGCAGGAATTCAGGGATGCAAGGATTATGGGATGCAGGGATTGAGGGATGCAGGCATTCAGGGATTGAGGGATGCAGGAATTCAGGGATGCAAGGATTATGGGATGCAGGGATTGAGGGATGCAGGCATTCAGGGATTGAGGGATGCAGGAATTCAGGGATGCAAGGATTATGGGATGCAGGGATTGAGGGATGCAGGCATTCAGGGATTGAGGGATGCAGGAATTCAGGGATGCAAGGATTATGGGATGCAGGGATTGAGGGATGCAGGCATTCAGGGATTGAGGGATGCAGGAATTCAGGGATGCAAGGATTATGGGATGCAGGGATTGAGGGATGCAGGCATTCAGGGATGCAAGGATTATGGGATGCAGGGATTGAGGGATGCAGGCATTCAGGCATTCAGGGGTATATGGATGCAGCATTGAGGAATTCAGGGGCGCAGGGATTCAGGATTGCAGGGATTCAGGGATATAGGGATGCAGCATTCAGGGATCCAGGGACACTTTGGGATTCTCTGGTTTCTCTTGCAGACTTTGCACATCGGGAGCTCCCACCTGGCCCCCCCAAACCCAGACAAGCAGTTCCTGATCTCCCCTCCTGCCTCTCCTCCTGTGGACTGGAAACAAGTGGAGGATGCCACTCCAGTCATTAACTACGACCTCTTATATGCAATTTCCAAGCTAGGACCAGGTAAGAAGGTGAAAAAAACAGAATTTTGGTGCAGGAAAACACCTCAAAACTTCCTGGATTTCTAAAACTTTTCCAAGAAATTTTTATTTCTGTTTATTTTTATTTATATTTTCTGTTTATTTTCTTTCTATTTATATTTTAGTTCCATTTATATTTTAGTTCTATTTATATTTTCTTTCTATTTATATTTTGATTCTATTTATATTTTCTTTCTAATTTTATTTCCATTTATATTTTAGTTTTATTTTTATCTTGGTTTTATTTTATTTATTTTTATTTATATTTTCTTTCTGTTTATTTTTCTATCTATTTATATTTTATTTCTATTTATATTTTAGTTCTATTTCTCCATTTATATTTTATTTCTATTTATTTTATTCCTATGTATTTTATTTCTATTTATATTTTCTTTCTATATTTATTTTCTTTCTATTTATTTTTATAAATTTCTACTTCTATTTTCTTTTTCTATTTCTATTTTTTTCTTTATTTTTCTTTCTATTTATATTTTCTACTTATTTTTATTTCTATTTTTTTCTATATATTTTTATTTCTGTTTTCCTCAGAGGAGGAAACTACTACTGAGTGTAGGAGGAGCTATCAGTATGAACCTAAAATTCCTTGGAATTGAAGAGGGATAAATTCCTGCCCCTCCTTTCCCCAGTGATTAATTATCACATCCTTGATTTCCCTTTTCTCCCATATTTTATACAACTTACCCATGAAAATTGGTGCAAATTAATCTTTCCTTAAATCCAGCTCAGATTTAACCTCTTTGGGGCAGTATTATTAATTTTAGGGGAGAGAAAAATGGTCACATTTAATAACATTGAACAGAATTAAATTACTCTTATTATATGAGAATCATCATTCTCATTAATAAGATTGGAGAAAATAAAAACTGTGTCCGATTCATTTTACTGGAGAATTTTTAAAATTCCTGTTCACCTCCAAACGTAGGGAATTGTAAAGGATGGAGAAAAGGGCAGGGCACAACTTTGAGCTCCTGCATGCTGGGATTTAAAACTTCCCATCAAGAATCCTCCTCATTAAATATTCTTAATAATTCAGTATGAAATATTTTTATCAGAGGTTTTCTTTCCCTGCAATGGGTTTTGGAAGCAGACGTTGTTTCTGATGGAACACTTGGAATAAATTAGCAAATAAATGAATAAATGAATAAATAACACAGCAGCCTCAGTTGGTGTGGGAGTTCAGAGCTGCTCCATGCTGCTGTTCCTTTACTCCAAGTTTTCCTTCCAAATTTTAGGAAAGCCAGAAAGAAACTTTAAAACAAATATTTTAGGCCCTTCCAAGCATTAAAAATTTGTCATTTTCCTGTTACTGAGCATTCTTATGGCATTTTCCCACCTAAAAACTCCATTAAAAATTCACCATGTCCCATTTCCTAAGGAATTCCCCACCTAAAAGCCCTAATAAAAAATCATCATGTTCCATTTCCTAAGGAATTCCCCCCCCCCCTAAAATTCACCATGTCCCATTTCCTAAAAAAAGCCACTGAAAATTCACCATGTCCCATTTCCTAAAAAAAGCCACTGAAAATTCACCATGTCCCATTTCCTAAAAAAAGCCACTGAAAATTCACCATGTCCCATTTCCTAAAAAAAGCCACTGAAAATTCACCATGTCCCATTTCCTAAAAAAAGCCACTGAAAATTCACCATGTCCCATTTCCTAAAAAAAGCCACTGAAAATTCACCATGTCCCATTTCCTAAAAAAAGCCACTGAAAATTCACCATGTCCCATTTCCTAAAAAAAGCCACTGAAAATTCACCATGTCCCATTTCCTAAGGAATTTGCCCACCCAAAAACCCCATTAAAAAGTCACCATGTCCCATTTCCTCAGGAATTCTCCACCATGGAAAACCCCCCAGGTGACATTTCCTCAGGAATTCCCTCCCTAAATCCCCTCTGGAGCAGCCCCCAGGTGACCTTTCCTCTGGAATTTCCCCCCTAAATCTCCCCTGGAGCAGACCCCAGGTGACATTTCCTCAGGAATTCCCCACCTAAAAACCCCATTAAAAAGTCACCATGTCCCATTTCCTCAGGAATTCCCCACCTCAAAACCCCATTAAAAAGTCACCATATCCCATTTCTCCAGGAATTTCCCGCCTAAAAACCCCATTAAACACCCCCCAGGTTCCCTCTCCTCGGGAATTCCCTTTTTTATTCCCATTTTCCCTCTCCCCAGGGGACAAGTACGAGCTGCACGCTGCCACGGCCACCACCCCCAGCGTGGTTGTGCACGTGTGCGAGAGCGACCAGGAGGGCGAGGCCGAGGAGGAGCCCAAAAAACCCAAACCCAAAATCATCCAGACCCGGCGGCCCGACTACAGCCCCGCCTCCCTGAGCTGAGCCCGGCCCAGCTGCTGCTCCCTGCGGAGGAAATCCACCTTTCCAAGGAGTTTGCCAAGGATTTGCAGTGGAACAGTGCCCGGCTGTGGTGGCGCAGCTGCAGCAGCTGCAGGAGGAGAATTCCAGGTTTGCCGCAGATAAAGGAATTCCCTGCTCAGTTTGGAGTGTTGATCCCTGTGCTGAGTGAATTCCCACGTGCTGGGAACAAAGGATGGGAGAAGGGGACATTTTGGGGACAAACTGGGGCTTGTTCTGGGGGACAGTTCCTTGTTGTGACACCCCTGATGGGTGTCTGGAAAGCCTTGGGATGACAGGGTTGGAGAGATGATGGGAATTTTGGGAATTTAACCCTTTTTCTTACACTAGGTTTTGTGCATGTTTCTTCTTGGTCTTCTCAAGTAATTTGCTTTCTTTTCTAGAGTTTCTCCCAAATTTCTGGAAATCTGGGAATTGTTTCAAAGTATTTATTATCTCAGCATCCCAGAATTCCTCCTGGATGTGTACATACATGATATATTTATATTTGGTTTTGTTGGCACTCGTTTTCCAGCAGGATCCAATTCCTCCAGCGCCTGCTTTTGGTGCTCTGGAAGTTGTGCTTTTAAAATTTTAACCTTTGGAATTCCTGCAGAGGATTTTACCTGGCAAAGCAGTGGAAAAACGTGCAATAGGAGAGTTGTTGGAATACGTGGATTTTAAATTATTTTAAGTTCAGGTAATTTATATCTCTGATAGGATTTGTTTGGGAGCTTTGACTCGAGGGGGGGAAAAAAGGACTCAAATAATGCTGATGGTGCATATTCAGAGCAGGGGGATTTTTCCAGTGAAAAAAAAAAACAACTATGGAGAAACTTGAATCTGCATTTTTGGTGAGTAAAGATTTATTTGGGATTGGAAAATTCCACCCAGGAAGCAGTGAGGAGAGCTGGAGTGCCTTTTCCTTGTCCATTCCTACTCCAAGCTGCACACTTGGATCTTTTTCTACTGGTTTTGGATATCAAAAAATCCAAACTTTCTGAGCTTTGCTTCCAAACTCAGCTGGGATGAAATGCTTAATGCCAAGGAATGCTGATTTAAGCAATGGGAATATGTGGGAGAAGCTTTAGGGGTTTTTTTATGGCAGTGTTTAAAGGCTCCTAAATGCAAATTTTAAAGAAGAAAGATGGCAGAAATATTTTAATACTGTTTTTTAAACTGGAGATCCTCACCTTGAAACAGGGGTCAGGGTTTTTTTTTTGGAGGAGACAGGAATTGCTATCCCTAGAAAATGCCACTTGGGGTCTTGGAAAAGGGATGTTGGAGCCTCTCCTTGTGTTCTTAAGGAATCAGACTGTGGCTCTCTCCTGGTTTGCTCTTGCCACAGTTGGCCTGAGAAGAGATTGAAGCCAGTGTGACTGAAATTCCTGGTTGACACCTTGGTTTCTTAAATAATATTTGTTTTAAAAAGAGTGGAGCCATTCCAGGCCACGGTGCAGGGAAACAGGGTGTTCTGGAAGGCCTGGAATTCCTGACTGGAACACAAATGTGGGCCTGGAGACCAGGAATATTCTGAATTTCCTGCTCTAGCTTGGATTGTTATTCCCTGGGAACTGGAACAAAGCCTGGCTCTGGTGTCTGAGTGGCCCTGGCTCCATGGGAGCTGTTGAGAAGAGCTGATTCCATGGATTGCTGGAGCTGGACACACAGGAAAATCAGATTATTTTGGGTTACCCTCAGCTGGCTCCACGTGCTGCATTCAACACCCAAGAGAAAGGAATTAATGGAGAAAAACTTTGTAGGTTTGCCACAACTGCCTTGAAGCCTTTCCAGGACTTTTCCATGTTTCTCAAACGACTGCTGGACTTTGTGTCTCACCACATTCAGTTCAAAACATTGGGAATAATTCCTGTCCTGTCCTTCTTCCATGAGAAATCAAAGCATGACTTTGGCAGTCGAAACCCAGGTGGCTGCTGCTGAAAAGCAGAGCTGCTTTTCAATTCAAACCATCAATAAATCTGATTTTTGTCATTTTAATGCCTGACCCCTGCCTGAGGTGGGAACCATGGAAGTCTTGGAATGCTCTCAGTGTGTTCCTGCTTGGATCTGCCACCTCCTGTCCCCATGACTCCAGTGTGCTGCTTGCTCTTTCTGGTTATTTTTGTAATGTTCCAATGGATGCTTAGTTGGTATTTTATACACTTGTATAGCACGGGGCAGATTGAAATTAAAATATTTTGTTGTCTTCTTGTAAATGTCCTGGTGTTTTGTGCACAGAACCACTCCAAGTTCAGCACCAAAACGGGAATTTTCAGCTCCCAAAGGGCAGAATGTTGTGCCAGGCCCTCATAAATGATGCCTTGAAAAGGTTTCCAACCTTCAGAGAATTGCATGACCTCCACATGGGAGAGTCTGCTCCTGAATAAAACCCTGGGGCGATGTTCCAAACCTGATTCTTAGCCTCAAGTTCCTAATAAAGGTATCATCAGCATTTTCCTGCTCCAGAATAATCCCTGTGCGTTCATAATACATGAAATATTTCTATTAAAAATGAATAATTTGGGGTTTTTTTCCAGAGAGGTTCTGGATTCCCCACCCTGGAAGTGTCCAGGGTCAGGTTGGATGGGGCTTGGAGCAGCCTGGGATGGTGGGAGGTGAAGTGAGATGAGCTTTAAGGTCCCTCCATCCAAACCATTCCATGATCCCATGATTTCTGAAGCTCCTGGAATACAAAATACATCAGTATTTAATGGCTTTATCTGATAACTTTAAGTCCTTTTGTTGCAAAAGGAATTAAGGGAAACCATGCAGGTTTTGCTGTGGGAAGGGATGGAAGTCCTGTGATGGCAAAAAGGAATTTCTGGTGCCCAATTAAAGCCCTGCCTCGTTAAAGAGGTGAAGGCAGCAACCTCAAAAGGCCCAAAGTTGGTTTTTAATCAGTTCTGTTTCCAGAGCAGCCCCAAGGGTGGAAACTTTGTTTTTTGATGCTGGATCAGTGCATCACAAGGTTCTTCTTCAGTCCACACTTGGCAGGGGTGGGGAAGGAATGAACTGCAGAGCTCTGGAGCCATTTGAACAAGTTTTGAACCATGTCTGAACAATTCCAGCAGGGATTTTGCCTGTGGCATCATCACCTGCCTGCTCAAGTTCTGCTTCTGCCTTGGGGAACACAAGTTCTTCCTTTTTGCTTTTCTCCTGCCTTGCCCAACACACTTCAGAAGCATTTCCCAGAGAATTATTCCTTGGTAACGCTTTTAATAATTCAATTAATACCAAATCTTCAGTGCTACAGGCATTGAGGCAGGAGCACAGAGGTGACTCCAATGACAGGGGACAGGATTTATCTTCCCTGACAAAATTTCCATTGATAACAGGGAACTGTCACATTCCAGGCTTTGTCATGTTGAGTGTTGTGTGTGGTTTTTTTGCCAGGAATTCCTTTTGTTTGGAGTTCCTTTGGAAATGGCTGGAAAACACATCCTGGGAGGAGCAGCTGGGGGGTTTGGAATGGACAAGAGGAGGCTCAGGGGGAACCTCACTGCTCCCCAAAACTCCCTGACAGGAGGGGCAGGGAAAGGAGGAGAGGAAATGGGCTGGAGTTGCACCAGGGGAGATTGCTCGGCTTGGAGATGGGGAAAGAAAAATTCCCTGCACTGGAATGAGCTCAGGGCACAGGGCTGTGTCCAGATGGATCTGGAATGTCCCGGGAGGAGCCCCCAGAGCCCCCCTGGTCTCTGCTCAGGGCTGGGCACTGCCAGGGCAGAAGCTGTGCCCCCTGTGCAGGGGAATTGCTGGGCATCAATCCCTGCCCATTCCTCTGGTCCCATTCCTTGGCACCACTAAGAACAGCCTGGGGCATCCTCTTGACACCCTGATGGATGCCCAGTGCTAGAGACCAAAGCTTCCTGACACCATTCAAGATAAATCAAGTTAATAATTTTCCCTTTGTGAAACTTTCTGAAAGGAATTTCTTTGTTTTTCATGCCCCTGTTAAAATCTGTGGGGTGTTTGGGTCAGAGCTGCCCAGGGAGGTTTGGGGTCGCTGTGTCTGGGAGTGCCAGGAGGAGTCTGCATGTGGCCTTGGGGTGATGCTGGTGCTGCTGGGGTGGGACTGGATGCTCCTGAAGGGCTCTTCCCACCTTGAAAATCTGGGATGAGAGCCTTAAAGTGGGACTGAATGGCTGAATCTGAAGGATTTCCAGAGGCACGAGGAGGTGCCCATAGGTGGAGCTAAATACCCAACAATGGCTTCATCCTCAATAAAACCAGCTCTGGCTGCCATCCCCTCAGCAGATGCTGGAAAAGATCTCTGACGTCCCTGCCAGCCCTCAGCATTCCAGGATTTTATGATCCCACCTTTACAAACTGCTGTTCTGCATTTCCCTTTGGAAAACTCTTCTCTTTGAAGGAACACCCACAGAGAAAAGTGGCTGGATCCAGATGGGAAAGGGAAATTTTGGGTGCCACTTGTGGCTCTGTAGAAGTGATCCCAATCCCCAGGGTGTGTGGGATTTACAGAGAGTTCATCCAAATCATTCCCTGCTGGGAGTCACTGTCAGGCTGGTGGGAAGAGCCTGGAGGAGACTCCTGGGAGAGCTCAGAGCCCATCCCAGAGCCTGAAGGGGGCTCTGAAAAGGAGGGAGAGGAGTTCTGTACATGGGCAGAGTGTGCCAGGACACAGGGGATGGCTTTAAATGGAAGGAGGGCAGGGCTGGATGGGATTTTGGGCAGGAATTCCATCCCTGCATCCCTGGCAGTGCCCAAGGCCAGGCTGGACACTGGGGACAGTGGGAGGTGTCCCTGCCTGTGGGACATGAAAATGATCCTGAAAATCCCTCCCAGTCCAATTCTGGGATTCTCTTAAGTGCCTTTAACAGCAGCATGGATTTTTTTGACCTTTTCTAGAAGCTGAAGCATGCTGGGTTGAGCCTTTGTAAGTAAAGTAATGATGCATTTATTGATGTTATTCGAGTGGGAAAATGCAGGAGTTGCCATAAAAAGCAGCTTTTCCTTCAGCAGCACAACCCTCCCCAAAATTCTGCCAGTGCCTTCCCTGGAAGGCTATGGGAGCCTGGATGGCTCCACGTGCTGCCAAGGCATGGAAAGTTCTTGCTGAATGCCTCTCCCACACAATCCCAGTTTGGCACAGGGATTACCATGTGCTGCACCTGCTTTTTAACCTGCTGGGCAAATTCTGGCTGCTCAGGCTCAGCCTCCTGAATCAGCAGGAGCTGCTGGGACGGGCAGGAAGGCTGGGCTGGGAGCTGCCCCAGCACCACTGCCCTGTCATTAACCTGGGTCAGAGTTTCCATTCTGCTGCCCTGCGAGGAGAGAGCTCCTGGGCAGGGGAGGGTTACTCAGCACATTGCTTGGGGCTTCTCTTGGGTGCGTTTTAATTAGGGTTTTAATAGAATGTGGATTTTTTTAGTGTCGTCTTGAAACTTCAGAGTGAAGAGCTGGGGCTCATCCAGGCTTTCCTGGTGGGTACAGCAGCCCTGTGTTCCTTCTGGAACATTCCCTGAAGAAACAGCCTCAGGCTGGGCCAGGGCAGGCTCAGCTAGGACAGCAGCAGCAATTTGCCCATGGAAAGGGAGCTCAGGCTGTGGAAGCCCAGGGCACCAGGAATATTTCTGTGTCTGCTCTGGGGTGCCCTGACCCCCAGGGCAGCACTGACTCTGACCCTCATTCATGGAGAAAGTTTCCCAGACTTCAAGACAGACTGGAATCCACAAAAGTGTGAAATAGATTATAGAGAGCAGTGTAGGTGTGTCACTGGGTGAGAAATTGAGGTTTTGGGGTTTTTCCATTGCAGCTCTTTGGGATCAGTTATTGGGTTAAAAGGGAAAATAATCCAGGTGTCAGTTCTTAATTGGATAGTTCAGTCCTAAAAGACCTTGTAACAAGAGATTGTTGGCCATTTTGTGCCTTCTAATGAAAAGCTGCTGAACTCACAGTAGTGACACTGTTTTACTGATAACAAATAATGAACATGAATTACTGTCTGGAGTGTCTTCAATCCAGACACAGAGACACCAACGACTGGGACCCCCACATCAGGCCTTGGCAGGGGCTGCCCAGGGAGCTTTGCAGTGCCCATCCCTGCAGGTGTGCCCTGGAGGTGGCACTGAGTGCTCTGGGCTGGGGACAAGGTGCCCATGGGGCACAGCTGGCACTCCATGGGCTGGCAGGGCTGTGCCAGCCCCAGGGATTTGGGGATTCTGGGATCCAAGAAACAGAGGATGGGACACCTTGGGCAGTGCCTTGTTGAGCCAGAGCCACCTTACACACACTGGAAATGCAATTAAAACCCAGATTTTCCCCTGCAGATTTTTCCTCTCTAACAAGAAGCAAAACCCCTTCCCAGTGTCCTTCACCATGAGTGCCTCATTTGCCTCCAGGGCAGTTCCTGTCCTGCCAGGCAGCAGCTCTGCCCTGCAGTGTGACAACAGGAGGATCCTGCAATTCCCTCCCCCGGGAATTCTGCGTTCCCTGTGTGTGTGTGCTCCTCACGTCCTCCACCTGCTCTCAGGGGTTCACACGCAGCCTCTCAAATACACATTTGAGAAATTACTGGGCTGGACAGAACTTTCCTGGCAGCTTCTTGACTTCCCTGCTTGTTCCTGCAGCTCCTGAGGTCAGGAAGAGCAGCTGAGGAAATGTTGGAATGGGAGAGATGATTCCAGAGGGGGCTGGAGGAGCAGGAGGGAAGGGCTAATTGAACCCTGTGATTAATTGTCCACCAAAACTCACAGTGATGCTTTCCCTTGGCAAACATCAGGCTCCAGAAAAAATCTGTCTCAAGAGCCGCAGTGTGAGCAGAGACACTCAGCTGTGGGGGACAAAGGGGCCACGAAGGACAAATCCCTGAGCGCCTGTGGGCTGTGTGAAAAGCGCCAATCACTCGTTTTTAAAATTTTTAAAAGTTTAATAGTAATAAAATGGTTAAAAAAATTAGTAACACCATTAGAGTAATAACAGTTTGGACAATTTGGATTAGGACAATATGAGACAATAGAAACAAAGAGTTATGGACAGTCTGGGTACCTTTTCTGGGCAAAATAAACCTGAAAAAGGCCCCATGTTAACAGAGGATTAACCCTTAAAAACAACAACCTGTTGCATATTCACACAGCTCATCCATGATGCATAAATTCCATTCAAACACAGGATTCTGTCTGGGCAGTGCCAGCTTCTTCCTCTGAATCCTGATGGCGTCTCAGGGCTGAGTGAGGCAGGAAGAAGTTCATTTCTTCTGATAATGGAGCAATAAATTCTCTTTCTCTGAAAGATTCAGGTGTCCTGTGGCTGCTGTCTCACTGCGAGTCCTTTCTTTTAAAAAAAGCATCTTACATAGCAGAGTTTCTATTTTAACAATTTTTGTAACCTAAAACTATATTTAATACAGTACTTAAGAGAATTAATACAGCATTACTTTCTAGCACAACACATATAATATTCATTTGAATATTTACGAAAAGCCAATCATAAAATACGCATTTTTCACAGGTGGCACAGGCACAACCCCAACCCATGGCTCAGCTCCCGGCTCCCTGGCACAGGGAAAGCTCTCAGAGCTCTTTACCAGAACACTTTGGAATCGAAATCCAGCTGGAAATCCATTTCTGTACCCCAGGGCAGCCAGGGTTGGTGTGAGTTCTGGGAAGTCCTTTCTGCTGGCAGGGAACAGGGACAGGGTGGGCAGCACTGCCACCTCCGTGTGTCCTGCTGAGTCCCCAGGGCTGCTCCAGCCCGGCCCAGCCTGCCTGCTGGGCACCAGGACAGGCACCCAGGGGCTGGGTTTGCTCCATTCCCACGGGATAACCACTGCCTGCATCCCAAGGATGCTCCAGGGAGCAGCCACCTCCTGCCCAGGGTGGGGGATTTGATGCTGGTTTGGTGCCATCAGCCACCACAAACGCCAGTGCTGGCGCTGCAGAATCCTGGATCCTGCCTCTGGGAATGCCAGGCTCCCAGCCTGGCTGCCACCAGGGCTCTGCCCTCTGCAGGTGCTGCTTCCTTTGCCTCCAAACCTCTCCATTTCCCACGGGATGGGTGGCTGCCAGAGGGAGCAGCAAATCCTGCGCCAGAAATCCCTCAAACCCTGCACCAGCAATCCCTCAAATCCTGCACCAGCAATCCTGCACCAGCAATCCCTCAGACCCTGCACCAGCAATCCCTCAAATCCTGCACCACCAATCCCTCAGATCCTGCACCACCAATCCTGCACCAGCAATCCCTCAAATCCTGCACCACCAATCCCTCAAACCCTGCACCAGCAATCCCTCAGATCCTGCACCAGCAATCCCTCAGATCCTGTACCACCAATCCCTCAAACCCTGCACCAGCAATCCCTCAAACCCTGCACCAGCAATCCCTCAGACCCTGCACCAGCAATCCCTCAAATCCTGCACCACCAATCCCTCAGATCCTGCACCACCAATCCTGCACCAGCAATCCCTCAAACCCTGCACCAGCAATCCCTCAAATCCTGCACTAGCAATCCCTCAAACCCTGCACCAGCAATCCCTCAGATCCTGCACCACCAATCCCTCAAATCCTGCACTAGCAATCCCTCAAATCCTGCACCAGCAATCCCTCAGACCCTGCACCAGCAATCCCTCAGATCCTGTACCACCAATCCCTCAAATCCTGCACCACCAATCCCTCAAATCCTGCACCAGCAAAGCAGCTCCACTCAGAGGGACTGGGACAGAAACCATGGGGAGAGGTCCCAGTGCAGGAGATCTCAGCATCAGGCCAGGGACAATAATGGAATCATGGAATGGTTTGGGTTGGGAAGGACCTCAAATCCCACTCAGTGCCACCCCTGCCATGGCAGGGACACCTCCCACTGTCCCAGGCTGCTCCAACCTGGCCTTGGGCACTGCCAGGGATCCAGGGGCAGCCCCAGCTGGAATTCCATCCCAGTCCCTCATTTCCATCCCAGGGAACAATTCCTCATTGCCAAGATCCCACCCAGCCCTGCCCTCTGGCACTGGCAGCCATTCCCTGGGTGCTGTCCCTGCATCCCCTGGAAATTGTCTCTCTCCAGCTTTCCTGGGGCTCCTGCAGGCCCTGCAAGGCCACCCTGAGCTCAGGCCAAAGCTTCTCCTGTGCAGGTGAACAATGCCAGCTGTGCCAGCCTTTCCTGCCAGCAGAGCTGCTCCATCCCTCTGCTCATCCTGGAGCCTCCTCTGGGCTCTCTGCAGCAGCTCCAGCTCCTCCCTGCGCTGGAATTCCAGGGTCCCTGGGCATGGGCAGCCCCAGGAATGGGGCAGGATCCATGTTTGGAGTCCCTGGGTTCCAACCCAACACATGCACTGGGTTCCTGCCTCAGTTTATTGTGTATCATCAATCAAAGTGAAATGCCAGGGGATTTTTCTCTGGGAGACAGAACAGAAGCCTTTTGTGCTGGGTTTGCTGTGGGTGAGGCTGGGGAGGAAGCAATCCTCCTCCTCCTTTTGAACTGCAGAAAACTCCCCAGTTATTTGCACTGACTTTGCCCTGAGTGCGTTTGCTTTGTTGGCCAGTGGCTGTTTGGGGCATGGAGGGAAATCCTGGCACCCCTTGAAAGGAAAAGCAGCCCTGGCTGGGCACAGCTGGCCAGGGGTGGCTGCTGGAGGCCTGGCCAGGCACCACAGGCTGGATCTGTGCTCTCCAGGCAGTGCTGGGAGCTCACAGAGGCGCAGGGTGGATGTTACAGGATGTTTGTCCCTGCAAGAGTGGCCAGGCCTCGGGATGAGCTGCCCAGGGAGGTGCTGGAGTGTCTGGGAGAGTTCAGGATGTGGCCCTTGGGGTGATGCTGGTGGTGCTGGGGGATTTTGAAGGTCTCTTCCAACCCTGATGATCCTTTGGCCCTGTAAAAGCCACATTTCCAGATAATTTGGTTTTGATCTCAGTTTTTTAAAAAAAAACTAACCCCAAACCCAACCCAACCCATTCTGTGGTCCAAACCCACTGGAGAACTGGGATGTTGCAGCTGTAATGAAACTGAAGTGTTGATCCCTCGATTATTTCAGGTTTGTTTTTGGTATTTTAGGCAGTTTTGTGTCCTGGTTCATTGGCTGGTGTGATGAGCAGCCCCAGGTCATGGATGGACACCTCTGCAAGGCTGGCTTGGACAGGGATTGGTTCAACCTGGCAGAGTGGAAGGGCTGGAATGGGATGGAATTTAAGGTCCCTCTCACACCAAACGTGAATTTTTGGGTGAGATTCAGAAGGAAAAAAAATCCCATGGAACGTTTTTCTGTTGTGTGGGAAAAGAAGGGGTGAATTTTGAACTTCAAGTGCAGTAGAGCAAACAAAGGCTTTGTTCTCCAGCCACTGCTTTGCCCTAGAGAGCTCCACTTTGAGGGGCACCTCTCTTTGACTCTTTCCAGGAGGTTCCCTCATCCCCCACAATTAAATCTCGGCTGTCAGCGTGTTTAATTAATTTGCCATCGGAAGCTTTATTACATTTAGTGAAGGATGGGAAGCACTGAGGATGTTAAAGCTCAGCTTTGCTGGGGCAGAGCTGGGTGGAGGAGAATCCCAAACAAGCACCAGCATCAAGGCAAAGGATCCAAGTGTTCCCCCAGCTCCCAGCCCCTCATCATTGCCAGTGCTCCCCACTGCCCAGAGCGCTCCTGTGCTGCTCACAGGGGGTTAAAGCTCCTAAATGGGCAAGAATCCCATTTATTTGTTTCAGTTTGGGTTCAAAGGTGATGCCATGCTGAGCTTTTTGATGGGAGTGGAGCTGGTCACACCACCAGGCTAAAAAACATCCCCTGGGTGAGATCTGCTGGAAAATATTTGGATGGACAAAGTGCTGCATTGCTGGCCCTTGATTAATGGATGGTGTTTGGAAGCAAAACTTCCCAAACAAAAGGAATAATGTGCTATATCTGGCAGAGGGGTTGATCAACAGGAATTCACTTTTTCCATTTCCTTGTGTGGAACAAACAAAGGAGGCTTAAAATTAGTGAATCATTTAGTCATGGCATTAGGAATGGTGTGGTGGAGTAATCACAGATTTATGGAATGGCTGGGCTGGAAGGGACCTCAATGATCACCCAGGGCCACCCCTGCCATGGCAGGGACACCTCCCACTGTCCCAGGCTGCTCCAGCCCAGGGTCCCACCT
>NW_005054454.1:805177-806159 GCF_000277835.1 Geospiza fortis
GCAGCAATTTGCCCAGGGAAAGGGAGCTCAGGCCTTGGCAGGGGCTGCCCAGGGAGCTTTGCAGTGCCCATCCCTGCAGGTGTGCCCTGGAGGTGGCACTGAGTGCTCTGGGCTGGGGACAAGGTGCCCATGGGGCACAGCTGGCACTCCCTGGGCTGTGCCAGCCCCGGGGATTTGGGGATTCTGCAAAATCCAATGGGTTTTGTAGCAGTTTGGGATTTCCACGAAAGAACTGCTCCCCCACAGTAAATCTGGGTGTTCCAAAAGTGTCTCTGTGTGCATCTGGAGCTTTTCGCACCCTCAGCCTTCCCTTCCCCTGCACCCTGTTCTCTGAGGATGTTTCCTTTCCAGTCAGGAGGCAGCAGAGCTTTGGGAATTTTTAGAAGGAGGGAACCAGAGTGGTTCATTAAAACATCTCAGAAATGAAGTGCAACTCTCTTACAAACCTTGTGATTAAGGTCAGCTCATCCCTTGCTTGTGCTGCTGTTATCCCTGGATTGTGACTGAGGCAACAAACCCAGGATGGGCAAAACCAGAGGCTTTTTCAGCCCTGACTGAGATGCAGAGCAGGATGCAGCCTTTCCTGCTGGCCAGGGAAGAATTGGAATCCTGAGTTTAGCACCAGTCCTTTGCTGGGAGCAGGAGGAATGTGTGGCAGCCTGGCTTAAGGAGCGACAGTTTCACTCCCTGCCTGACCCATTGTTTTGAGAGGGAGGGAATTCAAAAAACCTGGGATGACTTGTTTGCCCAGGAGGAAAAGAAATGCCTGAAGTAAGGAAAATGTGGGGGGTGAGAGGAAAAAGTCCCTGTGTGGATAAATGTGCCCCTGAGAAGGGCAGGGGAAGGGCAGGAGCAGAGCAGGAAGGACCCGGGTGAGGTGCAGGGCTGGGGAATGGGGTGGGAGGGATTTGGGGCTGTGCCTGGTCCTGTCCATCCGTGTGGGCACAGAATCCTGGAAAGGTTTGGGTTGGGAGGGACCTCA
>NW_005054454.1:806222-812168 GCF_000277835.1 Geospiza fortis
CCTTGGGCACTGCCAGGGATCCAGGGGCAGCCCCAGCTGCTCTGGGAATTCCATCCCAGCCCTGCCCACCCTGCCAGGGAAGGATTTCCCCCTAATACCAAATTCCTTCTCCTGTCACTCCATCTCCTTGTAAAAAGCCCCTCTCCAGCCCTCCTGAAGCCCCTTTAGGAACTGGAAATCTCCTGTGAGTTCCCCCTGGAGCTCTGATGATCCGCAACATTTCCAGTAGATCCCCAAACCCCAGCCCCTCCCTATACTGTCCATTTTGTTCTCTTCAGACATAAAAGAAAGAAAGGAAAACACATTTATCAGTCATGCAAAGTGCAGCAGAAAGCTCAGGAGAAGGAAGGAGCTCTGAAGTTCAGAGAGCTTCGAAAGGCTGTGGTTGCCCCATTCTTGGAAGTGTCCCAGCCCCAGCATGGGGAGCAACCTGGGACAGTGGAAGGTGTCCCTGTCCATGGCAGGGGTGGGTGAGATGAGTTTTAAGGTAAAAAGTTCCAATTTGAGCAGTGCCAGGATGTTGGCAGGGGCAGCTGCAGCCTCGGGCACTGCAGAGAGCTCTGTCTGTCCCTGTCCCTGTCCCTGTCTCTCTGTCCCTGTCTCTCTGTCTCTCTCTGTCTGTCTCTGTCTCTGTCTCTGTCCCTGTCTCTCTGTCTCTGTCTCTGTCCCTGTCTCTCTGTCCCTGTCCCTGTCTCTGTCTGTCTGTCTGTCTCTGTCTGTCCCTGTCTCTGTCTCTGTCTCTGTCTCTGTCTGTCTCTGTCTCTGTCCCTGTCCCTGTCCCTGTCCCTGTCTCTGTCTGTCTGTCTCTGTCTGTCTCTGTCTGTCTCTGTCTCTGTCTCTGTCCCTGTCTCTGTCTCTGTCTCTGCCCCTCCTCAGACACTGAAGGCAGATAATCACCCCAAAATCAATTTATTCTCACCATCAGCACTTGTTGCACCCCTCACACACCTCAGCTCTGTCAGTTTTTAGAGCAGCAGGAGCTGAGGAGGAGCAGCCTGGGCTGCTCAGAGGGCTTCTCCAACCTCGGAGCTCCTGGGAAGTTCCACGGTGCTGACCTGGAGAGGGAAGGGAAGGATTTGCCTGGAGGAAGGGCTCAGTGTTCTCCTCCTCAGCCAGGTGCTGCTCCAGGCAAGGATTTCAGTGCTGAGTGCATTTGCACAAGCTCAGCCCACACAGGGGAGCAGAGAGGCCACACAAACCCTGCCCTGAGCCCCTGTGCTGGCAGGGAATGGGCTTGGAACTCCAGGATGGGAATCCACTACCTTACAGTGCCCACCCAGTGCCACCCCACCATGCTGGGCACCTTCCAAAAGTCCAGGAGAAGCTGTGGCTGTCTCACCCCTGGAAGTGTCCAAGGCCAGGCTGGAACAAGCTGGGATTATGGAAATCCTGCCCATGGAATTGGGTGGTCCTTAAATCCCTCCCAACCCAAACCATTCCCGGTTCCGTGGCCTGGCTCCCCTGCTGCTGCTCAGGAAGGGATTTCGGGAGCAGTTCCAGCAGTTCTGGCTCTGCCTGGAGACCAGGAATGAGGTTTGACTTCAGTCACACCACGCTTGGAATGAATTTGCTCCTCCTCAAATGGTTAAAGCCTCAAATGGTTAAAGCCTCAAATGGTTAAAGCCTCAAATGGTTAAATCCAGGGAAAATTGGGCTGAGGAGGGATGAGCAGCTCAGGATGGAGCAAATCTGTTCTTACACAAATCCCCACCAGTTCTCCAGTGAAGGCTGCAGGGGTGAAGCTGCACATCCAGGAGAACTCCTGACCCTCTCACTCCGCTGGGAATCACTGGAGCAGGAGCTGAGGGTGGGAATTGGGAATCGGCTGCTGCTGCCCCGTCCGTGTGTGCTCAGGGCAAAACCAGCCAGGCAGGAAGACACACAGGGGCTGCCTGGAGAGAAAAGCTTATCTGGGCCTCACACCACAACACAGGCACTTGTAAAGAAGAGGAAATGAGATAAAGAAATTACTCAGGGCTGCTGCTGCCTCTGAAAAACTTCCTTGATAAGGGAGGCAAGGCTGGGGCTCACGTGCTGAGGGTGGTGTGGGCAGAGAGCTTCAGCCCAGGTAACACAAAAACCTTTCCCAGTTTTGCTTCTCAGGACAGAAGGCCCCCCTGCCCCTGTGATTTGGCTCTTTTCCTGAATTTGAGGTATTTTTGAGGTCCTTCCTTGTGCATGGAGGACCCTCCTCTCCTGACATTCCCCAGTGAATTTGGTGCAAATTCCCGGGAGCTTGGAGGGGATGTTTGGACAGATCCTTTCTCCTGCACCACGGGGGAATCTTGGATCTTTCCTTCTTCTGACAATGCCACCATGGAAACTGGTTGCTGAGCATAAAACATCCCTGCTTCTCAGTGTGCTGGGAGGATTGCCCCATGGAAAGGGGAAAGGCCTTGGCAGGGGCTGCCCAGGGAGCTTTGCAGTGCCCATCCCTGCAGGTGTGCCCTGGAGGTGGCACTGAGTGCTCTGGGCTGGGGACAAGGTGCCCATGGGGCACAGCTGGCACTCCATGGGCTGGCAGGGCTGTGCCAGCACCAGGGATTTGGGGATTCTGGGAAATGCTGATAAAAAGGGGGGTACAAAATGCCCTCTGAGGTGGTTGGATTCTGTGGAGGAAAATCCAAAGGTCCAGTGGTATTTTTGCTGAAGGATCAAAGGAGATCAAACAGGTCAGGTTTTCAATACTTTAAATGCTGGGAGGATGAACCAACCCCCAGGGATGTGATTCAGGCTGGACACTGGGGCTGGAGCAGCCTGGGCCAGCGGGAGGTGTCCCTGCCATGGCAGGGCTGGGACAAAATCATCCTTAAGGTCCCTTCCAACCCAACCCATTCTGGGGTTCTGTTTGCTCCTGGGGTGTCTGTTTGAGTTTGGGATCCAGGGTCTCACCTTCCTCCCTCTGCCTCAACCCCAGAGGGTTCTGCTCAGCCTGTGGGAGCTGATAACCCCATAATCTCTCAGGGGATCCCAGAATCCCAGACTGGGTTGGGTTGGGAGGGACCTCAAAGCCCACCCAGTGCCACCCCTGCCATGGCAGGGACACCTCCCACTGTCCCCAGTGTCCAGCCTGGCCTTGGGCACTGCCAGGGATGCAGGGGCAGCCCCAGCTGCTCTGGGCACCCTGTGCCAGTGGGGATGAGTTTGTGGCTCAGGGGAGGAACCTTCTCAGGACCCCTGGGAACAACAAACTCCCATTTTGGTCAGCACTAATCCAAATTTCCTCTGCCTGGTCATTAAAGCTGTGAGTGGTGATTGGTGGTGCCCCATCTGAACCATCCTCACCAAAACCAACTCTCCAGTCCCTGTGCCTCAGCTGAGGGCTCAGAACTCCTCTGCAGGGCAGGAATTCCTGTATTAAATTCCTGAATTTAATGGGATTCCTTGGCTCCGGGGGTCGGCCCCTCCAAAGCTGCAGCAGTCAGCGCATTTTTAATTTAACACTGTTTTTTTTTTTCCCCCACTCTAAACTGCATTTCAGTGGCAGGCTGCAGAGTGCAGGCAGCTTTCCCAGCTGCAGGAAATCCCCCAGCTCCAGTGCATTTGCTGCATCCCTGAGCTGTGGCCTCGCTGCTGCTGCCAAGGGAAGCTCTGGATCCTGGCAGAGATCGTGCAAAGAGGGGGACCAGGTGCTCCAAACCCTTGTTTTTAGGGCTTTGGGGTTGTAATTAATTAATGAATTAATTGCATTAATGCTGGGATAGCAGCAGGTGAATTATGTCCCCCTCTTGGCCATCCTTTGTAGGATTTTCCATCCTTGGAAAACCTCAATGCAAAATGATCTCTGCAGGGTTTGGGCTGAGCTGGAGGTGCCATCCCAAAGGGGCTGGGCCAAGGGAGCAGAGCTGGGCCCAGCTCGGGGCACTGTGGGGCCAGGAACCAAATTATTTCTGAATGAATTCTGAATTATTGAATGAATTCTGAGTTATTTCTCCCTCCCTCCTGCTCAGGAGCCCAGAGAACTCTGCCAGGGAGGGTTTGTACAGCTCTGCTCCTTCCCCCTGGTTTTCAGAGGTTACCATGCCACAGATGAAGGTTTGGACAGAAACATTTTAGGCCTCATCTATTCCTGTACAAGGGCCACAGCAGCAGCTTTTCCAAGGAAAAGGGAAAATTCATTGAAATAAAGTGTATTTCAACTTTAAAGTCAAATACACTTTAAAGTGTATTTAAAGTGTCTGCTCCCCATTCTTATTTCAGTATTTCTTTCCTCAAAACAAAAATGAGGCAGATTTAAAACCCAAAGGCTTCCAGGAATGCAGCTTCAAGAGATCTGCAAGACCCTGTGCTGGGAAATGTCCTTTGTCACCTTCCAGAGAAAACCTCCTGAGGGATCCCATCACTCCACAGCTCGTCACTGACCTGGGCAAAATGAAATCTGTGCCTACTGACAGATCCAGGAGGGCAAAGGGGGTTCCTATACTGAGTTGGAGCTCTTTAAAAAGTATATTAAATAATAATCTCCCAGTCACAGGTGCTCTCAGGTGCCCCCAAAGTCAAATAGAAGTTACAGGTTTGCTTCTGGAACAATGGATCTGCTCGGGTGGAGACACAGCCCTGCCTGGGCTGGAGGTGACACCGCTGGGACTGGGAGGGGACTGGGGCCCACACAGGCTCTGAGGTATCAGAGAATGAATTAAAATGGCCTAAAAGGTTTGGAAAGGACCTTAAAGATCATCCTGTTCCATGGCAGGGACACCTCCCACTGTCCCAGGTGCTCCCAGCCCCAGTGTCCAACCTGGAACTGAACATTGCAGGGATGCAGGGGCAGCCCCAGCTGCTCTGGGCACCCTGTGCCAGGGCCTGCCCACCCTGCCAGGGAGGAAATTGTTCCTAATATCTGACCTAAACCTTGAATTTTTCACTTTGAGGCCATTCCCTGGGTGCTGTCCCTGCATCCCCTGGAAATTGTCTCTCTCCAGCTTTCCTGGGGCTCCTGCAGGCCCTGCAAGGCCACCCTGAGCTCAGGCCAAAGCTTCTCCTGTGCAGGTGAACAATGCCAGCTGTGCCAGCCTTTCCTGCCAGCAGAGCTGCTCCATCCCTCTGCTCATCCTGGAGCCTCCTCTGGGCTCTCTGCAGCAGCTCCAGCTCCTCCCTGGGCTGGGAATTCCTGATCTGCCCCAGCACTGAGCTGGGATGGCACCAGGGCTCAGCAGAGCCCCCCTGTCCCCACAGAGGGGGTTCCCCCCATCCAGGCACCCTGTGCCCCCTCCCTGTGTCCTGTGGGGTGGGAGGGTGACCCCAGAGCTGGCTGGGGGACACCAGAGCCCTGCCCTGGCAGAAGGGGACAAGGAATGGCCCCAGTGCCCTCATTGGGCCTGGCCTGTCCCACAGCTCCCTGCCCGGGCACGGCCACCTCTGCCATCCCCAACCCTCTGCTGTGAAAAATGCCAATCACTCGTTTTTAAAATTGTAAAAGTTTAATAGTAATAAAATGGTTATAGAAATAGCAAAATAATTAGAGTAATAATGATTTGGACAATTTGGATTAGGACAATATGAGACAATAGAAACAAAGAGTTATGGACAGTCTGGGTACCTTTTCTGGGCAAAATCAACCTGAAAAAGGCCCCATGTTAACAGAGGATTAACCCTTAAAAACAACAGCTTGTTGCATATTCACACACCTCATCCATGATGCATAAATTCCATTCAAACACAGGATTCTGTCTGGGCAGTGCCAGCTTCTGCCTCTGAATCCTGACGGCGTCTCAGGGCTGAGCAAGGCAGGAAGAAGTTCATTTCTTCTGATAATGGAGCAATGAATTCTCTTTCTCTGAAAGATTCAGGTGTCCTGTGGCTGCTGTCTGGTGTGAGTACCTCATTCCTTTCTTAAAAAAATATTCCACATACATGGTTCCTATTTTAACTACAAAAGTTACCTTTTAACTACAAAACTACATTTACCATCCTATTAAAATTAAAATGTTATAAAAATTATATAAT
>NW_005054454.1:812293-835548 GCF_000277835.1 Geospiza fortis
TATTTATATAGAAATATATATTTTATATATTTATATATAATAATTAATAATTATATATAATATATTATATATAATAATTATCAATATAATTGTTAAAATGCTAATGCAGCACTACTAATCAATACAACAAAACACATACAGTAAATATCTGCACGGAGCCATCTAATATGCACTTTTCACATCTGCCATCCCAGACCCTTGCTGCTGTCCCGCACCCCTTTCCCAGGCATTCAGGGAAGAGTCAGGCTGGCCCAGGCAGTGACAGGAGCAGATTTTGTCCCAGGTTTCCCCGGTGAGGAGGAAGCAGGGCCTGGCTGTGCTGTCACTGACCACCCACACCCTCCTCCTCCTCCTCCTCCTCCCTCATGGATCTCTCCTGGACCCGACTCACTGTGGCCACCCCAGGGGGAGCCTTTGCTGCCCCAACCCCATTTCTGAGCCTCCTGCATTGCTGATTTCACCCACTGATTTCCTCAAATGGATTTATCCTTCCTCCCACAGCTTTTCCTGGTGATGCTCCTGGGCTGGGTTAAACTCTGGGGCACCTTTCAGTCATTTGGGGAGTTCACACGTTCAGCCACAACATTCCCTCACATCCCAGGCTCTTGGTGGCCGTGCTTGGCCTCAGACTGGTGTGGGGAAGGGAATGTCCCCCCTGTGACTCCTCCTGAGCCTGGGCCACCCCTTCAGCTTCTCCCTCTTCCTTGGCCCCCCTGCTCCTTTGCCAGGCTTTAAAATTCACCTGGAAGGGGGAATTCCCTGGGGGCTGTGGAAACAAGAGGCTCAGATCCTGCTCCAGGTTCCCAGGTGTCGCAGACATCTTTTATGAAAAATCATTTTTTTTAGGATTTTTCCTCCTGAGAAGCTGGGAGGCCTCAGGAACAAGATGGAAACAATGGTTATCTGCTGCTGTGGAATGCAACAGGTGCATCTGTGATTGGTCCATGTGGTTGTTTCTAATTCATGGCCAATCACAGCCCAGCTGGCTCGGACACAGAATCCGAGCCACAAGCCTTTGTTATCATTCTTTCTTTTTCTATTCTTAGCTAGCCTTCTGATGAAATCCTTTCTTCTATTCTTTTAGTATAGTTTTAATATAATATATATCATAAAATAATAAATCAGCCTTCTGAAACGTGGGGTCAGATCCTCGTCTCTTCCCTCATCCTCAGACCCCAGTGAACGTCTCACACCCAGGGGTGGGGGAGAACTGAACGGGGCTGCCCCGGAGGGGGAAACTGAGCAGGCAGAAAGGCACATTGCACCAGAGCCTTGGGCCAGTGTAGGAAATGAATCCCACAGGCTGCTCCTTCCCTGAGATGCAGCAACAGCTCAGGCAAGGGAAGCAGGGGCTGCATCCTCACCCTGAGGGAAAATGCAATAAGGCTCTGGAAAAGTGGGCAGCAAGGAAATGCTGAGACATTTTCATCCATTTGTTTAAATTGATGCCTCCATCACCACCTCAAATCCTCTCTCCAGCTGCTGCCCAGGCAACAGCAGCTGGCAAAGAGTGTCAGGCAAGGAGGGGCCATCCCATCCCATCATCCCATCCCATCCCATCCCATCCCATCCCATCCCATCCCATCCCATCCCATCCCATCCCATCCCATCCCATCCCATCCCATCCCATCCCATCCCATCCCATCCCATCCCATCCCATCCCATCCCATCCCATCCCATCCCATCCCATCCCATCCCATCCCATCCCATCCCATCCCATCCCATCCCATCCCATCCCATCCCATCCCATTATCCCATCCCACCCCATCCCAATCCCAATCCCTCCCAACCCACCCCATCCCAATCTGAATCTGAATCCAATCCCATTTTATCCCACCCCATCCCCATCCCAATCTCCATCCAATCCATCCCATCCCAATCTCAATTCAACCCCATCCCAACCCATCCCACCCCATAAATCCCATCCCATCCCATCTCATCCCAATCTCAGTCCAATCCCATCCATCCCAAATTGAATATGAATCCAACCCCATCCCAACCCATCCCATCGATCCCATCCCATCCAACCACATCCCATCAATCCCATCCCAATCCCAGTCCTAGTCCCAGTCCCAATCCCAGTCCCAATCCCAGTCTCAATCCAACCCCATCCAATCCAATCCTATCCATCCCATCCCATTTTCCCATCCCATCCCAGCCAGGAGGGATTCCCCATCTCATCCCATAAATCCCATCCCATCCCTGTTTTCTGCAGCTGATGAGAGTATGGGGGCCACTGTCCCTGCCAGGGCCATGGGATGGGATGGATTGGGATGTGCCCTGGCCCAGGAATGCTGAGGGGATGTCACCCATGGATGGGAATGCTGAGGGGGTGTCACCCCACAGGATGGATGGGAATGCTGAGGGGATGTTTGTCACCCTGTGGGATGGATGGGAATGCTGAGGGGATGTTTGTCACCCCACAGGATGGATGGGAATGCTGAGGGGATGTTTGTCACCCCACAGGATGGATGGGGATGCTGAGGGGATGTTTGTCACCCCACAGCAGCAGCATCCTCTGCAGGAGCTCAGATGGATCTTTCAGCGCTGATAAATTCACTTTGTAGCTCCCAGGTGGGCACTGGTGAGCCCCCTGTGGTGACCACCGAGCTTCTCCCTCCCGCGGGAAGCACAGGGGGAGTTTTGGGGTGGTTTTTGAGGTTTTGGTGGTGGCTGCAGGGAGCCAGTGCTCCCTCCAGGGAGGTGTTTGAGGGGAGCCCTGAAATGACCCCCCCCTTTCTCCTGCCAGCCCAAAATGTGCAATATCCCTGGAGGATGGAGCTGGGGGAGTGCCAGGGGCCAGGGCAGCGCCTCTGGGAATGTCCCATCCCCGGAGCCCTCCTGGAGCAGCCTGAGCTCGGAGCTCCCGGGGGTGCAGCACCCAGGGAAGGGCTGGGGCTGGGCCAGGAGGGATTCAGGTTGGGTTTGAGGGCAAGGTTCTTGCCCAGAGGGTGCTGGCACTGCCCAGGCTGCCCAGGGCATGGGCACGGCCCCGAGGCTGCCACAGCTCCAGGAGCCTTTGGCCAGCGCTGCCAGGGATGCCCAGGCTGGGCTTGGTGGGCTCTGGGCAGGGCAGGGCTGGCACTGGGGGATCCCTCTGGGTCATTCCCACTCAGGAATTCCACAATTCCCTCTCTCCCGTGCTGCTCTGGCTGCACATTTCCCATGCCAGGAGCTGCGGTGCCCCCTCAGCACCTCCCACCTGGGCACCTGCCCGGGCACGGCTCTGCTGCCCTCCCTCCTTCCCTCCTTCCCTCCTCCTCCTCCTCCTCCTCCTCCTCCCAGCCCGGCTTTTCCCAGCTCGCCCGCCCCAGGACGGGACAGCCGGGGAAAGGGGAATGTGCAGGAGCCCGGAGCTCAGCAGGGCTGACCCGATGGAGCAGCAGGGCCGGGCTGCCCTGCCGGGGGTTGTTTGCTGCTCCAGCCCTGCCGGGTTCGCTCCCCGGGGCTGCTGCAGCCCGGGATTGGCCGGGATGGGTGGGATTAAGGAGCAGGGCTGCGGTTCCACCCTGGAATAGCGGGATATCTGCGGGCTGTGTGCGAGAAAAGTGCATTTCTGCCTTGTGGGCAGAGAGAAGTGGGGGTTTGGGACAATCCAGTGCCCAGTGAGGTTGGATGGGATTGATGGGATGGGGTTGGATTTATATTCAGTTTGGGATGGGATGGGATAATGGGATGGGATAATGGGATGGGATATCCATATGCTGTTATCTACATGCTGTGTGCAAGAAATCTGAATTTCTGGCTTGTGAGCAGAGAAAAGTGGGGGTTTGGGGACAATTCAGTGGGGGTTTGGGGACAATTCAGTGGGGATCTGGGGACAATTCAGTGCCCAGTGAGGTTGGATAGGATTGATGGGATGGGGTTGGATTCATATTCAGTTTGGGATGGGATGGGAGAGATCAGGATGGATGGGATTGGATTGAGATTGGGATGGGATAAGGGGATAAGGGGATATCCATATGCTGTCATCTACATGTGGGGTGCAAGAAATCTGAATTTCTGGCTTGTGAGCAGAGAAAAGTGGGGGTTTGGGGACAATTCAGTGGGGATCTGGGGACAATTCAGTGCCCAGTGAGGTTGGATGGGATTGATGGGATGGGGTTGGATTCATCTTCTTCTTCGGATGGGATTGGATTGAGATTGGAATGGGATAATGGGGTAATGGGATATCCATATGCTGTTATCTACATGCTATTGCAAAAAAACTGAATTTTTGGCTTGTGAGCAGAGAAAAGTGGGGGTTTGGGGACAATTCACCGGGGGTTTGGGGACAATTCAGTGGGATTTGGGGACAATTCCATGCCCCCCAGTGCACGGGTGCTGCTCTTTTATTAAAGCCACGCCAGGAGCTGCAGTGGTGCTGCCCAGGTGAGCAGGGAAGGACGGGCCTGGGCAGGCAGGAAAGGCTCTCCCAGCCTGGTGGGGGCTGCAGGAGGCGTTTGCAGAGCCCAGAGCTGCAGATCCCTCCCTGCAGCAGCTCTCCCTCCCAGCTGGGGCAGGAGCAGTGCCCTGGATGCTGCCCTGGGTTGCCAAATTCCCGGCAGTGGGGTGAGGAAATGGGGCTCCCTTGTGCAATGGGAACGGTGTCACAGCCACTCATTCCCGAAGGAATGGCAGGGAAACGAGCCAGGGAGGTCACTGGATCCTTCATGGCGCTGCAGGAGCACCAGGAAGGCAGAAAGTCTGGGAGGTGGGTGATGTGCTGGGCTGGATTTTGCTCGGAGAGTAGCACAAGCTTCATTTGTGTGTCATCAAACCACAGGAAATGCTGATAGAGCTGTGTTCTCTAAAGGTGAGCGTTCCTCTAAGCTGCCTGGGTTTCTGGGGCTGGCTGCTGATGCTTTTGGCAGCAATAGGAGAGAGGGCTGGAGATGTTTGCTTGGTGGAAATGGAAAGAGGGCTGCTCTGACGTGGGAGAGCTGAGAAAATAAAATGCTGTTAAATCTGTTAAAATCTGTCACTTCACATCCAGCTCTGTTTGTGTGATAAAAATCACAGTGAAACCTCAGCAGGGAAGAGAAGTAGAGGCAGGTAAGAGTCAGTTTTTATGGAATCCTGGAATGGTTTGTGCTGGGAGGGACTTCAAAGCCCACCCAGTGCCAGCCCTGCCATGGCAGGGACACCTCCCACCGTCCCCAGTGTCCAACCTGGCCCTGGGCACTGCCAGGGATCCAGGGGTGGAATTCCATCCCAGCCCCTCATTTCCATCACAGGGAAATGAGGCACTGGAATGGAAATCTACCATTGTGAAGCCATTCCCTGGGTGCTGTCCCTGCATCCCCTGGAAATTGTCTCTCTCCAGCTTTCCTGGGGCTCCTGCAGGCCCTGCAAGGCCACCCTGAGCTCAGGCCAAAGCTTCTCCTGTGCAGGTGAACAACGCCAGCTGTGCCAGCCTTTCCTGCCAGCAGAGCTGCTCCATCCCTCTGCTCATCCTGGAGCCTCCTCTGGGCTCTCTGCAGCTCCCAATGCTTGAGGACAAAATTCCCGTTGAGCTCCAAAGCTGAGTGTCACAGATTTTAGGTGCATTCCAGGACAGAAAATTCCCTTTTCCCATTTAAACCCTGGTGGCACCAGCAGCCTCTGGCAGCACCTGGAGGTCAGCCCAGCCCAGACAGGGCAGGAAGGGCTGAGCTGGAGCTGAAGGCGCCCACTGGGCTGGGTGCCCTCCACTGGGAGCAGGATCCAGGCTTTGGGAGCAGGATCCAGGTTCAAGGAGCAGAATCCAGGTTCAGGAAGCAGGATCCAGGTTCAGGGAGCAGGATCCAGGTTCAAGGAGCAGGATCCAGGTTCAGGGATCAGGATCCAGGTTCAGGGAGCAGAATCCAGGTTCAGGGAGCAGGATCCAGGTTCAGGGATCAGGATCCAGGCTGAGGAATCAGGATCCAGGCTGTGGGATCAGGATCCAGGTTCAAGGATCAGGATCCAGGCTCTGGGATCAGGATCCAGGTTCAGGGATCAGGATCCAGGTTCAGGGATCAGGATCCAGGTTCAAGGAGCAGGATCCAGGCTCTGGGATCAGGATCGAGGTTCAGGGATCAGGATCCAGGCTATGGGATCAGGATCCAGGTTCAAGGATCAGGATCCAGATTCAGGGAGCAGGATCCAGGCTCTGGGATCAGGATCCAGGCTGTGGGATCAGGATCCAGGTTCAGGGATCAGGATCCAGATTCAGGGAGCAGGATCCAGGCTGTGGGATCAGGATCCAGGCTGTGGGATCAGGATTCAGGTTCAGGGATCAGGATCCAGGTTCAGGGAGCAGGATCCAGGCTCTGGGATCAGGATCCAGGTTCAGGGATCAGGATCCAGGTTCAAGGAGCAGGATCCAGGCTCTGGGATCAGGATCCAGGTTCAAGGATCAGGATCCAGGCTGAGAGAGCAGGATCCAGGTTCAGGGAGCAGGATCCAGGTTCAAGGAGCAGTTCCCAGGTTCAAGGATCAGGATGCAGCCCCTTTGGAGCAGACAGAGCCTCGTGCTGTGCCTTTGCTGGGGAGCAGGCAGTGCCAGTCAGGGGGTGCCACCCCCATAGCTCCATGAGGTGCCAGAGGGGTCATTAATTAACAATTAATTGCCGTGTGTGACCCTCTGCATGCCTGCAGGAGCTGTGAATACTCCAGGGAAATGTTCTCCTGCTGAGGGACGCTGGGGACACGAGCAGAGCCCTGGCTCTGTCCCTCTGGCTCAGCAGCTCCTTGTGCAGCTTGGATTCCCCAGCAAGGCACAAACAAAGCCCAGGAAGGCTCCAGGTACCTGCTGTTCCTGCAGGGTCATTCCCAGCCGAGCTCCCTCCCACGCAGAGCTCCTGGAAAAGCTCCCTGAGCTGCCACCATGCCCTGCCACAGGTGTCACCCCTGCCCCGGGCTCCCTTTCAGCCTGGGCGGATTACAAATGGTCCTGGTGAACTTCCTCCTCCGAATCCCCACACAACAATGGCCGAGTGTTCTGCAGGAGGAATTGCTGAGCTGCTCCCGTGGATTTAAAGCTGTGGGAAGCCCTGAGAGCCACCCTGGGGGTGCCAAGGTCACCTTGAGTGACAATGCCCCATTCAGGTGATCCAGGGACATCGGGGTGTTCCTTTTCCAGACTCTGCGCTGTCAGTCATGGATGAGGAAAGGCTGGCACAGCTGGCATTGTTCACCTGCACAGGAGAAGCTTTGGCCTGAGCTCAGGGTGGCCTTGCAGGGCCTGCAGGAGCCCCAGGAAAGCTGGAGAGAGACAATTTCCAGGGGATGCAGGGACAGCACACAGGGAATGGCTGCCAGTGCCAGAGGGCAGGGCTGGGTGGGATCTTGGCAATGAGGAATTGTTCCCTGGCAGGGTGGGCAGGGCTGGGATGGAATTCCATCCATGGATCCCTGGCAGTGCCCAAGGCCAGGCTGGACACTGGGGACAGTGGGAGGTGTCCCTGCCATGGCTGGGGTGGAACAAGATGAGCTTTAAGGTCCCTTCCAACCCCAAAATGATTTTATGATTTGATGTTGCCTGGCTGCTGAGGATTTGGGAATGCAGTGCTGACAGGATTCCTCTCCTTAAGGTGGATTGGAAAGGGAAAAGGACCCTCGAGCCTCCTGTGTGAGACTGGCAGAGCAGAGGCTGTGCCTGGGAGGCTTTGGCCTTCCAGAACCTTCTGGGTGTCCCCATCTACTGGAGCTGTGGCAGCCTCGGGACCGTGCCCATTCCCGGGGCGGCCTGGGCAGTGCCAGCACCCTCTGGGCAAGAACCTTGCCCTAAAACCCAACCTAAATCCCTCCTGGCCCAGCCCCAGCTGCTCCCTGGTGCTGTCCCTGTCCCAGAGCAGAGATCAGAGCTGTCCCCCTGGCTGGGACCCTCCTCCTGCCTGGGGGGCTCAGGGAGGGAGTCCTGAACCCCAAACGGCAGCGGGGGGCTCGGGGTGAGATGTGTGCCAGCCCCACACCGGGACAGAGCAGCTGTGCAGCCCAAGGGGCTTTTGGAGGTGTTGCTGGGCATGGACTCAGCCCTGGCTGGGCTGCAGGTGGGAGATGAGAGGAGCTCTCCAGGTCAAACTGATGCCTTGGGAAGGCTGACCCAGAGCAGAGGCTGGGCAGAGCTAAAGAATAAAGCAGGGATTTATTAAAATAATAAAGATTAAAGAAATAATAATTAACTAATAAATTATTATGACATGATATATCCTTATATAAGAAATGTAAAAATTTATTAAAAATTATGCACCTTGGGCAGCACCAGAGCCCAGCCAGGGCTGCACCCAAGATGAACCAAAATGGCCCCAAAATGCACGGCCGGGCACGGGGTCTGTCCCTGGGATCAGTTCTGCTCCATTTGCACCTTGCAGTTCATTGTCCCATTCCAGCTTTAGCCCATGCAGTCCCACCCTGCTCGTTTTTCTCTCTCCAATTCTCTGTTGTTTACCCTTTTTGGGCCTGGAGCTTGTACCAGTTTTCCTTGGAGAAGCTGGAAAAGGATTGCTCTGTCTCCCTGCCCTGTGAGGAGAACTGACTCACACTTGAAGCTCAGAGCTACACACCAAAGCAGCACAGAACCTGAAAAATATGAAAGCTAAAATTAAGGCATTAAGGCATCACAACCAGGCTCTCAAATCCCTCACTGAGGAGGGGAACCAGGAAAGGGAGACAGAGGAAATCCCACCTTTATCGGTGGGATTCATCAAAGAAGTTTATTCTGTTCAAGAGAGAGGGGTAAATGTGAGAAATGGATTTGTAGAGAGCTCTCAGTGTGCACCTGTGTGCAAACCTTGAGATAAGAAATGCTGACTTAGAAATGCCCTGGAATGGGACAGACATTGCTGAGAGAGAAACGGAGCTGGAAACAAGTTTCAAAGGGTGGCCTTGCAAATAAGACTGGATAGATTGGAGAAATAGAACTGTGAAAGGTGAATTGTAGTAGGACCCATGAGGGGTAATTTTAGGTGATTGGCTTTAAGGCTAAAGGTGTGGCTAAAGGTGATAGGCCAAGAAACATTTATAGTGTAGTGTAATTAGGAAATAGTTGGCTTCTGATTGTGAATTATAACATCTGTATTGTCTCACCCTTCTCATGAGACAGAAAACAGAATAAAGTTTTTTAAAACACCTCTCAGTTACCCCACTCTGGGTCAGAAAAGAGCTCAATCCAACATCTATCTGATGCCACCCCCTGACTTTTATCCCTTTCCAGCCAAAGTAAGGAAGAATTGCCAAGGACAGAAATCCCAAATGCTGGCGCTGTCGAACACCACGGCCCTGGACCTGCTCCTCTCCAAACTGCTCCAGGAGTGCCTGGAACGCTCCAACAGCTCAGCTGCTCCCCAGGAGAGCCGTGCCAGCGACAGCCTGGCCATCATCTACGTGCTGCTGATGCTGGGGCTCTTTGGCTTCTTCAGCGTGGGGGTGATGGTGACCAACCTGCGGGCGCGGCGCCTCGAGGGGCCCCGCGACCCCTACAACACCTACATCGCCACGGATGTCTGGCACAGGAAGGACAGGGAGTACCTCCAGGCCAAGGTCCTCGAGAGCTGCAAGCTCTGCTGTGTCCTGGAGAACCAGCTGGCTGTGGAGCAGCCATCCAGGAAGATCCCTGAGGAGAAATCTTCCTAGGGAACGGGGACAAGGGTGGTGCGCGGCGCGGGGATGATGCGAGCGGTGCCTGCTGTGGGCCAGGGGAGCTGCTGGTCCTTGTGCAGAGCCACAGGGGCTGGCCAGGCTGCAGGAGCAGTGCTGGTGAAGCTGATGGATCTGGGAGATCCCAGTGCTGCCCCAGAGCCTGGCATGGCCATCGTGTGGGAATCGCCGTGAGGCAACATCGGGATTCACACAGAGCACCGTGGACTCATCAGCTTCACCTCCTGAGCCAGGGCCCCATCCCTCACAGGGCAGGGCTGGATGGGATCTGGGCAATGGATCTGCCCTGGCACAGGGTGCCCAGAGCAGCTGGGGCTGCCCCTGGATCCCTGGCAGTGCCCAAGGCCAGGTTGGACACCGGGGCTGGGAGAAGCCTGGGACGGTGGGAGGTGTCCCTGCCATGGGAATGGGATGGATTTGATCTCCCTTCCAACCCAACCTGTTCTGGGATTCTCTGATTCTCCAAAAAAGCAAATCTTGGTGTTGCTGGTGTGAAATTAGAGCCTAATTAGGGCCTAATTAGAACCAAACACAGGGCAGAGGTGTTAATTGCCAAGCATGGCTTAGACAATCATTTTCCAGAAAGACCAAATTCTCCCAAGAAACAGCAGCTGAAAGATTTCATTTGCATTTTTGTCCAGATTAGAATAATGATTTTATAAATTGTACAGTGCTGTGCTAACCTGTTTCCTTCAGAATCATGTCCCTCTTAGTGATAAAATATTAGGAAAAGTTTCCCTTTTTTTTCTGAAAAATATTTCCATGGAAGAACACAGACTTTGGAGGGACACTTTGTGATGGGTGTGGCACTTGGGGACATGGTCAGTGCTGGGTTAGGGGCTGGACTCAAAGGTCTTGGAGGGTTTTTCCAACCTCAGTGATTCCAGGAATCTGATTCCTAGCAGGTCTGCCAGACTGCTCTTGCTGCCAATTTAATTTCCTTCCTATGTATGGGGCTTGATCCTGGCAGCAAAATCCATGTGCAAAGAGTGGCTCTGTGCCATGGATGTGGGGAACACTCCCAAATTTCAATCCCAATTAATTATTGCATGAGCCCCAAGTGCCAGCCCCTGGTTGGGAAGGGAATTTCCACTGTGGGAAGAACAATTCCATAATTTTTGCTGTTTAATCACCCAGAGGTGCTGTCTGTGCTTATCTCAGATTCCATAAGCAGCTCCCAGGTGCCCATCCAAGGATCCCACACAAAATCCAGGAAGGTTTTCCTGCCCTTCCCTCCTTTTTTCCTCCTCCACGGGAGGGACAGGGCAGCCAAATTCAGCTGCTGTGGCACCAACATTCCCCTGCCTGTGAGAGGAGAAATCCATCTCCCCTGGGCATTGTGCTCCCTGAAAGAACAGCTCTGCCAGCTTGGAGCTGCTTTGGGGTGAAGGTCTGGGCAGGAGTAGGGGTTTTATTTCTGCCCTGCACACACAAATCCCATTTTTAGCTGCTGGAGAGGAAAGAGAAGTGGGGGAGGCTGGGAAGAGCAGCAGAGCAGCTGCTTCCAAGGCAAGGTGAGGGCAGAGAGCTTGGAGAGGGAAGCAATTCCAGCAGAGCCCTCTTCCAGGCACCTCTTTAGCACTGCACTTCCATCCAAGCAATATTCCAGCCACGTCTGTGTTCCCAGAGCACTCAGGACACTCAAAACTCAGGGTTGGTCTTTAAAAGTGATATTTATATAGTGCCTACCATTAAGCTGAGGACCAAGATCCATTATTTTGGTGCGTGGAGCAGCTTGGGAAATCTCCATGAACTTAATTATCCCAGACACTTTTTCCTGTAGAGGAATGAAAACCCAAGCCCAGCTCTGGAAAAATTGATTTCTCAGCTTGGGCTCTGCTCTTTTGGGATCTCACTGTTTAGGATTTGCCCTGGGAGAGGATTTACAGAGCCAGAACCTTGAACATGGCTTCAACTTGCACCAAAAATTGCCTTTAATGACATGAAACCCTTAAATTAGTTAAAACTTTCAATTTATGAAAACATTTAATGGCATTAAACCCTTGGAGTGAAGCTCTCCCTCTACCCCAGGTATTTTCAGGGATTTTTGGTCATTTTATTTTCATAGCTCCAGGGGGGTTATTTGTGACGAGGGTGATGCTCAGCATTAATTGCACCCCATTTTTTTTTCCTTTTAGCAGCTCTGCCTTTTTATCTAACTGAAATTAAAAACGAGAGGAGCCTTGCTGTGCCACCCTCACCCCTGGGTGCCTGTGGTGGATTCCCACCGCGGCCTTGCACCTTTCAGTCCTGGAGCTCTCTCCCCCTCTCTGTTTTTTCCACTTGTACAGAGCAATAAAATGTGAATTTCAAGCCCTGCTCGCGGCCTCAGATGTTGTTTTTTTCCTGTTCCACAGGCTCAGGGCCGGGGGCAGATCCTCCCCAGCGGGCACCCACTCACCCGTCCCCTCTCTCCACCCGATTAACCAGGGCCAGGCAGCTGCCGGGGCCTCTCCCAGAGCACCCAGAGCGGCACAAACACCAAAACATCAGCGCTGAATTCCCCACCTGGAACTGCCTCCCGGCGTTTGCAGCCCCCAGGGCCGGTTTGCCTCGGATGCCAGCTGGGCACGGCTCCCTGCCCAGGGCAGCCAGGCCCGGGGGGCACCCCCGGCTCCATGGAGTGACACTGGGCCTGGAAAAAGCCGTGGGAGTGTTGGAGTGAGTGCAGAGGGAGCCATGGAGATGTTGTGAGGGCTCTGGAGCCAGGCTGGGAATGTCCAGGAGAAGAAGAAGCTCCAGGGAGAGCTCAGAGCTCCTTCCAGGGCCTGAAGGGGCTCCAGGAGCGCTGCAGAGGGACTGGGGACAAGGCCTGCAGGGACAGCACCCAGGGAATGGCTTCAAAGTAGGATTAGACGGGATCTTGGGAATGAGGAATTGCTCCCTGGCAGGGTGGGCAGGGGCTGGGATGGAATTGCCAGAGCAGCTGTGGCTGAATGGATCCCTGGGCCATCCCCCATCTCCAACCCAATCCTCCTGTCAGTTCAAAGCCTGTCTCTGCCTGCCCACAATAAATCCACTCACACGGAGCTGTGAGGCTCAGTTTGGGACAGGCAGGTGCCAGTTCCAGCTGGAAGGAAAGGTGAGGGCAACGCTGAGGGAAGCACATCCCAGGAATGACTCCAGGAGTTCATCCCCAGAGCCAGGGAAGCCAATCTGTGCTGCTGTGGGGCAGCTCTGACCTGCTGGGATTGAGGGCTCAGCCTTTGCCCTCCCCACCCTGGAGAACTCCGAGCTCTTTTTTCCCACCCCATGGGGAACTTGCACCCACAGCAGGTGGGGTTTTATTTTAGCAGCAGAAATCTGCAGAGCTGCAGGGATGGGAGATTATAGCAATGTGCCCTCTGTTGATGGAGTGACCAAACTCTCCTTTGTCTCCTTAAAAAGGAAAAAAGCCCAGAAGTTTCTCTCCTCAATTAGGTGAAAAGACATCTCATAGGACTTTGGGGACTTCACCTCAAACTTAAGGACAGCCAATTGGACAAAGAGCCAAAAAGTCCTGCCTAAGCAATTTACTAGAAAAAGAAGAGAACAAAGAAACCTTTTGTGAGGTGTTTTACCAGGGGCAAGAACCTCTTGCACCTAGATCAGTTCTTCTCTGTAAAGAGTTTTGTTATTTTGCCTTTTATTAAAACTTTTCTGTTTCCAACACTGCCACAGAAGCCACCCTGCTGATTTTATGCCTTTTAAAGTAGCTGAGCTGTCTTGGGTGTGATATGAACCTCCAAAAGCTTGTGAGACCTGGCTCAAGGAGACCCTATATCAGGAGATGAAACTCTTGGGATTGAACAGTCCAGCTGGAAAATCCTTCCCACCAAAGGCTGTGTGAGGCTGGAGCCAGCTGCCCTGTGCCATTTGCAGTTATCAGGGCTATCTTTATTTGCAGCTGGCTGGGTCAGACCTGCTAAACCTGGAAACTTGTTCAGAGACAAGCAGGAGGAAACTGATAAAAATAGAAGATAGGAGCAATCAGAAGCCGGCAGAACATTCTTTACAGCTGATAACTACCCTTATCTCGTGTAATATTTCTCTGGCATCCTGTTTCAGTTTTACACGTTGTTATCACTGCCCCAAACTCGGTCCCCAGTGTCCTGATCCAGCTGGAGCCCTCGGCTGGGCACGTGAAAGCTCCAGGGAGCCTTTCCCAAGGAATGGCTGCAGGGAGCAGCACAAAGCTGGTCAGGAGCTGCGGGAGGGCAGCGGGAATGCGGCAGGAGCCGGACAGAGGGACCTGAATGTCTTGGTTTGGAAAGACAGGAGTCTGATAAGGAAGTCAGGAGCCTCCCCTGAAATGGAGAATGTAAACCCTCCCCACCCCTCCGAATTGCTATAATTTTAAATTAAGGGGCTCTCAGGCAAAAATATGGGAGCAGGAGATAACAGTTCTTTAATAGGGAAGAAAAAAAAGAATAAAACAAACAATGCAGTCCCCTAGAACAACACTGACAGAGTCAGAACCCAACCTGACACCCTGTGGGTCAGGGTGTTGGTGGCAGTTCCATTGAAAATGTGGCTGCAGCCCTCTGAAGTATCAGGGGTGGTTCTGTTGGAGCAAGGAGGATCTGTAGAGAAGGATGTGTTCTTCCTCTGGAGATCCAGGGGAGGAAGAGGCAGCTGCTGTTCCTCTGGGGAATCCCGTGCAGAAAAGCCGTGCTGGAGTTCCAGAATCTCAGAGTATATCGGGGCAGCAATGCTTGGCTCCTCCCTCTGGGCGGAGCATCTCCCAATGGGATGTTACAGTTCTTATCAGCCATGCAGGGACATTCAATAGTCTGTTATCAGCAGAGGTCCCCTCCCGAGGGAGGTGGGAATGTGGTCACTCAAAGAGAGAGATAAGGCAAACTGCTCACTTGGCAAGGTAATCTGCCATACAGATGGGAATGGAAAACATCTTGCATGAGATCTTCGACACTGAACCAGCTCCACAAGTGGGAATATGCTGAGATTCAACCAGCCCAGGGGCTGCACTTGGGTCAGGGCAACCCCCGTGTTATAAATGAATACTCCAATTTAATAATTAAGGAAATTTATTAAATTATCAAAGTATAAATTTGGAAGAAGCCACAAGCAATTGATTTAACTCTGAGCCAGGTGATCAGGGTCAGGGAGATTCAGGATTTGGCCTCTATCACACCAAAGTCCCTGCGGGTCTCTGTTCCACACTGCAAGGCAAGATGTATTCTATTGCCATCTGTTTGGCAGTTGTCTTTTGTCAAGTGGGCAGTTTTCCTTATCTCTCTCTGAGTGATCACAATCACTCCTCCCTCCAGGGGACATCTGCTGATAACAGCCATTGAATGTCACTGCATGACTGATAAGAGCTACAGCATCCCATTGGGAGATGTGAGCCCAGAGGGAGGAGCCAAGCATTCCTACCTGGATATACTCTGAGATTCTGGAACACCAGCACGGCTTCTGCACTGTATTCCCAGAGGAGCAGTAGCTGCCTCTTCTTCCACTGGATCTTCAGAGGCAGAGACTGCACCTTTCTCCAGGATCCCTGCTCCAGCAGAGCCACCCCTGACACTCCAGGAGGGCTGCAGCCACAATTCCAATGGGACTGCTGCCAGCACCCTGACCCACAGGGTGTCAGGTTGGGTTCTGACTCATTCAGTGTTGTTTTCGTTTACTGCATTGTTTATTTTATAATTTTATTTTCTTTCCTGTTAAAGAACTTTTATTTCCTGCTCCCACAATTTTTGTTCCCTGAGAGCCCCTTAATTTACATTTTGTAACAATTCAGAGTGGGGAGGGGGTTCATTTTCTCCATGTCAGGGGAGGCTCCTGCCTTCCTTAGCAGGCACCTGGCTTTCCAAACTGAGACAGTCTCCAAAATGTCATTTCGAAGGGATCCATTTTATACAGTCTTTTGGGCTCTGGAAGGGGTCCTTCATTAGCATATTTTAGCATATTATTGTAGTTTCTCTTTCTTGCTGCCGCATTTCCTGGAACTGGTGGATAATTCCTGGAATCCTGTAAGGTGAAAACCTTCTGGGATAAACTTCTGATGATGCCCATCAAATGCCTCCTGCTGGGGTCTTGTTAGATGGAAAGAAATCCCTGGAAATACCCATCCCTGCAGCCAGTGTGCTCCTGGTGTTTGAATCTCCATTCTTTATCACGTAGCCTATTTCTGCTCGTTGCCCAACACTCGGTACACAAGATGCCGTGGTTTTAATTCCCTTTAGCACAAATTATTGGGTAACATATATCACACTCAGGATCAATCCAGGCTGGGATGAGCAGATGGAGCAGCCCTGGGAGAGCTGGACCTGCCCCAGCCCTGAGGCCCCCCTGCCCTGGGCTGAGACCAGCTGGGATCAGGAGAGGGATTGGGATTGTGTCTCTGTGCCCCTCAGGTGATTTCCTGCCTGCAGAGCTGCCCCAGCCCTGGGCCCAGCCCAGGGAGGAGCTGGAGCTGCTGCAGAGAGCCCAGAGGAGGCTCCAGGATGAGCAGAGGGATGGAGCAGCTCTGCTGGCAGGAAAGGCTGGCACAGCTGGCCTTGTTCACCTGCACAGGAGAAGCTTTGGCCTGAGCTCAGGGTGGCCTTGCAGGGCCTGCAGGAGCCCCAGGAAAGCTGGAGAGAGACGATTTCCAGGGGATGCAGGGACAGCACCCAGGGAATGGCTGCCAGTGCCAGAGGGCAGGGCTGGATGGGATCTTGGCAATGAGGAATTGTTCCCTGGCAGGGTGGGCAGGGCTGGGATGGAATTCCATCCCTGGATCCCTGGCAGTGCCCAAGGCCAGGTTGGACACTGGGGCTGGGAGCAGCCTGGGACAGTGGGAGGTGTCTCTGCCATGGTTTGTGCTGGAATGGGATGAGCTTTAATGTTCTTCCCAACCCAAGCCAGTCTGGAATTCTGTGACTTAACCCTGGGGATTGATCCCAAGCTTTTCTCCAGGGAATGCTCCTCTGGCACAGCCCCAGCAGCTCTGTCTCCTCTGTCTGCCACCATTTCCATGCTCATCCTCCCCCAGGTTTCCCTGCAGCTCCAGAAGCTCCCTCTCCCCAGCCCTATCAGGAGGATCCCTCCCATTGTTCCCAACAATGGATCCTGAGCTCCATTTCCCTTTCCCCTGTGACCTGCAGCTCCAGTGGCAGCAGGGATCCATCAGGGCAGCATGGATCCATCCAGCAGCTGCTGTGCACCTGAACCTCCAGCCTCTGCTCTTCATCCAGGCAGCTTCAGGGACTTCCAGCCCTTTTTGTCCTGGCAGGGTTTTCTCAAGGCTTTCTTTTGTATTCCCACCCAACAGTGCCAAGGGGAGCTGGGAAAAGGGAGCAAACAAGAATCTGACACTGATCCTGCAGGCAGATCCTTCCCTTTCCACCTCTGGAACTCCCCCCAGCAGCCCCATTCCCAGGGACTCGGGGCTGGGTCAGACCCTGAGGGATAAAACATCAAATCCTCCCCATATTTTTATTTTTTCACCTTAATATGAAAATGTTGTGGTGCAGGAATAGGGAAATCAACATGGACATCACTCAGGGATTTACCCAGGATGGGGCTGACACCCAAAATCCACCCTTTTTTCTATTTCTGGCTCTCCCTCAGAAAAAGGGAGATCTCTCTCTTCACCACCAGCCCAGCTGTTTTCTATCCAAATCCTGACCTGGAGAAATGGATTGTGACAGAAGAAAAGGCATTTTGAATAAAAGGCATTTTGAATAAAAGTAAGAAGCTGAGAAACAGCCTGGTTCATGCCAGAGCTCCAGGAGCATTTGGACACCACTGCCAGGGATGTTCAAGGTGGGATTTTTGGGAGGTCTGGGCAGGGCCAGGGCTTGGATTCAGTTCCTGGGGTCCCTTCCAGCCCAGAATATTCCATGATTTGATCCTGATCCCAATCCCAGAGGTGCTGCACAGCTGAGTGCACAGCACAGGCAATAGAAACAGTCTTTATTTAATAAAAAAATCATTTAATCCAACCTCTGCACATTCAACAGCCTCTCCTGGATTTTTCCATGTGTGTTTTGCTCCTCATTTCCACTCCCAGGAGTCACTGAAATGCAGAAATCACCAGGGCTAAATCAAGGGTCTTGGGCTCTGTGCCAAGGTCTCTGAGCCCCCTGGGCAGGGGTTTGAGTCCTCCAGGGCAGCCAGAGGAATTCCCTGGGTTCTCACACCCAGCAGTGGAACACAGGAGCTCCAAAGCCCTTGGAGAAGTTCCATGGGCATTTTCAGCTTTTATCAGCTCTTTAATGCCAGTCTCTAATGTTCAGTTTTCTTCCTGTGGGGACAGCACCGCTCCTCCTCTGCTGTCCCCAGCAGCCACCTCTCGTCCCCTTGGTGTCCCCAGCTGCCACCACTGCTGGCTCAGCTGTCCCAGCGTGATGTTGTCTTGGCCAAGGGCTCCTTAATGTGCAGCCTGCGCTGGAAACAGGATGTGAAGCACAGGAGGGGAGTGGCGGCTGCCGCCAGTCCGGCCGGGAGGTGACACTGGGCTCGTGTGCCTGGAGCCCAGCCCAAAACGTGAACACCAGGCCACAGAAATGGGGATTTCATGAGGGAATTGTTTTCTGGTTGCTCCCCAGGCACAATTCAAGGGTGAAATGCAGAGTTTTGTTTTGCTGCCAGGGCTGAGTCAGGAGTGGCAGAAGCTCAATGTGGCTCTGAGCCAGGTCCTGACGTGGAGCCTGCACGTCACAGGGAACAGGGATGGAGCTGGGATGGGGATGGGATGGAGATGAGGTGGGGCTGGGATGGGGCTGGGATGGGGCTGGGATGGGGATGAGATGGGGATGGGATGGGGCTGGGATGGGACTGGGATGGAGCACAGATGGAACTGGGATGGGGCTGGGATGGGGCTGGGATGGGACTGGGATGGGGCTGGGATGGGCCTGGGATGGAGCAGGGATGGGGATGGGATGGGATGGGATGGGACTGGAATGGAGCAGGGATTAGGCTGGGATGAGACACGGGCTGGAGCTTGTCCTGTGGGACAGGACAGGCCCTGGCAGCCTCCTGGTGATGTGGGATTTTTTAGGGATTTGCAGAGAATTAAGTTGCCTGTGGGATTTTCAAAAAGGAGAAAAGAGCTGCCCCAACCTGCTATCAGATGTGTTTGTGGGTTTATTCCATAAATTTGAAGGGTTTATTCCATTACATTCCCCATTCCAGGAGGAGGATGAGGCTGCACCTCCTGCATGGACCACACCAGTGTGCCCCAGCTGCATCTGGAGAAACTCAGTAAATCCCAGGGCAGGTGGCTCAGATGGACCCATTTCACCTGGAAATCTCCAGGAGAGGGGCAAGAGGAACCCAGGAATTCCAGTGCCAGGGACAACGGGGGACAGCCCAGCCAGGCCTGGCCCAGGGACACCCAGATCTCTTCCCAGATCCCAAATATCCCTGCTCTGCTGAGACCTCCTGATTCCATTCCTGGGCCTTTCTGGGCAGGTCCCATCCAGCTGTTCCCAATCCCTGTGGATTTAGAAATGCCCAGCTGCCCATGGGGGCGCAGCAGCATCAAAAAAATGGAATTTTGTGGCAAAGGGAGAGTCTGAGAACGGCAGGAAAGCAGCAAAATCTGTGGAGTCTGTGCTGGGGAGTCCTGTCCCAGTGCGGTGGTGAGAAAGCTGAATTCATTCAGAGGCAATCATGATGGGAAAAATGCTGGAAAAGCTGGGAAAAAAGGGAAGGAAGGAAGGAAGGAAGGAAGGAAGGAAGGAAGGAAGGAAGGAAGGAAGGAAGGAAGGAAGGAAGGAAAAGAAAGAAGAAAAGAAGAAAAGAAAAGAAAAGAAAAGAAAAGAAAAGAAAAGAAAAGAAAAGAAAAGAAAAGAAAAGAAAAGAAAAGAAAAGAAAAGAAAAGAAAAGAAAAGAAAAGAAAAGAAAAGAAAAGAAAAGAAAAGAAAAGAAAAGAAAAGAAAAGAAAAGAAAAGAAAAGAAAAGAAAAGAAAAGAAAAGAAAAGAAAAGAAAAGAAAAGAAAAGAAAAGAAAAGAAAAGAAAAGAAAAGAAAAGAAAAGAAAAGAAAAGAAAAGAAAAGAAAAGAAAAGAAAAGAAAAGAAAAGAAAAGAAAAGAAAAGAAAAGAAAAGAAAAGAAAAGAAAAGAAAAGAAAAGAAAAGAAAAGAAAAGAAAAGAAAAGAAAAGAAAAGAAAAGAAAAGAAAAGAAAAGAAAAGAAAAGAAAAGAAAAGAAAAGAAAAGAAAAGAAAAGAAAAGAAAAGAAAAGAAAAGAAAAGAAAAGAAAAGAAAAGAAAAGAAAAGAAAAGAAAAGAAAAGAAAAGAAAAGAAAAGAAAAGAAAAGAAAAGAAAAGAAAAGAAAAGAAAAGAAAAGAAAAGAAAAGAAAAGAAAAGAAAAGAAAAGAAAAGAAAAGAAAAGAAAAGAAAAGAAAAGAAAAGAAAAGAAAAGAAAAGAAAAGAAAAGAAAAGAAAAGAAAAGAAAAGAAAAGAAAAGAAAAGAAAAGAAAAGAAAAGAAAAGAAAAGAAAAGAAAAGAAAAGAAAAGAAAAGAAAAGAAAAGAAAAGAAAAGAAAAGAAAAGAAAAGAAAAAAGAAAAAGAAAGAAAAAAAAAAGAGAAAAGAGAGAGAGAAAGAGAGAAAGAGAAAGAAAGAGAGAAAGAAAGAGAGAAAGAGAGAGAGAAAGAGAGAGAAAGAAGGAAAGAAAGAAGGAAAGAAAGAAAGAAAGAAAGAAAGAAAGAAAGAAAGAAAGAAAGAAAGAAACTGAATTTCTGGGACTTTTATCATCAGAATCCCTCACTGTACAATGCCCAACACCATCTCTTTTTCTCTTTTCCCCTCTGGCTCACACAAACTCTTCTTTCATGGGATGTGCTCCTGTGCAAGGCGTTTTCCAGAGTTCTCCTGCTGAGGAGGAATATTGGGAATATCTTGGGCTCCTGTAGGAAAAGCAGCACCAAGCTGTTCCCTGGAGCTGTTCCCATTGAGGGAATGTTTTGTACAAATCCTAGAGGATTCAGAGGAGCTTTTCCTCACACCCACGCTGAGTGTGGGGAGACAAACAGGTCGCAGAGAGCCAGGCCTGGGAACCAGGAACTGGGAACGGGATCCATGAGTGGGTCTGACCTGCACTGGGACCATCCCTGGAATCCTGGAATGCTTTGGGCTGGAAGGGACACTGAAGCTCATTCATTTCCAGCCCTGCTGCCGTGGGCAGGGCCATCCCAGGGTGCTCCAAGCCCTGGCCAAGCTGGCATCTCCTGGGAAGCCAAGGTGGCTCAGCCACCACTGACACCATGGAGAAGGACAGGACAGATCCTCCCCCTGCCCAAGCAGGGCCCTGGGAAGGGATTTTCCATGCAAAATATCCCTGGGCTCTAACAATTCTCCCCCAGCTCTTGCATAACTCTCTACAGGCCCAAAATATCCCCCTGGAAGTGTCCAAGGCCAGCTTGGACAGGCTTGGAGTAACCTGGGATAGGGAAAGGTGTCCTTGCTCATGGGAATGGGATGATCCTCAAGGCTTCTGCCTCCAAGACACTTTGGAAGAAGAGGAGGAAGAGGAGGAATGCTGGGGAAGGGTCATCCCTCAGCCTTGGGAATGGCTCATTCCTGCAGCAAACACCTCCCAAAATATCCCCCTGGACGTGTCCAAGGCCAGCTTGGACAGGGCTTGGAGCAACCTGGGATAGGAAAGGTGTCCTTGCTCATGGGAATGTCCCTGCCCATGGGAATGGGATGATCCTCAAGGTTTCTGCCTCCAAGCCTTTGGAGGAGGAGGAAGAGGAGGAGGAATGCTGGGGAAGGGTCATCCCTCAGCACCCAGCCTTGGCATGGCTCATTCCCTCAGCAAACACCTGCCAGGGCATGACCCAGATTTTCTGGGAGGAGTCCCAGGGATAACGTGCAGGGATCCACCTGTGGCCGAGCCTGGGGCCGCTGTCCCCGGTGACCGGTGGCCGCTCACGTGAGCGGTGTCACCTCCCCGCTGGCGCTGTCACAGCTGCCACATCCAGACATTCCTGCATCCCATTTCCTCCGCGCCGGCAGCCCTGGCTCGACAGGAAATGTCAGACACGATCCAGCTTGTGTGTCCCGGGGCTGGGAGTGAGGAAAACAAACTGGGAGGAGAGCGGGGCTGGGAAATGCTCCAGCCTGGAGCTCATCCATCCCTGATCCTCCTCATTCCTGCCTTTGGGATTTCAAAGGTCTTTGGTCATGTCCTGCCTGTGCTCCCAGGTGTCCTGGAAGAGGGGACACAGAGATGAGGGCAATTCCCACCAAGCCCATCCGGGGTTTTGATGCTTTAAAATCCAATATTTGGGCAAAAAATACTCCAGAAGCTGGGAGAGGAGAGTGACTGGGAAATGCTCCAGCCTGGAGCTCATCCATCCCTGATCCTCCACTCCTGCCTCATCCATCTCTGATCCTCCACAGCCTTTTGGGATTTCAAAGGGCTTTGGTCATGTCCTGTCTGTGCTTCCAAGTATCCTTGCCCCTGGAAGAGGGGACACAGATATCAGGGCAATTCCCACCAAAACCATCCAACCCAGGGTTTTGATGCTTTAAAATCCAATATTTGGGCAAAAAAGACTCCACAAGCTGGGAGGAAAGCGGGGCTGAGAAATGTTCCAAGCTGGAGCTCATCCATCCCTGATCCTCCACAGCCTTTTGGGATTTCAAAGGGCTTTGGTCATGTCCTGCCTGTGCTCCCAGGTGTCTTCACTGCTGGAGGAGGGGACAGAGATCAGGGCAATTCCCACCAAATCCACCCAGGGTTTTGATGCTTTAAAATCCAATATTTGGGCAAAATATTTAATACTCCACGAGCTGGGAGGAGAGTGGCGCTGGGAAATGCTCCAAGCTGGAGCTCATCCATCCCTGATCCTCCTCATTCCTGCCTTTGGGATTTCAAAGAGCTTTGGTCATGTCCTGCCTGTGCTCCCAGGTGTCCTGGAAGAGGGGACACAAAGAGCAGGGCAATTCCCACTGAGCCCATCCGGGGTTTTGATGCTTTAAAATTCAATATTTGGGCAAAAATAGTGGCTAAGTTTTTTTTATTATTATTATTTAGAGATGGGGTAACTGAGAGGTGTTACAATTTTTTATTCCATTTTTAGTTTTATGAGAAGGGTGAGGCAATATAGATGTTGTAATTTACACTACTACAATCAGAAGTTAACTATTTTTTAATTACAATACACTGTAATTGTTTCTTGGTTTATTAGCTTTTGTACTATTACGCTATAATTGGTTTAAAGCTAATTCTTTAAAATTACTCTTTGTGGGTCTTACTACAATGTATCTTTCATAGTTTTATTTGTTTAAAGTCTTTAGTTTTATTTGTAAGGCGATCTTTTGAAACTTCTTTTTAGTTTCATTTTTCTTTCAACAATGTTTGTCTTATTTTATGGTATTTCTAAGTTAGCATTTCTTGTCTGAACGTTTGTATATAGATGTATATTATGTGAGTTTTTTGCTAGGCTTTCAGAATTTTCTATAAAGAGAATTTTCTACAAATAGAAAATTCTGAATTTATAATTCAAGTTTATAATTCTATAAATCTATTTCCCACAAAATAGGACTAAAACAGCCTTGCTTGATTGCTTCCTTGCCTTGTGTGTTTAAAAAACAGAATTTCAGGAATAAGGAACCAAATCCTCAGCTGTGTCCCATAAAACTGATGGAAACTTCCCAGTTGATTTGCCATCACTGGAAGACTGCCAGGTTTATTTCTTACCACCCTGGCATTCCT
>NW_005054454.1:835579-843620 GCF_000277835.1 Geospiza fortis
CCCAGGGCTGTGGCTGGAGGAGGGACGGGGACACCCTTGGGCAGGGGACACTCGGGGGGACACGGCTGTGGCTCCAGATTTGCCTCCAGTTTTGTTCCTCGCCAAAGCCCCATTTCCTGAGCCACAGCTTCTGAAGGAGCATCAAAGCTCCAGAGCATTTCCTGAAGGATAAAATGAAGAGAAGGCAACTTCCCTACAACTCCACTGAAATCCAGGGAAAACTGGGGAAACCTCCATGTCCCTCTGGATCATCAGCACAGAGGCTGAGGAAGATGAAGGAAAACTGGAATGGAAGGAAATCTGTGAAAACCCCTATCCCTACCCCTGATGGGGAGACACCTAAAAAGTTCTGGGCCAGAACTGAGAGGCAACCAGGACTTTTGGTTTTTGGGCTTCCTGTTGTTGTTTATTTTTCTCTTGTGAATAGTTTAGTACTTCTCTGCATCTCAGAGTACAGAGACAAAGGCACCAAAAGTCACCAGACACACAGGTGTAAGGTCTTCTAAAGCTATTTTGTTCCAATAACTTTTAGAATGTATTTTATGTCTACTTTTCTTCCAATAACTAGTTATTTGTTTGTTCATGCAACCTCTGCATTGTGGTTCTTTCTCACCAATCACCCTGTGCCCCCAACACTGCAGAAAACGGAGCAGATGAAGAACAAGGAGGAGATCAGACAATGCCCCAAATCCTCCATCTTGTCTCCTACCCACCTCCACACCAAAAACCCAAAACTCTGAGTTTTTCACTCTTTGATAAACTCTACCACTGTCTATTTCACACACACAGATTCCAATTAATCCCAAAGGCTTGGAAGCTTTCTCCACAGATGAAGGCTAAAAGCAGTGTTCTCCTGGGGGTCAGGACTTCTCAGGACAGGCAGAGAAACATTCCCTGTGCCCTGGGTTCCAGCAGAAATCTTCTTCATTCCACACTCCCAGAATTCCCACCCTCGCCCTGGAAATCCTGCACCATCCCAGCTCCTCCACTCTCAGCCCTAAAAATGGCAGCTGGATGATGTTGGAACCCTGGATATTGAGAATTCCAGACTTTCTGTGCTGCCAGGCACTGACCCCCAGAGAACACTGCATTGACCTGAGGGCCTGGAGAAGCTTCCAGAATGGAATGGCAGAACTGGGATTGTGGGTGTGGAGTTTGAACAGAAGTGTGTGATATCACAGGGGGGAAACTCAGAGTGTTATATATATACGTATTATAATATTGGCTTTTCACAGATATTAAAAGGGATTTTATATGTGTGGTGTTAAAGTAACTTTGTTATGAATATATCATTTTTATTTCTGTTATTAATGAAGCTTGGACATAGCAATGAAATAGCTCTGCTTGTATTGAAATGTCTACTTAGATGAGATCCAATAAACATAAAATGAGAACACTTGCTACAAATATGCTAACTATTAACACTCCCCATCTAAAGCCAGTGCAGACTAAGGCCTAGAACCTGGAAGTGATAAGAACAGACTAAAACTACAACCAAAAAAAAGCATACTCAAAACAGGCAGACGTAAAGAAGAGCCATCCGAAACAACTTTTGAAACATGGAAACTAAGTGTGAAGAAAAAGTTTACTATACATAAAAGTCTATAAATATACAGCAAGCTAATATAATGAGAAAAGTATTTAAGGAATATGCCCAAAAATAGCAGTGTGCTCTTGGGTAAGTGCCAAAATACACCTGGCTGTAACAACCTTTGCTCCATGGTCCTTATCTCCTATTGTCCTTTATTAAACTTTTTAATTTTCACAAGAGAGTGAGTGTGGTTTTCACATGGAGTTTAAGGGTTTAGAATACAGTAATAGATATTTAATAATGTAATGTTAGAATACAGGAATAGATAGAAAGCAAGATGGAGGTTTTAGGGTGGAGGCTGCTCCTTCTTCTACACCTTCTTCTCCTTCTTCTTCACCTTCTCCTCCTTCTTCACCTTCTCCTCCATGGGTTTGGGTGGTTTTGTGTCATTGGATAAAAAAGTCCCCATTGCAGGCACGGGTGGTTGGGTATTGGGTTAAAAGTGAAAATAATTGAGGTGTCATTTCTTAATTGGACAGTTTATCCTTCAAAGGCCTTGTAGAGAGAGACAGGGCTCCATTTTTAGTTGGTTGGAGTGAAGTGCTGCAGAACTCAGGGTTTGTGAGACTGGGACAGAGATAAGAACTGATAAACATCTGAGTCCCAACAAGAAACACCCTCTCACACATTTAATCCTGACCTTGGCAGAAAAAAACTAAAAAAATCCACAGCTCTGGAGGATGTGGGATCCCTGCTGGAGGATTGGGATCCCTGCTGTGCTGCCCTGCTGGGGACAAGGAGGAATCCTGCAGATTTTTCCCAGGAATGGCTGGGGAGGAGTCCACCCTCACAGACTTTTCAGGTCACCAGTTAGAGGCTGGCACTAATCACAGTCCTTAATTAGCAATCAAGCTGCTCTCCGGGGCAGGTTGGACTCATGGATTCTGTGTCTCTCCCAGGGAATCAGGAAAATTTCGAGAAAACAAACCCCCCAAACCTCTCATCCCCCCACCTTGTGCAGGTTATCAAGGGCCAGCACTCCCATGGATTGTCACCCACGTTTGTCCTTCTGCATTTCCAGTGGACTTTCCATTGGTTTCCAAGGCAAAAGAACCATCAAATCCAGGGAAGAGTTTGAAACTCTCAATTCAGAGAGGACCTGGAGGGGCTGGGCAGGGAATGGAGCTGGGAAGGGGCTGGAAAACTCCTGAGGGAGCTGGGAAGGGGCTCAGCCTGGAGCAAAGGAGGCTCAGGGGGGATTTCATTGCTCTGCACAGCCCCTGACAGGAGGGGCAGGGAAAAAATGAGATGAAATGGCCTCAAATGGCACCAGGGCAGGGTCAGATCAGAAATTAGAAACAATTTTTGTCCCTCTCAGAGCGGTCAGGCCTTGGGCTGAGCTGCCCAGGGAGGTTTGGAGTCCCTGGAATTGTCCCAGAGCAGTCTGGATGTGGCCTTGGGGACAGGGATTGGGGTGATGCTGGTGGGGCTGGGGTGGCACTGGATGGTCCTGGAGGCCCCTTCCCACTCTGGTGATCCTGTGGAACCAGGTGGATTTTCCATGTCCACACTCCAGCTCTGAGAAGCCGAGCTGTGAGTTTCTCTTGGGAATGGTTTAAACCCCTCAGCACCACATTTTGCCCCAGAATCTGGAATTTAGCTGTCCACAGCTCCCTCAGCCTGGCAGCACCGGGGTTATCCAGGAATGAGGAGCTTTCCCAGGCCTCTCCTTCCCCCTGCAGCCCTCAGCTCTCCTCTCCTCCAAACAGCACCTCCTGCTTCTGATTTTCTCCCCATTTCTGCATTTGTTAGCCAAAGGTGGAGCTCGCTCAGGAGCTGCTGAGACTTTCAAAGCTCTGTGCACTCTCCAGAGGAGATTGGACATGGGGGAAAAAGAAAGGAGCTGAGTCCCTTAACAGGCAGATTTAGGAACGCGTCTGAATTGAACTGCTGCAAATTGAACGGCTGCAAATGTACAAATGTAACTGCAGCAGTTAAATGTACAAATTGAACCACTGCAAATGTACAAATGTACCTGCAGCAGTTAAATGTACAAATTGAACCACTGCAAATGTACAAATGTAACTGCAGCAGTCAAATGTACAAACTGAACCACTGCAAATGTACAAATGTAACTGCAGCAGTCAAATGTACAAATTGAACCACTGCAAATGTACAAATGTACCTGCAGCAGTTAAATATATAAATGTAACTGCTGCTGCTGCTGCTTCCCAAAGGCTCCTGGCTGCTGTGGGACCCAGCTCTCCCTCCTGCTTCCCAGGAAAAAGCAGCTGAGCTGCTGGCACAGAGGAACCTGAGGCCAGGAGCCGTCTGTGCTCCACATCCCAGCTAAATCCGGGGTGTTGCAAGGGCTGCCCGGGGTTTGTGTTGCTCCTGGAGGGGATTTGGCTGGCAAGGGGTGGAACTGAGCTGGTAAAACGCCCCTGCCCGGCTGGCAGAACAGGCTGGAAGGGCTTGGGGCAGGAGATGGGAGCTCAGATAGCGAGCCTGCCTCATCCAGCATCCTCTGTGCTGTTCCTGGCGGCTTTCTTTGCCCATCCTTTCTCCAGAGGGGGAAGCAGGGCTGGAGGTGTGCCCTGAGCAGGGACAGCTCTGCCAGGGACAGGGGCAGCTCCTGGGGGTCTGGGCAGGGAAGGGAGGGGGATTCAAGGATCCTGGTGGCTCCTTCCTGGCTCTGGGAATGGGATTCAGTCATCCTGATGGCTCCTTCCTGGCTCTGGGAATCCCTGGGAGTGAGATTCAGTGATCCTGATGGCTCCTTCCTGGCTCTGGGAATGGGATTCAGTGATCCTGATGGCTCCTTCCTGGCTCTGGGAATCCCTGGGAGTGAGATTCAGTGATTCTGATGGCTCTTTCCCAGCTCAGGGAATTCCTGGGAATTGAATTCAATGATCCTGATGACTCCTGTCCAGCTCAGGCTATTCCACAATTCTGTGACCCCTCTGGTGCATCCAAACACAGCCAGGGAGCACCAGGACACCTCTGAAGCCCCTGAATCTAAAAACGCCCAAAATTTCTGGGGATTTATGGCCAATAATCAAAAATCCCCCCCAGGCCCACCATCCCCTCTCTTTCCAACAACAAACACAATCCCAGAACAACTTTCCTGCCTCATTTTCCCCAACTGCTGACACCCCTGAGTCCTCCCCGGTGCCACCCTCCCGCTGTGCTTGGTGCAGTGCCACCTTTTGTCCCTTTTTGTCCCTTTTAGTCCTTTTTTCGTCCCTTTTCCAGGAGCAGGAGCCTCCCAGGTTGGGTATCCTGTCCCCCGCCTGCCCGGCCACTCCCTGCTGTGATTATCCCCAGCGCAGCCAGGCCACTCCTCCCCTCCGCCCCTTAAATAGTTAAACCCGGGAGCGGCCGCAGCCAGACGGACAGACGGACACGGGGACAGACGGACACAGGGACGGAGCCATCCCGCAGGTGAGGGAGCGCCGGGCAGGTAAAACAGCTCCGGGACAGCCTCTGCAATCTCCTGTGCTGATGACACGTGAGCTGCTTTGATTATTCATTTCGGTCGGAAAATTGTTTGGGTGCGTTTATTGGAGGTTTTTTGTCCCCTGAAAAGCAGCTGTTTAACTCGCTTGTTGTTGGGAATGTTGTTTAAAAATTACCTAAATATGGCATTAGGTGTATATATAAATATAAATATATATATATATGTGTGTGTCTGTGTGTATGTCTATATACATGCCATATATGTTGTGTGTGTATAAACACACATATATATATATATTGTATAGATATACAGGTATCTGTATAGATACATTTTTATATATTTGTATATAAAAATATATAAATATACACACTCATATATCTATAAATAAAATATCTATAAATATATATTTACATAAAAATATGTGTATATACATATATGTGTGTATATAATGTATATATTTTGTATATACATATAAATATGTTTGCACATATGCATGTATATGTATACATACATTTCTATGTATTTATATAAATATATATTCACATATATTTATATATAAAAAAATATATAAATATGCATTTATATAAAAACATATAATATGTATGTACAGATATGTGTGTATTATATATATAAAAATAGAAATATGTTTGTGTATATATACACAGGTATATGTATATATACATTTTCATTTATATATAAAATATAGTAATATATTTATAAAGATATCCATACATATATATTTATATAAAATATATTATATATATACATATATGTACATATATAATATATATTATATGTATATACATATAAATATGTCTGTGTATATATGTATGTATACATATATTTATATATTACAATATGAAAATATATATTCATATATATTTAATAATTAAAACTATCTATCAAAATATATTTTCATAAAAATATGTAACATGTATATACGTATATGTGTGTGTATAATATATATTATATGTATATACATATAAATATTTTTGTATATATACATGTATGCATTTTAATATATTTATATATTAAAGATATATCTTATATATTTAAGATATCAGAAAAATACATGAAAAAATCTTTTAAAAATTTAAATATTGACATACATTAAAATTTCTCCTCCCCCTACACAAACACATTAAAAGACATTAAAAATTCTTTAAAATTTTTCAGTATTGAAATACATTAAAATTTCTCCTCCCCCTACACAGACAAACACATTAATATACAAAAACAGAGCTACAAGTCTCAGTTATATTATATATATATATACATATATATATATATATATATATATATATGAGAGAGAGATGTATGTATATGGGATATATATACACACATATATATGTATATACATATTATATATAGAGAGACATATAAATATATATGGGATATATAAATAAAAATATAAAGTTTATATATAAAAATATAAAGTTTATATATAAAAATATAAAGTTTATATATAAAAATCTCCCTGGAGGAGACTGAGTGTCCCTTCCGACGCAGCCCAATCTGTGATCACCATCTCCTGCCTCACAAGTAGATAAAAAGAAATAAAATCCATGCACACAAGGAGATTTGTATAAATTTCTTCTCCCCCTGCACAGACAAACACATTAAAATACATTAAAAATCCTATAAAATTTTTAAATATTGACATACATTAAAATGGATTTTCAGTCAGATTTTTGCAGCCTAAAACCTTCACCTGGGGTTGAGCCAAGGAATAAATCCCATTTTTTGTGCTGAGAGGGGAAGAGCCGGGGAAGTTTCACTCCTGAGCAGGGCTGGGATCATGGATTGAGAGAACATTGCCAGGAGCACGTGGGGACAGGACAGGGGAATGGCTCCCAGTGCCAGGGATGGATGGGATATTGGGAATGAGGAATTGTTCCCTGGCAGGGTAGGGAATTCCCAAAAAGCTGGGGCTGCCCCTGGATCCCTGGCAGTGCCCAAGGCCAGCTTGGAGCAGCCTGGGACAGTGGGAGGTGTCCCTGCCATGGAACAAAATTATCTTTACGGTCCCTTTCAAATTATTGATGAATTCTAAGAAGCCAGATTGGGTTGGGGCAGAGGGAAGAGTTTTATAATCCATGAGCTTTATAATCCATGGGGACTTTATTTGGAATCTGGAAGGGATCCTGCCTTTCTGTTTTCCTATAGAGACAAAAAAATCCCGTTCGTCTCAAAGCCACACCTGAGCCACGTGATCCCACACAGCCAGAGCTGCTGGAATTCCTGGCATTCCCTGGAACATATATATTTATATATATCTATATATCCCACACACCCAGAGCTGCTGGAATTCCTGGCATTCCCTGGAACATCCCCAGCTCCAGGTGCTGTGCCTGTAAATCTCCACAAATCCCAGATCATACAGACTTTATTGGGGCATCAGGAGATTCCAGGCGGAGCAGTCAGAGCCCAGCAGGGCAAACACAGCCATTAGCAGTGTCAGGAAAATTCATCCACAAACACCAGGGGTTGATGTCCAAAGAGGAGACAGAGGAGTCCTTTGACTTTATTCCAGTAAAGGGAGAGGCCATGGGGCATTCCCCTGGGATCTCTCCAATTTTTGGAAGACACAACTCCTTTTTTTTTATTCTAATTTCCCAGCCACATTTCCCTTTTCTCTTTCCCCATTTCTGAGGTACCTGTGAGGTCCAGACTTCCCAAAACACCTGATACCAGAGATTTCCCTCTAATCTATAACCCTCCCTTTTCATTTTTAATTCTTATGGAATTTAAGGGTTCTTCTCCCCCATTGTTTCTTTCATCTTTCAATGTCTAATTTCATTTATCAGCAAACCTAAATTTCATTTGTAAAAGCAAAAATCTTTTTCCATTCATCAATCAGTGGAATCCTTCCCATTGTTTCTTTTCTCTCCCAGTGCTGGTTTTATCTACCAGCAGACCCAGAGCTGGTTTGTAAGGACAAATCCACTATTCCTCTCATAATATACATGTATATGTATATATAAATGTATATATAAAAATATATATATGTATATATAAATGTATATATACACACATATAAATATATATTT
>NW_005054454.1:843638-848635 GCF_000277835.1 Geospiza fortis
AAATATAAATTTTATATATTTTATAAAAATATTGAAATATATACTAATATAAATATATATATGGAATATGTACATACATATATATGTATGTGTATATACATATATATTTTTTATATATAAATATATTAAAAATAAAATTATATTTATATGTATAAAATATAATAATAGTATATATTTATATATAAATATATATAGTATGCATATAAATATGTATATACATATATAAGTATGTGTATATATATCCCATATACATACATCTATCCCTATATCTTTCTTTAATCTCCTTATTTTTTCAGACATTTTTAAATTCTCTTATTCACATTAATTTTAAGTCTTAAATGTGAGCTGTTTTAAACCCATTTTTAAAAACCCACTTTAAAACCTTTGAAACTCACTTTTTAAATAGGTTCTGGTAGGAAATTTCAGGCAGAGCCAACCCCTCAGGTGTTGTAAAGCACCTGAGCTCTGGCTGCAAGCAGTGAGGTTGTTCCCTCGTATTCAAAGCCCCTTGATGAGCAAAACAGGATGAAAACCAAGGAAAACTGAGACAAGGAATCGTGGAATGGTTTGGGTTGGGAGGGACCTCAAAGCCCACCCAGTGCCACCCCTGCCATGGCAGGGACACCTCCCACTGTCCCCAGTGTCCAGCCTGGCCTTGGGCACTGCCAGGGATCCAGGGGCAGCCCCAGCTGCTCTGGGCACCCTGTGCCAGGGCCTCAGCAGCAGGAGAGGAAATTACTTGGAATTAGCAAAAATTGCATGTTTGGGATGAAACTCTTGGATTAGATTACAGCCCTCATGGGCAGATTGGCACAAAGCTTTTCTGAGATTGTCACATTCTTCTCAAAGAAGGCATTTCAGAGAGCTAAAAATGATCCATGGATTTCTGTCAAAATCGGGAAACTGTTGCTGCCAAAAACTTATTTTTGGGTGTGGGATTGTGAGATGGAGCAAAAATTTATTTCATCTTTGGATTTTGCGGAATGCCAGGATTTTGTGGCTTGCTTGGAGGCAATGGTTTGCCCAGAGCAGCTGGGGCTGCCCCTGGATCCCTGGCAGTGCCCAAGGCCAGGCTGGACACTGGGGACAGTGGGAGGTGTCCCTGCCATGGCAGGGGTGGCACTGGATGATTTTTACGGTCCCTCCCAACCCAAACCACTCCTTGATTCTGTGACAATCCCAGTATGGATTTGCTCTCCTCTTGAAGAAGTGACTTTTCATCCCATTACCATTGAGATAATCCCTGGAATAGGCATGATTAGTCCCAAATTCTGACTCTGATGCTGCAGCACCAGCAGAACAAAACCAGCCTGGGGGAATTGTGTGTGCCCTGCCCGTGTTCCACACACAGCACAACTTTGCATTCCCTGAATTCCTGCCCTGACTTGCCACTGGCTTCCACTGTGGAGCTCTGTCTGTCAGGTGTGCAGCTGGAGGATGGAATCCTGGAATATCTGAGTGGGAATAAACCCCCAGGGATCCCCCAGTGCCACCCCAGAGCCCACCAAGCCCAGCCTGGGCATCCCTGGCAGCTCCTGGAGCTGTGGCAGCCTCGGGGCCGTGCCCATTCCCTGGGCAGCCTGGGCAGTGCCAGCACCCTCTGGGCAAGAACCTTTCCCTGAAACCCAACCTAAATCCCTCCTGGCCCAGCCCCAGCCAGGATCCTGTCCCTGTCCCTGGGGCTGCAGCTCAGGTGAGCTCAGGCTCCTCCAGCTGAACATCCCAAGTGCAGGAATCCCCAGAGCAGAGGACAGGGAGTGGTGTGAAGGCCCTGGGCTCAGCTAATTGTGTTTGTCATCATCCAGGGCTGGATCTTCTTTTTCCCTTTGTTTTGTTTAGATTTGGCCTCTGGAGTGGAAACTGCGATGGCTTTGAGCAACCACACCAACAGCAGCTCGGTGCTGCCCAGTCTACTCCACATGGAACAGAAGAAGGCCCTGAGGTTCAACAACTACAGCAACCCCGCCCTGGAGCTGCAGGAGGAGATCATGGCCTCCTTCTACATCCTCATCATCGTCGGCTTCTTCGGCTTCCTGCTCTTTGTCATGATGCTCAGCAACATCGTTTCCAGCAAGCCCGAGAACTACATGGACTACCTGTACTCGGGCAAGCTGAGCCCGCCCCGGGGCCAGCTGGAGCTGCCCCACACCCACAGCAAGGACACCAGGGACACCTTTGTCATCATCAACAGCGCTGCCTTCCTGGACCTGCAGCGGCAGGACGGCACAAACCAGCCCAGGACTGAGGGGCTGAGCACAAACTCAGTCCTCAGGGATGTCTAAAAATTTATTTTTTTTAAATTTTTCCTTCTGTTCAGCCTACCCAGGGATCATTTTCCTCCTTTGTGGAGGCTTCCCACGTGCAGCTATGAAGGCATTGGAGGGGAAGGTGTGTTATTGCAGCTCCAGGCCTTTGGATGGGGGGCTGGAGATGAATTCCCTCTTGGCTGCTCTTCCATGGCTGTTCCTGGTGTGTTTTCATGGCTTGACTCTCGGGAGAAGGGATCACCCTTCCTTTGCTGTTGCCTCCAGCTGGGACAGTGTGTCTGTTCCTGCTTCCTGGTATTCCTTATTCCCTAATTTATCTGGGAGCTGCCAGTGAGCCCTGGCTGTGACTGTGCCAGCAGGAACAGCCTCAAATGATGGGAAAGGGTTGAAGATCTTCTGTGGAATCTGTGTCCAGCCATTCCACAAGGAATGAAGGTTATTCCAAGGATCTGGAGGCACATGCTGGACTTGGACTTGTTTGGTCTGCAGCAGGTTCTGGACAGTGGTCGTGCATTTCTCAGCAGCTCTTCCACACTTGGCTACCCTAATCCAGGAAAATGAGGAGGGCCAGGACATCCCATTCCCAAGGGCTTGGAGACTGGACAATGGGGAATGGTTTCCCAGTGCCAGAGGGCAGGGCTGGATGGGATCTTGGAATTGTTCCCTGGCAGGGTGGGCAGGCCCTGGCACAGGGTGCCCAGAGCAGCTGGGGCTGCCCCTGGATCCCTGGCAGTGCCCAAGGCCAGGCTGGACACTGGGGACAGTGGGAGGTGTCCCTGCCATGGCAGGGGTGGCACTGGGTGGGATTTAATGTCCCTTCCAACCCAACCCATTCCATGCTCCTGATGTCCCTCCCAGAGCCCCCCAGGGCAGCCTCAGGGCTGACAATTCTCAGCTGGAGCCCTTGGGGATGTGGCATTGCTGTGCCAGTGATCCCAAAACAAAATCCCTGCGGGTTCCCCAGGGTGGTTACAGGAACCAAGGGGGTGTTACAGTTCTGGGATGTCTTCTGCAGGTCCCCATGGGGCTCAGGAGTGCTCAGCCTGTGCCCTGCAGAGTCCTGGAGTCCAGGGTGGGAGATGTGGAGAGGCAAATGCTGGCAGAGGGTTCCAGCTTGCTGCACTTGGTCCAAGAATTCATTGGCAAAAGCTCTGGAGTCTGCAAATCCAAATGGCTGGAGACCAGTGGGGCAGATACTGTGAGAACCTCGAGGCATTTGGTTATAGGAGCAAAAATCCTATGAAATCCTATAAAATTGTGAGTCTGAATGTTGGGGGTCCCTCTCAGCCTCCTTTATGTTCCTTTGTGTGTTTGCTCCTTGTTACTGACAGGAAAAGAATTCCCAACAATTTTATAGGGAACATTGTTCCCTAATTCTCCATCCACAGGTTTTTACTGTCTGGAACTTCACATTTTGCTGCTGTGATGTTTTTCTCTGCCAGATTTCCCTGTATCCTTTTCTGCCATGATAAAGTTGTTGTTATTATGGGATTTTGCCACTGTTTGGGCCAATCCAACTGCCTGGAATTGATTTATTCCATGTGGGCCACGTCCTGCAAGGGAGTTTTCAGAGCCTGATCTCCTCAGAACTGTTCCAAGGCTGCTACTTCCAGCTGATATCCAGGCTGAAATCCAAACCACTCTCTTGGCTTCCCACACTTGTCCTTGCAATTGCAGAGGTTCAGCTTTCCAGCAGAGACCTCTCCTTTTTTGGACAGGTGCATATTCCCACCCCTGGCTCCAGCAGGGTCCAGTTAGGGATTGGGGTTGGTTTTGGATCCTGCTCCTTTGGCTTCCCTGAGGTGTCCACAACTCCAGCTCCCAGCAGCCACGTTCCCATTGCGGCTGCTCAGCTGGAAAAGGGCAGATGTTTAAAGGTAGAAACAACATTTGCACTTCCAGGTTTGTTTCTTCTCCCCAGTGGGGCTGTTTTCCAGAAGGGGACAGGTGGCACCATCCAAAATTGGATCTAATTTCTGCCGTGCCAGCACCGAGAGGAGATTCCAGCCTGACTTCCAGCAGCTCTGAGAATTCCTGCTTTGCACCCAGCTTCTCCATTTTTCCATGCAACAGATTCAGGAAGCAGAGTTGGAGGTGCCTCATTCCATGGTGAGATCCAGGTTTTGGAGGTGCCTCATTCCATGGTGAGATCCAGGTTTTGGAGGTGCCTCATTCCATGCTGAGACCCAGGTTTTGGAGGTGCCTCATTCCATGGTGAGATCCTGGTTTCTGTGGTGCCTCATTCCATGGTGAGATCCAGGTTTTGGAGGTGCCTCATTCCATGGTGAGACCCAGGTTTTGGAGGTGCCTCATTCCATGGTGAGATCCTGGTTTCTGTGGTGCCTCATTCCATGGTGAGACCCAGGTTTTGGAGCTGCCTCAATCCATGGTGAGACCCAGGTTTTGGAGGTGCCTCAGTCCATGGTGAGATCCAGGTTTTGGAGGTGCCTCAGTCCATGCTGAGATCCAGGTTTTGGAGGTGCCTCATTCCATGCTGAGATCCAGGTTTCTGTGGTGCCTCGTTCCATGCTGAGACCCTGAGGTTTCAGCCTCCATCACCCACTCCAGATTTTGGGCAGGGATTTCACCTCCTGCACCAGTGGCTGCTGCAAGAAGTGCCAGGCTGGAAGTTGAATTCCACAGGGAAGGGCAAACTGAGCTTCCAGCAGCAAATTCCGTGCTGAGGGATGACAGAACTCTGCTATTCCCTTGGGAATGACCCCATTCCTG
>NW_005054454.1:848652-851880 GCF_000277835.1 Geospiza fortis
CTCCTGCAGGTGGCTGAGGTGGGTCCTTCCCTCTGCACGGGGGGCTCCACATCCCAAAAAGAGAAGGCAAAGTCAAATTCTGACCACTCAGGATCTGGTTGGTGGCTTTGTCCCCTTCCCAACCACTCTGTCCCAGCCCCTTGGAGCTTTTTTTCCCTCCTGGCTTTTCCCTCCCCACCCCAGGGAGATGCAGCTGATAAAACCACACTGATAAATCTCCAAGTCCTAAAGAAATCCTGATCCTACAGAGTCCAATGTTCCCGTTTCCACCTGGAATGGTGTCTGGGATGAGGCAGAAGCCATGAGGGGAGTGGGATTAACTCAGCCTTGGCTGAGAATTCCTAATGCCCAACCCCAAACTCCATCAGTTTTCACAAAGTCTCTCCCTGGTTTAGCAGGAAACCACCAGCTCTTGTACTGACTCTCTTCTGATGAGTAGAAGGCTCTTAATTTAATTATTGTCTTAATTTATTTTTCTAAATTTCTCACTTTTTTCTCTTTCCATCCTGAGGCCATCTTTGATTTGGGCAAGTTTTTCTCTCTTGGTTCCAGCAGAGCTAAAATTACCCATTTTTGGAAAGTATTTTTGACATCAGAAATACAACTTTGGTGTGGGACTTCAGCTCATGCTCAGGAATTCATCAGCCAGTGGAAAGGAAAAGAGATTATTTAAATTGGGGATGGTATTGGTTATAAAAAGAATCCTAATCTTTGTCACTTTTTGTAAGACTGGGAGAAAACCAAATTCCCTGTGGAGAGTTGGTTTTGGAAAAAAAAAAAGAAACCTACAAAACATTTAATTTAGATGAAAATAAAATATTAAATTTCAGACTTAATTTTAGCTGTAATATAATACAGCAGTTAAAAAACCCCACTACTGTCACTGTGTATTTCATTATGTTCTGAATTTCATTATGTTTTTCGTTGGCATTTTAAAATAAATGTGAAAACATGAGTAAAATAAACATTTTTGTGACGATTTTTAGCTCGAATCTCGAATGTGGTGACTGGGAAGGTAATGACATAAGAAGCCCTGAAGTGGGTAATTGGGATGTAAGTGATAATTGCCACCCTAACTGCTCCATTAACAGGGACTTTGTTCAGGGGGAAGTGGTAAATTTGGTGGTTGGGTTGGTTTATGTCACTGCTGTGGGGCTGGGACAGAGAATCCCCTGCTCAGTGACACTGGGATTGCCAGGTCACAGAATCAGGAATTCCCGAGTGGGAATAAACCCCCAGGGACCCCCAGAGCCCACCAAGCCCAGCCTGGGCATCCCTGGCAGCTCCTGGAGCTGTGGCAGCCTCGGGGCCGTGCCCATTCCCTGGGCAGCCTGGGCAGTGCCAGCACCCTCTGGGCAAGAACCTTGCCCTAAAACCCAACCTAAATCCCTCCTGGCCCAGCCCCAGCCAGGATCTATCGGTTTCTCTGGGTCTGGGTTGAAGGCACTCAAGATGGTGTTTTGTGTTTGGATGCAGGTGTTTAATATTTCTTATTATTTCAGTAAAACACTTATTATTTATTTCAGTAAATCACTTATTGTTTCAGTAAAACAGTGTCACTACTGTGAGTTCAGCAGCTTTTCATTAGAAGGCACAAAATGGCCAACAATCTCTTGTTCCAAGGTCTTTTAAGACTGAACTATCCAATGAAGAACTGACACCTGGATTATTTTCCCTTTTAACCCAATAACTGATCCCACAGAGCTGCGATGGGGACTTTTCTGCCCAGTTACAAAATGCCACCCAAAACCATGGAGCAGAAGCATGAAGAACAAACCCAGGACAACACCCTGTGCCCTCCATCTTGCTTCCATCCACAACACACTAAAATCCCCAAACCTCAATTTCTCACCCAGTGACACACCTACACTGCTCTCTATAATCTGTTTCACACTTTTGTGGATTCCAGTCTATCTCGAAGTCTGGGAAACTTTCTCCATGAATGAGGGTCAGAGTCAGTGCTGCCCTGGGGGTCAGGGCACCCCGGAGCAGACACAGGAATATTCCTGGTGGAATATTTCTGGGTTTCCACAAGGATCCTGTCCCTGTCCCTGCAGTGGCCATTGCCCCTCACCAGGATGGTTTGATTTGGGGCTGAAGGAGGCAGGGACAGCCAGAGCTGGGGTGATGCCACCTGGCAGCCTCAGAGCATCCCCCTGGGACAATGCCGTGTCCCCAAGGCCTCAGGAACACCATGTCAGCCTGGAACAGGGACAGAGGAGGGAACAGGGAAGAAAGGAAGCCCTGCTTCATTCCTGGATGCTCCCACAGCCCTTCCCTCACTGCTTTCCTCCTGGTGTCCACCCACAATCAGGAAGGGCTAAAAGCAAGAGTGACAAAAGTGACAGGGCCTTTTGGAGCCTGTCTCAAGAAGGGCACGTCTTGACTGCTGTGGGATGAAATAAATAAATTAAAAAAAATTATTAAAGAAGGAAACAACCAGGTCAGGGCTGACCCTGCCCCTGTGCCCACCCTGGGGCACCTCTGGCTGCTGTGCCCAGCTCTGGCTCCTCAGCACAGCAGGGCCAGGAGCTCCTGGAGCTGAGCAAGGGCCTGGAGCAGCTCCGTGCCCAGGAAAGGCTGAGGGAGCTGGGGCTGCTCAGCCTGGAGAGGAGCCCAGGGAGAGAGAGGGGCCTCAGCCCTGCCTGGCCCTGTGTCTGTCCCTGTGTCTGTCCCTGGCTGTCCCTGTGTCTGTCCCTGTGGCTGTCCCTGTGTGCAGAGGTCAGAGCAGGCCCAGGCTCTGCTCCAGGCCCAGCAATGGCCCCAGAGCCACGGGCAGGGCCTGAGCCCAGCAATTCCCCTGCACAGGAGGCACAACTTGTGCCCCGGGTGTGATGCCTTAAATTTGAGCTTTTCTATTTTTCACATTCTGTGCTGCTTTAGTGTTTGGGTCTGAGCTTCATATTATGGGATGGTGAGCTCTGTGCACAGAGCAGGGAGACAAAACAATTCCTGCTCCAGCTGGGCACCAAGGACAAATGACCCAAATCTCAGCCCAGGAGCACAAACCCCGTGGGCTGGAGAGAGAAAAACAAGCAGGGTGGGACTGCCTGGGCTAAAGCTGGAATGGGACAATGAACTGCAAGGTGCAAATGGAGCAGAACTGATCCCAGGGACAGACCCCGTGCCCGGCCGTGCATTTTGGGGCCATTTTGGTTCATCTTGGGTGCAGCCCTGGCTGGGCGCTGGTGCTGCCCAAGGTGCATCCATGGAGGAGATGCTTTGAAT
>NW_005054454.1:851998-855829 GCF_000277835.1 Geospiza fortis
CTGGAGAGGGACAGCAGGCTAAAGGAAAATCCCAGAGTCACAGAATCCCAGAATCGCCAAGAGACTTCCATGGGCACCCAGCATCCCCCAATCCCTGTCCCCAAGGCCACATCCAGACTCCTCCTGAACCCTTCCAGTGACTCCAAACCTCCCTGGGCAGCTCATTCCAATGCAGGGAAATTTTCCTTCCCAATCTCCAACCTGAGCCTGCCCTGGTGCCCTTTGAGGCCATTTCCTCTCCTCCTTTCCCTGCCCCTCCTGTCAGGAGCTGTGCAGAGCACTGAGGTCCCCCCTGAGCCTCCTTTGCTCCAGGCTGAACCCCTTCCCAGCTCCCTCAGCTGCTCCTCCCAGGCTGTGCTGATGGATGGGGAGTGCTGTGAAATCAGAATGAGGAAAGGAATAGTTGTGGTGCCTCTGTCCCCTGGGGAAAGGCAGGGATTGCACAGCCCTGGGCTCCTCTTGAGCCACAGCTCTGCTCACCCCATGGCCCAGTGACTGCTGCCCTGCCCTGCTGACCCCTCTGGGGACAGGGAGCAGCTCCAGTCATTCCTTTGCTGCGTCTGGGTTTGCAGGAAGGAGAACAAGCCCAGACCTGCTGGGCTCAGAGTCCTGGCTCCGCTCCCTCCCTGGGCTTTGCTTCCAGGGCTCAGCAGCTGCAGGTTCTGGTGCTGTCCCACCCTTGTTCCATGGAAAGGTGTGTCCTGCCCTCCCTGACACAGCAGAGCCTGTGGGACCACGAATGGGACCAGAGGGTCATGGAATGCTTTGGGTTGGAAGGGCTTTAAACCCATCTTGTTCCATCCCACTCCCACTGCCCCAGGCTGCTCCAAACCCCAGTGTCCAACCTGGGCACTGCCAGGGATCCAGAGCATCCACAGCTTTGAGGGAATTCCATCCCAGGCCCTGCCCACCCTGCCAGGGAACAATTCCTCATTCCCAAAATCCCATCAAATCCTACTTTGAAGCCATTCCCTGTGTCCTGTCCCTCCATCCCTTGTCCCCAGTCCCTCCCCAGCTCTCCTGGAGCCCCTTCAGGCCCTGGGAAAGCTCTAAAATCTGCCCAGAACCTCCTCTCCTCCAAGCTGGACAACTCCAAGCCCCTGCTTCCCAAGGAAGTATCCCAAGGCAGCAATTTGTGCCACAGGAATTGTCCTCCCTGGTTGGGATTCCTTGGGAAGACAAGGGGGAAGCCCCCATGAAGGAAACAAGCACTAGGAAAGAGGAAGTTTCCCGCCAGATTCCCAGAAAATAAAGGGGAAAATAGAACAATCTGCTTTTCCTGGGAAAGCTTTGTCCAATCCCTTCCCATTTCCCTGTGGGAGGTCGAGGCCTGGCCAAGCTTTTCTCCCCAATCCCTTTTAACATCATGGAAACCCGCGGGCAGGAAAAAGAGCTGAGTCTGAAATCCAAGGAACTTTGGGGATTTTACAGAAACCCCAACTCCAAGAGGAGCCCTTGCCTTTGCTCCAGTCCCCCTTTGCTGCTGTGAGGGATAATTACAGCCCATGTTTTCCACACAAAACCCCGTAACCCTTCGTGGGGAAGGAAAATATTGTGGCTGATGCAGCTGTGACTCAACTGGTAATTTGGGGTGACGAGCAATTCCTTGAGCATCTGACTCAAGCTAATGGGAGGATGTTACCCAACAGCAGCACCTTAGTCAAGAGCCCTTGAAATAACAGCCCAGCTCCTCAGCAGGGCTTGAAATCCCCATTGTTTTATTGGGTTTGCCAGCTTGGAGGGAGGCTCAGAGCACTTGGACATTGCAGGAGAGCAAAGCCAAGCTCTGGTCCCTCTCAGGAATCTCTGTGTGTGTGGAGATTTTCTCTAAAACGTGGGGAAAATAATTAAAGGATCTCTGCATAGGGACAAGAGGCAGAGGCAGATGCAAATGTTGGGGGAGAAGCTGTCACAATGTCCCTCTGCTCGAGCTGGAATGCAAATCACCTGAATTTCCATCATGTCTCATTGACTAATGACTCCCAAATGCTTTTCCAAGCCTCATCTTCATGAAAAAAAAAAACCCCACAAACATTTAGTTTTCCTCCAGCTCTTGGAGCAGGTCTGTAATGGATCAGCCCAACCCATTTTTAGATAGGAACATTTTCAATGGGAACATTTTCAATGGGAACATTTTCAATGGGATCATTTCCCCCATTTTCAAGCCCTCAGTCCTGACAGCTTTCTGCAACCCGGGGCCAAAAGCACTTGGGGACATAATTTAGGGGTGATTCTGGTGGGACTGGAGGATCCTGGAGGTCTCTCCCAAGCTGGATGATTTGGGATTTTGGGATAAAAGCTTTTCTGAGTGAGCAGGCAAAGTGGAGCCCACTGAGAAGGACGAGAAGGGTGGGCAGGAATGGAGAGCCAGGAGGCATCACCCAAAGCTCCTGCTCTGTCCCTGTGAACTTCTTCCTTGGAATTTCTTCCTGCAGAGCCCTGTGGGAGAGCAGCAGGCATGGGAGGAACAGGGAACACCCCAATGAAGGTCTGTGGGAGAAAAGCAGAACAACAGAGCTGGTTCAGAGCCCAAACACAAGGCCCAGGCTCGTTTCTTTGACTCCAACTCCACAGCTGGAGCTGCCATTTGCTGGTGCTTGGCTCTGAGGAGCAGCAGGCTGGGAAATGAGCCTGAGTTTAGGCCAGAGAAATGAGGCAGGGCAGATAAAAAGAGCTGGAGGACTGTGGAAGGGCCACACTGTTGGAAGTGAGGCACTGGGGAGCAAAGCCAAGCAGCAGGAGGAAGTCCAGGAGAAAAAAAAAAAAAAAGGATAATCAAAAAGGAGAGTCACCCATCTGTGCTCCATGGCATCAACAGGAAGCAGCCACATCCATCCTCCTCCATGTGACAGCCACATCCCAGCCTCTGGACAGACTGGAACAGCCTTGCAGGGATGCTGGGACACGTGGACATTCCCAGGAGCTCCCTCTGATGCAGCAGGAAAGGCTGCCAGCTGGGAATCCACATGGATAAAGCCTAATCCCTCCTTGGTGCCCAGAGAAACCTTCCCTCTGCAGGAGCTCATTGCCACGGGCTAACCTGGGGCAGCTGCCAGGAATTCCTGTGAGCAGCTGGGATTGTCCCAGAGTGCCCCACACTGAGCCCAGACAGGCTGGGACTGCTCCAGCAGCCGAGACAAAGCAGCTCCCAACCAAAACCAGCCTGGGCAGTGACCTGGGCTGTGCCACCTCCCATCCTCAGCCACTCGCAGCCAGAAAATGGCCCTTGGATCAAATCCAGGGGGAAACATCAACTCAGGTTGTGGAGATTTCAGCTGAGCTGTCCCCACGCACTCCTGGGATGGACATTGGGCTGTTTTCCATGTGGAGCTGCAGTGGAAGAGCCAGAGATCTCAGAGAGAGCCCAAACCACGGGGAAACGTCACACCAGGAGCAGCTGAGAGCACCTGGAAGGAGTGGCTGGAGGAGCTGAGGGAGACCCTGAGGGGCTGCAGCTCCAACCTCTGCCCCTGGCACAGGGACAGCACCAGGGAGCAGCTGGGCCCGGGCAGGAATGAAGGACAGGGCATCCTGATGTGGTCTCTGACCTTCAGCATGAGAGGATGAGAGGAAATGGCCTCAAATTGCACCAGGGGAGGCTCAGATTAGGGATTACAAACAATTTTTCCTTCACAGAGTGGTCAGGCCCTGAGATGAGCTGCCCAGGGAGGTGATGGAGGCACTGGACGGGTTCAGGAGGAGTCTGGATGTGGCCTTGGGGACAGGGATTGGGGGATGCTGGATGCCCATGGAAATATCTCAGTGATTCTGTGACTCTGGGATTTTCCTGTGGCCACAAAGGAGCATCCCAGGTGTCCCTGTGCAGCAGGA